>NW_010972764.1:7937189-8028511 GCF_000737465.1 Haliaeetus leucocephalus | reverse complement strand
CACCCGGTAGAGTACCCAAGTTTCCAAAATTAATTTTCAGTATAATCTGCAGCACCCCTGCTAGCAAAACAGCTCAAACAATTTTTATTTTTATTTTTGTAAAGTATATATAGTCTGAACTGTGTTTATGACTGAACTAAAGAGATACTTGCATCGCTGTTAGGTGTTATTTCGTCCTCTTCCTGCTTATCCTTGTGGTTTTCCTAATATTTTATTCCTGATATTTTTAACTAAACAGCACTTACTAAAATGGGCAGCAGTTTCTCTTGAAGGTATTCTGGGCTTACAGTATGGCATGTGTATGTTTTCCTCATATTTGTAATAGAAATTATGTGAAATATTTTTGCACATTAATCATTTTCTATTTCACTCTGTTTATCTGTCGATTTTTTTTCCTCTTGCATATTGGTAGCTAAGGTTCTGAGCTTGCAATACATTATGTATGTAGCTCATTATACATGTGTGAACAGTCTCACTGATTTCAGCGGAACAGTTTATCTCTGTAAAGTTACGTATAAACTTGTATGGTTTGGGTCCAAGTCTTTATATTTGGATTCTACATAGGAAGAAAAAGCATGAAATGAAAATGAATCCTTTCTTTAATATTTCCCACAGCTTAATGCAAAGTGGTTTTTTGGAATGCATATGATGAAATCATGACAGTATTTTGTTAGACGTGTAATCTATGTATCTGTTTAAACTTGGAGTGCAGGATTGTCATCATTTTGAAATGAATTGTCCAAAGATACTTGTACATACTGAACAAATGGAACCACCATACTATGGTTTGTCATGTGATTGATGCTTTAGGAGAGATGTTTGAAAGTGGCAATATAAACACTGGAATGTATTAAATTAGTCTGTGTGTTCAGTTCTCTCATTTTTTGTGTCAGACAGGGAAGACCTTAACTACGTTCCCTAGAAATGCAGTCTGTAACTTTACTGTGTGAAAATGAGTAATTAAAACTCTACAGAGGCCTGAACTGAGTTTTAAAAAAGTCTCATCAACTGGATGATTATACATTTTGGGTTTGTGTTTTTCCTGATGGATTGCAAACACAATTAATGAACCTAAGAAGCGTTTAAAGCATCTGTAGTAAACTAAGGCACTAGCAAGAAATCTCCTTCTGCTGTTATTTGCATCAGTTTAAAGATTCAACAGTGGTTCATGGACAAACTTGTCTGCCTTCTGTATTTTGATTGTGCACTAATATTGTGTTAGTTTATAACTTAAGGATAATCGCCATAATTGATTTTTCAGAGTTGCAGCCATTTCACATCCAATACATCAAATGCTTTTAGAAAAAAAAATCCAATTACAAAAAAATCTTTTGCACCATGTTTGACTTTTCTTAAACAATCAAATTATAATCTGATAATGTGTAAGCTTTATTGAGTGATTTTCCCCCCAGTAATCTTTCAGTGCTCATCAGCAATAAATTGCTTTATGGGGAAAATGCTATTTGGATTGATAGTGGTTTTAATCCTTATTTTGTAAGCCAAATTACTTATTTTATCCTCTTGCACTAAGCAATACACTTCAAAACGCAAAAATTTCTATAATTTATGCAGTTAGTGGCTTTCTCAACTCTAGTCCACATGATCTTCTGTGGAAAATAGCAAACTTAAATATGGAATCTGCTTGATGTTGACTTAACTTGCATATAGCCTGCTCGTGAATCTGAATTTTTGAAGATCCGTTACACCCTCTCTTTGAAACCATCCTTCTGCACAAAAAGATTAATCTCATGTATTTTTACTTTCCTGTGGAAAACTGTAAGGAAAATAAGATCCTTTTTTAAATATCTGCCCATGTTTGAGCCAGTAGTCAGCTACACGATTGTCTTTAAAGTTTGAGGACTATGAGTTGTTGAAAGAAAAAGAGTATATAGACATCAGTTGTGACATTCAGCATTTTTTCTGCAATCCAGTGATCTCCTCCAAGTGTTCTGCTCCTCAGGACCTATGAAACATATGAACTCTGGGAGAGTCATAGTAAAATGAAACAGTGGCCTTCTGTATATAGCTCTGAGATTTTGAGATACGTTCCTGGAAGACAGAATTGAGACGTGATGACCAGTCGGCTTAAGAAGTAAAGCCTTTTCTACAACACTGTCTAGGTGTTGCAAAAGACATAGAGCCAAAACATGGGTATTCTTGAAGAAGTAAAATGTGAGAAGAGATTCTATGAACAGAGGGGGGAAACAAACAAACAAACAAAACCAAACAAAACCCCCCTTTAAATGCAGTTTTAAATACAAAGACTAAGAAAATTGCATTCCAATTACTTGTTTCAGCTTGGCTGGAACACACCATTCTTAAAGATTATATAAACAATTATTTAACTGTAATAGCCAGTTGGATGTAGACATGTAATTACTTGCAGCAGAATTGTTAATACTGCTCCATATAGAAGTTTTGAGAGGAGGGGGTTTTATTTTTGTCCTGGAGTTCATCTCATTATTAAAAGTTAGTTTCAAAAGAAAGTAATTCAGGAACAATTTTATAAGGACTGTTAACCTTTTTATTTCTTGAGATGTAACAATGTAGGAATGTGACAATATGTGTCTACTTCAACAATATATGTAAGTATAGCAATTTACCTGAATGAATATCTAGCTATCCTGTCTCATGAGAAAAACATTGACCTTTGTATTACTGTGTATTACTTGTAGAAAGTAAGTATTGACCTCTTCAGTTAACACCTATCTCTTAAGTCAGTAAAATGCTCCACAGAAGACTATATCACTTTCATCAGCCAGCTAAATTAGCACTACAGAATCTTGGACAATCATCTGTATGACGAGTTTCAAATATCTATTTCATATTGCATAATGTATTTTCATGTTTGTGAAAGTCTGTATTTAAAATTTCAGCTGCCTGTTTGAGAAGTGTATTAAGTGGCAAAATGGCTGTCTGCTGATATTTTTAATAACAACACTGTTTTTCAAAAATTAGTATTTTTTAAAAGGCATATGTGCTACAGACTTCCACTTTCCTAACTTCTGAGTTGTTTCCAAACGCTGTTTCAAGTAAAACTCTGTGGTTTAGGTAGAAGTGTTTTAAAATCACAGGAGAATTTTGCCATCATAATCTTTATTTGTAACTGTTGAATAGAAACAAGCAAACAAACCTGAAAATGAAATGGTTGCCATGTCCTGAACTGTAGGCAAGATAAACAACAACAGGTCTCCTTGCATTTGGAAGTAAGTCTGGATTTAAAGTAAATTATGTTAAAACATCCCACCTACACAGAGACCCCAGCTAAAATCCTGTCCCAATTTTTGCAAAGCCTATGTTAGTAAATGACTGTGCATCCTGAAATTCAACAGACCAGGCATATTTCCAGCTCCCCCCCCAAGTCTGAAATATCTATATAACTGAATCCTGGTCTGTGATTGCTACACCTCACTAAACTTCCACGCTTTCTAAAAAGGTATAATTTGATATTCTATCTGTTTTAAAGTTTTCCTTTCTGAAAAGTTATGTGCACTTTAAAATATGATTTCTTCAACTATATTTGTGCTTCTGCAGGTTTGGTGAGACACATCCATTTCTTCAAATTGGCAGAACTCTAAATAACTGATTTCTGTTCAGAAGTGCCCTGGCTGGTTTACTTCAATGCAAGGGGTCATTTTAGCCTAATGACTTGCTTGTCACTGACCATATTTTTATATTAGTTATTCTTAGGTAGTCATCCACTTGTAAATTACTTTGGAGAAATACTGCTCTTATAAAATTCAGTTATGTTCTTTAAATCTCTGTAGTGTGTGGCTTGATTTCCTTCATCTAAAAAAATAATCTTAATGACCTTTCCAAGTCTTGATTTCATAATTACTACCAAGCTTTTTTGTCATTTTGTCCTCATTTTTATAGTGCCCATATTTAACTTTCATACTAAATCAGCCCTACCCTGCTGTCAGAGAAGTTTGCATCTCATTCTTTGGGCCATGCTCTGAATGAAGGCTGAGGCAGCTAGTGACTGTTGTCCTCCAGACTCATGTGGCACTGCAGGCAAAATGGACAATGTTGTTGGGCTTTTACAGACTGTGCATGGCTGGTAGTTTATTAATTGAACAGCCTGGATTGTGAAATGTATTCTTTAGCCATGGTTCCTAAAAGAATATTCAGAGTTCGGTAGCATTTTATTATAATTAAATAGAAATCTTTGCCAGTGAGCTGACTGTTGTGGCCAGCATTATTGACACAGAGATATCTGTATTACAGATAACAGCAATTGTTCTTCACTGTTGAGTGTTGCAAAATGGGTATCAGATTTCCCATGAAATAGACAGAGAGGAGAAGATGTGAGGGTTAAAAGTAACACTTCTTCCTTTGAGGATAGTCACTTGTCAAAGAAACAGCAGTAGCGTGGGTATGGCATCATGGAGTTTTTGTGGTTTGGTTGTTTTTTGGTGTTGGTTTGGAGTTTTTTGTGTTGTTTTTTTTTTTTAATGGGACAGGGCAGAGTTTTTATTAATGACTTGGGCTTGATTTTGCCTTCCATGCTGTACCGTGGGCAATTTATTTAGATGGAGCGAATTGGTATAAAGATGGGAAAATTAAATCTTGCACGAGTGGTTTTTTTTTTCTTCTGGTTCACTTAGCTAGGTGCTGTTTTTTCCAAAAACGAAGCAAATTGCACATTTCCATTCCATGTGTATCACTTTGAAGTTATTGTTACTGAGTCACTTTAGAGGAAAACACTGGTCTATACTGAAAACTGCATTCCTTTGGAACACGTGGTGCTTTTTTTTAATAAAACAAACAATGTAGCTGAAGCCTGGCAAGAAAACACCTAGAATGGAAACTTGTCAATGAGAGATATATATATACACTTCTCCCTTAGACTTAAAAAACCCACCAATGTATTGTTAAAACCTTATATTAAATGCAAGAGAGGTCTTAATCATAAGAATATTCTTATACCAGCCTGAGTTTTTTGTGTGACACTGGTTCTGAGCAACTTTTCTAGGCAAGTTAAAGTCCCTTGAAAATATTTTCACAATTGAAGTGCTGACATAATCTTAACTATAGCCGTGTGATCAGCAGTAGTGCTAATACAAAAATGAAAAAGATCAACATCAATCTCAACAAAACGGAAAAATAAGTGAAAAGCATGTATCTGTACCTGCATTTCCTGAAGGGATATCTCAGTTGTTGGGTGCTGCCAAAGTGCGCTATTTTTCTTTGAGATTTACTCTGCATAAAAGAAACTGAAGTTGTTTTCTTGTTTTCAGCAATTTTACTCAATTTCTACTCACAGCATAGTACATTAGCCTGTCAAGAAAAATCATCACCTAGCAGCTCCAGATATGTTTCTAACATTCTTTTATGGGCTTCTACTAATGGATATATGCCATCAAGACAGACCCTACTGATGTAGTCATGTGAGTCTGTGTGTGTCTGCATGTGCACTGCACAATTATGTTGCTGAGTGTATATCAGACTTTTGATTTTATGAGTAGTATAGAAATTTACATATAAAGTGGGCTTCTCTCCCCTTCCCCCTCAGAAAAGTGTTACGTTAAGTTAACACATAGCAGTCTGTGGCTGTTTGTTTAAAATTCAGTTCCTGTTCTCAGGATACATTTTTCTGCAAGGTATCTTTTTTCTTCAGATAAAGAAGGACAAGAGGCTATGTGGGCTGAGTATTTTAGAATTACTTTTTCTAAGTTGTTGATTTTGTTTACTCTTATATTCTTAGCTCTTTCAGTTTTGAGCTGAAAGAGTTCTCCCTTGCATTCTGATATAAGGTTGTATTATCTTGCGTTAGGATAACCAGATCTCAGGCAAGAATCATGCAGTTGCAAACACAGCAGTATCTAAGAGCACAGTGGTTTGAACCACACAGATTTATATCTTACTGCAGGTAATCACAGTGGAAGGATTAAACTGAAATCTACTGGTTTCGTGGGAAGTTTGGTGTGTAATGCATGTGTGTGCATGTACTACCTCTAATCATCATTGGTTCCTCATCTTCCAGTGTTTCTCCTTGTATTCTGATGTCTGGTTCCTTGTTCCTTTGTTGATAGTTGTGGAGAATATGGCAGAGTAGGCGGTAGTGAGTGAGTAGGTATTTACTAAATATTCCTATGCCATGAGACAAGAAACAAAACCTAGGAAAAGAAGAAAAGAAGGAAAGAGATGGGAATAGTAATTAAACCATTGGATATTACCTGAAGATAGATATGCTAATTAGAATGTGAAAGAATTAACACTGCAATGAAAATCAGCATCACAAAATGTTTATACTCCAAGTCTGTGAGCCTGCCTCGCATGAATTAGTCTGTTGTAATCCTGAAGACTCAGCCTGAGCTGAGTGTTCAGGTTGTTAATAAATTATCATGTCTTGTTTTTAATGTCTGGCTTTTGAATCTTTAGTAAATATTAGTAGAAGCAAAAATTCTATCAAACCAATGATGAAAAAATTATTGCCTTCATGGCAATAAACTTTCCAGAGGAACTGGAAAGAAAGACTGAAAGAAAGTCAGATGGTTTAAACAACAACTTGAAATTGCTGAGAAAAGCTAATAAAACATCTGACTTCTGTGTGGCGGCATTTGTCCACATGCTGAGAGTATTACAGGTGTTTAATGCTTTCAGATGGAAGAGAAGGAAAATAAGGAAATTGGTGTGTTCATTATAATATTTACTGGAGCAAAATATGAATAATTCATTGTACATGTATACATATATATTTTCTCTTTGTATAGTTGGGGGCTGTATATGACAGGGTTCAAATTTCTACAACCTAAGAGTAATCTCAAAGACTTAAATAGAAAGGTTTTCCAGGCCAATAACAACTTAAGGCCATCTTTACACAGCTGTATTCAGTAGGAAAATTATGTTAAGCTGAGGTCCAGAGCAGCCTTCTGGAAAATAGCAGAGAAAAAGTGCAGAGGGGAGGTTTTAGGCCATGATTTTAGACACCAAATGGACACCATGTCCATTTGCTGGTGAAGGTTGTCAGATGATAATTGTAGGACTGGATATAGAAGTGGCTTCTTTTGCTGAAAATAGCATTTTTATTAGCATATATTGATCTTATTTTGTCTACATTCTAAGTAGGCAAGTTGCTGTAGGAAGGTTCCCTTATGCAGTATCAGGGCTTCTGGCAACTTGGGTGAACATCATATCACATGAGAAGTGCTGTTCAGGTATATGGTAGCATGAAAATGATAATGAGCATGTACTTGGAATAAACCTGTTGAAGCTGAAATTTTGAGAAGCTACAGTATGGTCAGATCAGATCTCAGCGGGAACGATGAAAAGAGTATTTTTGATACGTGACTACTTCAGGTCTCTGAATAGAAGTAGGAATATGTTAGAACTCTTCCCCTGCTCCTCTTGGTTGTATTTCACTATGAGGCATCACCTAATGGATTCAACACCATTCAGTAAGGACAGACAAGTGGTTGTCTCGGTGATTAGCACTGTTACTACCACTGTAAAGTGTCACTCCACATTTATTGTTGGTGTATACCACAGGATGGTACAGTGGTGTAGTAACTCCCTCAATAATGTGGATTCAAAGGAGGACAAGTTGAATATCTGTAACTTCAAACTTAAAATTTATAATTTTTTTCCTCTTCAGTGTGTAGATTGACAGTCTTCCCATTTTCTGAAATGTAAATTTCACTCTAACTAGCACAGAAGGCCAAAACAGAATATAGACTTTAAAAACATCATTAGAGCTAAAAATCTAAACTAATGTCATCTTTTTGTCACTCTTACATTCACATAATAATGATTTAGTAGTTGAACTATATTATCCCCTTCTTGGCTAGTCATGCCATGTCCTGTGTCTTTCCTTAAAACAATACTGTGTTAATTCTGGATAAACTTTTGCATTTCTTGAAATCAAAATCATTTCACTTTACAAGGCAGAAAAGGCTTTTGCTGTTAAGGGTTTGGGTAAGTGGAAAGTACATTACATTGTTCTCTAATAGTTTAAAACACCTATATTTTTAATATAACTGTAACTTCTGGTTAGAAGCTTGAAGAGTAGAACTCTACTACTGCATTAGTGTGCTGCAAAATTAAGTTTATTCCCCCAAAATTTCAGCCACAGCTTATCTTGAAGCCTTGATCTTGTGCGCAGACGCCACTGGAGGGTGGTGGTTGCCAAGGGTCCCTCGGGTGGCCGTGAGCCCCTTCCTCAAATAAATTTTGTATGATCTCTGGCTGTATATGGTGAGCTGCCCCACTCAGCATATCAGAACACAGAACTGTGCATCCCTGCCCTGGTCCTATTGCTACACTTGTGGTTCCTCATTGTTACGCAGAACTTGCCCTGCCACAATGTTTAAGACCTTAACTCTCAGTCTCTCACAAGGGTCTGGGTAAAGATTTTATTGTTGAGGAGTAACTCTTTAACAACGACGATTGTAATTATATTTACCATCCTCACAGGATTTACAAAAGCCAGTAAGTCCACTGAAAAGGAACCTATGTAAAAATAAAGAAACTTTTAAGGGAGAAACTAAAAAGCAAAGCTAAGGGAATGAAATTCTTACAGGTTTTATGGCCATTACTGAAGGACACCTTCCCAGAAGTGCAGCACTACTGAATACAAGAAAGCTGGTTTAGCTAAACTAGAAGGTCAGGAAAATCATTAGACATAAGAAACCATCTCTAAGAAGCTAAAGTCAGCTTTTTCAGAGACAAAATAGAAAATATGAGGAACACTGGCAAACAAAATTTGAAAGGACAATTAATCCAAAAGACTTTGAAGAGCAATTGACATAGGAATCAAAATAAACAGTGTAACTTTCTTCAGACAGGAAAATCGAAAAACCTTTTTAGTGAGTCTGTTCAACTCAGTTGCTGATTGGGTTGTTCAAAGAGCACTCAGACGGGGCAAGGCCTTTACAGAGAAGCTAAAGTTATTCTTCTCATGAGGTTACACTATGAAAGAATGGTAGCAATTCATATGCTAGACCCCCTGTCTGAGGCTGGCTCAGCACAGCATAAGTCCGAAATTGAGGATATGGAACAAGTTGATAGCATGAACACTCACAAATCAGCAGGACTGGAATGGCATTTACTTTCTGAGAGAGCTCAGGGGTAGAGCAGATAAATTACTAATAGTACTTTTAAGCAAGAGTTTATCAATTTCCTTGCTACCAAGATAGGGTAGAAAATGTAGCACTGACTTTAAAAATAAAAGTTCTAGAAAGTTATAGGGAGGTACAGACCTATCAGCCTGACATCAGTATTAATCCAGTTAAATAAAAACTGTAATAATTAGTAGGCATCTGGATTTGCACAGTCTGTTTGAGAAGAATTGATGTTTTTTTGAAGAAGTCTTGCCTTACGAATCTCTTAAGAATTCTTTGAAGGAATTAGCAAAGATGCAGATAGGATTGACCCAGTTGATATATCCTGTGCTTGGTTTTTCAAAGTTGTATAAAATGTCTCCCAAAGGCTGTTTTTATTACTTGGGTGCAAGTTCTTAGTGTTGTGATAGACAGTTCCATAAAAATACCAGCTTAGCATTCAGCAGTGGCCAAAAAAGACAACTGCAAGTTAAGAATCCATAGAGAAAGAAAATAAAAACCAAAAGCATCCATCATGAGTGTAAACTCATGATTCACCCCGCTTCGGATATCATATGCAGTTTTAGGCTCTTCATTTTAGAAAGGTTAAGTCTGGAAAAGGTTTGAAGAAGGGCAACATAGTATTCTATTCTGATATTTTAGCAAGTTTCCAAATGGAGTATTGGGAGTTTTTTATGCCAAAACCAAATACTCAGATTGCCAATTATGGACATCAGAGATTAGTTTGCTGTTTTGCTTTGCAAAACAAAATTAATCACTTCAGACAAGCTGGATGAAAAATACCTGATTGCTTATCTAATGAGGCTTACTTTTGTAAGGTAAGACCGCTAAAGTAATTTCAAATAGTTTAGCCACTTTAGCTGTATAATATAACTGTTTTGAAAAGACATCATAAACATTGGCAGCTAAAGTAAAGATAACTTCAAAATGTGCTCAGCAAATGTAATAAGGATATTTAAATATTTTGAAAATCATCTAAGAATAATATTCAGCTCTTTCATCTTTTCATGATTACATCTCAAAAAGCAATACAAAGGTTTAGGGGTATGACCTCCAAATTTTTGGACAGGAAGACTGTTAGAACTTGAAATAATTTCTCTTTCTGGTTTCTGTCTTGGTTTTGGTTTGGTTTGGGTTTTTTCCATGTAATTTTAGTTCCTGCTTATTTCTTAAATGAAAGTTCCAAGTTCTGTTTGGATCTATTGGTATACAAAAGCATTACTGTATTTGAGAAAAGTCTACTTCCTTTAGAAGTCCTTATAAATGACATATCTGAAGTGGAAAACTCTCCAGTATGGCAACTATAGATATATAGGTAATTACTGCAGTCTTAAGAGGAGATATCATCCCAGAATACTTATTCCCAAAATGTGGAGCTTGGGTATCCTTAAGATGTATATTCTTTGTGTTGGAAATTGCTTTTCAGAAGCCTTTCCTGTTTTTTATGTGTGCAACTGCAGTAACTCAGTGAAAAATACAAATGCTAAATTGTGTACTTACTTTTTTTTTTAAGAAAAAAGCACAGCTTTGAATAAAATTTGTAAAATAAATGGCATTATTTTAGCTGCACACTAAACTAAATTTGCAGCGCAGGAGGATTTAGGTTACCTCAACAGGTGAAAGTAGGCTGCTGAAGCCAAGAACAGAATTTAATCAGACTGCACATACTGTTGATAGATTTTTTTTCTGACAGAGAAAAATCTTTGGATAGATTTTTGAAAAGTACTTAGCAAACATTGAAGTACCTCATTATATTAAGATAATTAGCGATTCCAGCTGTTAGTAAATCAAGAGTGCATTCCACTACTTTTCGGTGCAACAGTTGGTATTTCTTTTGGCTTTATTTTCAGTTATAGAATGTTCATTATTGCATACAGATGTTCAGCCTTCACAACTTTCTTCTCTGAGATAATAAACTTATTAGTTTATTCCACTTTAGCTAAGAGGATACTATTAGTGATAGGTTTTGTCACAGCATTTGTTGTGCATATTGCACTATGGAGCCTATTCATATTTTGTCGTTTTCCTACTGCATGGTGTTGATCACACCAACTCTTGGCTCCTAAAGTCTATCAGTTTTTATGCTATGAGGATATTAAGAAAACATTTGACTTTGCTACTCTTCAGACTATCAATTCTTTTATTCTGTTACATATTCTGTATTATCAAACTCTACAGCAGTACTGTAAAGTCATGTCTGCTAAGTCACTGTGTTATGAAAATTGTAGATAGCAGACATTGACATTAGCGGCATCAGCTACTGTAGCTATTTTCAGGTGCTGTGCTGTTTCTCAGACATCAATTAAGCCTGGCTGTATGAGGATTTGAAGTGACAGATACGATATGCTTCTGTTATGAGCTTTGTATTGACTGACAGATACGGTATGCTTCTGTTATGAGCTTTGTATTGAGAAAGTGTCCTCTAATAGGATGAATCATGTAAGAGTCATCAACTTCTGTCAGTGCTGTTATAATTCTATAAGTTTTAAGTGTTAGCATTTTAGAACTGTGCTCTCCTACTGTTTAAAAAAATAAGCAAGGACAAATACAGGCTGTTCAGATATTTGCTTAATTAACATATTGGAGAATTTTTAGGTATTGTGAGCATGAGTTACATCCTTCACTGGAAATGAGCCTATATCTCTTGAAAGTATTTTTGTGAGATGTTTGTACAGATGAGTTTGCAATCAAAATATCTTTTATGCCACATGGTTTATCATCAGAGTAAATAACTAGTCACAGTATAGAACAAAAAGTTCTGGAAAGTGAAGCAATTGGGAGATAGTAATATTTGCTGACAGTAACAGACACACATGCAGCTTTAACTTGTGAGGTATCTTTAACTTGTCAGGTTCACTGGATCAAATGCTCACTTCTGAACTATCCGTCTAAACTCCTTTATAGTCAGTGGAAAGAAAGAGATGCTCAAAGTGCATGACTGATCTTATTCTAAAGAAAATGCTTGAAATAGGTTGCAGTGTTCATGTCCTAAAAGTATGAATTTCATTTTATTGACTGAAAAGCTAAAGTAGCTCTCAGATGCAGATGTGTACACAGTAAATTAAATACTGAGAGAGATGAATCCCATCCAAAGTATCAGACGATCAGTTATCTTACATTCTGTTTTGAGCACAGTACTTCAACTGCAGAACTTGTGAAGGTACTATTTCAAAATGCTGAGCCATAGCCTCCAACTATTCTCTGTCTGGACATTAAAAATACTTCTTCTATAGGAGAAAACAAAGAATTTGCCCCTCATTGTGTGGCAAAATGATCCTATTCTACAACAGTCCAGATTCAATGAAAATTCTGTCTACTTACTGAAATGCTTGAGTATGACTCCACAGTTCCAATTTTTTTAATGCCTTATGAATACCAGAAACTAGTAGGACTTTTTGAAAAATGAGAGCTGTTACGTAAAGGATAACTTACACATTTGGATAATCGTTAACTGTTGTATAATACAGTTACAAGGGTACAACAAGTAAAATGGAAAGCAATTAATAAAAAAAGCTAAATATTTAATTTCGTACACAATGCTAATTATTTTCTGGCATTCATTGCTACAAGCTATGACTGACACAAAATTTGTAGTATTAAAGGATTAATTCTTTATGTTACTGAGAACACACCCTTAGATAAGATAAATCCCCTCAGGAAGAGGAGAGAAAACTCTTCATGTTTCCAAGCATAAGACAACTGGGAAGAAATTTCCTCTGTGGTTCTGTGGTTGGATTAAATTTCCAGTCAGGTTTGCCTGCTTCTTAGCTAACATGATGATAAAGACTGTTTCCTACCTTTTCTGACAGCTACATTTTGATTGATGTCATATTAGGGAACTCTTACTATAACTTTAGTTACAACCTAATTTTATCTTATTGTTTACCAAGCACAGGGAGGTTCTTTGTATTGCTTTGAAGCATTTATAAGCGTTTAGTGTTGAACGAAATCTTCACCAGATGGACCATCAGATGTGGCATGGAGATAACCACACTTTCAGCAAACTAACCCAAACTGTACTGAAAGCTTTGTAAGAGGAGCATACTTTGGAACAAAACCTGTTTAGGGTTCACTACTGATGGAAGCTTCTCTGTGATCTTTATGTAAATTAGCTTGAATTTAAGAATACTGTACTTTATCCCTTTAAGAAAATCAAAACACTTACTAGCTTTTTGCAGCCTGGTACCTTATCTTTCTCAAAAACTCTATTATAAAGTTCAGTATTTTTTTCTGCTGAAAACTAGGAATTAGTGTTTAATCAAAAGTTTGATTTGTATCATGTCATTATTTTTAAAAAGTATAAAACCAAAATGAGAGAAGACATGTCTGTGCATACCAACAACATCTTCTAACAAGATCAGAATTTATCAGTCATATCCAGTAACTAACTCAGTATGTCTTAGCCAGGCATTCAGGTTTTGCTGCACTGAAAATACCCCACAGTATTATTTCCCACCTTTCGGCTTTCATATGTCACATGCAGCTAATGACATTAAGCTCTTGATCCTTCTGTGAGTCTTCATGTTCTTCCTTTGGAAAGAAACAGGTGTACCTGACAGCAGGCATCACATAGTTGGATGATCAAAGATTAGAGTTGTTGATAAGCAAAACCAAGGAGGATTACAGAAAGCTGAAAACATGCTAGAGTGTAATTTTAATTTTAAATTAATACAAATATATGCAAAGTGAAGATTACAGTGACTTTTAAACCTGAATTAACTTGTAACCTTGACACAGTCTGATCTGAAACTTGTTATTTGTGCACTTAAAGCTAAGATTTGTAACATAGTTGCTGCCTTGCTTAAAAATTAATTTTTTTTTACTTGTATCTTTTTCTTGGTTCATTTACTTTGCAAAGTATGTCATACAATAATCTATTATCAACAAATAGACACATACCCACATGCTCTTTCAATATAATATTACAGTGAGTGGATGATTACAACTTTTGTGGCAATTACTTCTGGTAATTGGCTGTAGGTATCGCAATCTGCATAGAACACGAGTTCCTTTGTTAAAAGGTTAACACTCAAAAGGAGGCATTCTGTGTATGTTTAAAAAAGCATTTGACTTAGACTTTGTGGTTTAATATGTGCTAAATAAATGCTAGTTTATTTTTTATGAGTCTGTGAAGATTCCACGGGACTATAGAAGCAATGAGGAATATCTTCATCGCAGGTATGAGTTTCCCCAGAATGAATCTCCTTTCAGAGAATTCTTTTTATTTGTTGTCCCTATAGATATCAAACATAAGATAAAAGGAAAGGCAAAAATCAGAAATGCCGTAAGGCAAAGATTTATTTTTATTTAAACTGTGATAATAGACTTTTGGGGGGAATGATATCTGCAATCAGGTTCCTTGCTTACATGTCAAGATCAGAGTTACCATCACTCTGTGGTATTTAAATATGTCATCCATCCGTTTAAGTATTTTGACGTAGCGTACTGGAGAAATTCTGACAGATTTAGCATGTCTACAATTCCCTTCTCTAAGTAGGTCTGATTTGTTCCGAATTTCACAGTGATTAAGGGGGGGGGTTTGTAATTGAATTAATACATAAACTATTTTGCTTCATTTTCTTGTTCCTAGTTGCTGACTTGATTTATCAAAGTGTTGGAGACACCTGGGTACACTGAGAAAGCTTAATCTAACTGCTCAGTGCTTGAGATTGATGAATTTGGGTTACCATAGTATAGGTATAAATTCATTCATTAAGCTGTTAAAAGACTTTACACTACTGTTATATAAGTTCCTTTGGATTTATATAGAACCTGCAGAATCATTAGGGATGAGGTAATGTGCAGATTTTTATTTTTTTTTCAAAGCTGTTTGGTTGAATCTTGGTAAGATGCATTTGACTTGTTAGGGAAGTACTTAAACATATTCATCCACCAGCTTTGATACAGGCAACTAATCTTTTAACTGGTTCCTGTTATATTGGTTCACCTCTGCATATCTAAGAAGTAGATTTTTTTGATAATATTAAAGCATTAATATTATATGATTCTTCTCCCATGAAGTATTCTAGCGACATTCAAAATGCAATAGATGTTTAAAAAAGACTGCTAGAAGTTGAAAAAACTGGAGATAAGGAACAAGACAGGATGCATTTCTAAGTACTACCATGTGCAAAAACATAAGAATATGACTAAATAGTAGCTTGTATCATGGCAGCAGTTTAACAAAGTTATGATTTATGTTTAATTTGTTAATCAGAGACATGGGATAAACACTGAGAGAGCAAAGTTTGCAGGTAGTTGTAATGCAGGTTATTAAAGCTGAAAGAAAATATAAAGAAGCTGAGGGAGTAAATTAAGTGAATGGGTACTATGACACTGAATGAAATTAGTGTTGATGAAAGCAGTCCAGTTGGAGGAGGGGATGACACCCTGTAACTATGTAACTGGTACAGAATTCAAAATTAACTGCATGCACTCCTGAAAGTGATTTAGCTACTAAAGTGGAAAACTCACTAAAGGTTGATCAATGAGCAATTGCAGTTCAAAAGTAAAAACAAAGTGCCTAATTAATGCTAAGTCTGTGACTGTGTTAGTTATATGAAAAGCAATATCGGGTATCTCATCTCAGAGGTCTCTGAAATTGCACTGAGAGACTCACTGTGAGTGTGATGAGAAGTGGATGAAATAGTGTTTATTTTTTTTTAATCTGAGGAAGGAGACGTATAAGAAGCAGCACAATAAGAATGTAAAATCAGAAACAGTTTAAAGAAGTTAAATTGGATAGGGAGGATAGAAGAGCAATAGGGTGGCAATCTACTATTCAGTTTGCAGGCTTCTTCCATTATTTATCTAAAAATACATCTTTAAAATAAGTGTTCTTGTGCATTCATACAGATTTTCAATTTTGCAGGTGTTACAATGTGAACTTCATTGGGCTGTAAAGGGGCACAGGGACCTAATCTGAGAAAGCTATGGAGGTATTTCAGGTGTGAACTATGCAAGTATGAATTAAAAGTCAAACTGCTGGAAGTAAAAAGCACAAGTAGATTTTGGTTGGATCATGGTGTGAATACTTGTATTAACATACATATAGGTTAACCAGGCACCCTTCAGACAACATCTTACTTCATGGTACTCCTTTGAGCTAACAGTCATGTTCCAGGCAAGCAGTCTGTGGCATAATTCAGCACAAAAATGAGCAGACTGACTGGGAGATACATCTCCAATGAAGTATTCTTTTAAGATAGATGGCCAGTAATCCTGGAAGCCACTTTAAATCTGCATGAGTGGAATATGTTCTCTCTGAAATAACCTGATCATTTGTTCATATTTTGTGTCCCATGTCAGTCTGTATATTGGCTGACTATAAAATAACTTCTCTGGAGTGAAATTCAACATGTCTTAGAATGGCATTTGAGTTTAATGTGAAAAACAGTTGCTGATTAGTAGGCTTGTCTGGAGAAAACAGTACATTTCTGTGCCATTAATTCTACAAGTTCTCCATCTGCTTTTGAGAAAAAAACAGACTGCTGTGTGTGATTTTTTTGTTGAATCATCTTTAATGTCAAATTAGTAATTTCTAGTTTTATTTTAACTATTTTGTGAAACCATGTGAAACTAGATTTAAATTTGAACCTTGACATGACATCATATAGAATTGAGGGATCTGGCTCTTCAGACAAGCTGAGACCATCCAGATCTCAAGAGTCTTTCAAAATTACCTCAGCCGTTGTTTCTTTTTTGTAGATGACAATAAAATATTCAATTGAAAGTGACATTTTTAGCTGCTTCCTCATCTCAGAACTAAAATTTTGTGCATTAAGTGAATAACAGTACTTAAAATCCATGGCTGAATTTGGAAGTTATGCCATTCCTTAAAACCTTCTCCAATAATAAACAAATTAAACAAAATACTCCTCCTCCTTTTTAACTATGTTTTAAAGTTTATTTTACCACAGATCATTGATACTGTTTGCCAGCCATGAACATTGGCCAATTACTTTCTTCTTGTTATGCACCATTGGTTTATACGCTATTTAAAATGCAAAGCCAAATTAAGCACTGTTGAAACTTCACACAAAAAAGGAAATGTTGTATGAATAATGGAATAAAGGAAACGATTACTCAGCCTACAATTTTAGAATCCTAGTTCTGTCTTGTAGCTCAACAAATCTAGCTGTAATAAAGACAGATCTTTAATGCCTAGAAACACTTGTAACATAGTCTGTTGTTCATATATTAGTAACAAACTGAAATGTTGCTTTAGAACCTAAGGTCTTGATATGCCTGAAATGAGGAAAGAAACCCAGCCTCAGTTAAAGCAAAGCTGTTCTGTGGGCTCTACATTTCCTGAAAAAAGTTTAAAAGCAGTAGAAGTAAGAAAAAGGTCTGACTTGATAATAGAAAGGATCTTTGGTTTGTTTGTTTGATTATAAAAGGCTTTCAGATAGGTGACTAATTTCACTTTTCAAAACAATATGTTACTATTTGGTGCTATGAAAAGACTTAGTTGTTAATCTTGGTTGGATTTTTTTTTCCTGTTGAAACTTCTGTGTGGCTTTTAAGGAGCACAGCAAAAAAATTTATATAAACCTACCATTTTTATGTTGGCTTACTCTCTTTTCATAGGGTTCTGATATGTATATGCATTTGTTTTTATTCTGTGTAGAATCTTCTGTTCTCTTTATGACATGAAACATAACTTACGATCTGAGTCAAGCTTTGACATACAACTCATTTTACATCTCATTATGACTACAAAGCTATAAAAACGTTATGAAAGGTCATTTAAAAAGCTTCAGATTCATCAAACTTTTGTAGTTAAAAGGTTAAGTATGCCCTTCTCACTTAGAGAGCAAAATGTGAGTCATCTTACTGGAATGAAGAATTTCATTTTATGGATGGTATAAATTGGTGCAACTTCTGTACCATTGCTTCCTTACTATTAACTGTATTCTCCCTCTTTTTACATTTAAATTTCAGTGAAAATACCTAAAATAAATAATGGAACTAGTTAAATGAACAATGGAACTGTTATCAGCATTGTCTTTTAAACA
This sequence comes from Haliaeetus leucocephalus, assembly GCF_000737465.1. Lineage (NCBI taxonomy): Eukaryota > Metazoa > Chordata > Aves > Accipitriformes > Accipitridae > Haliaeetus > Haliaeetus leucocephalus. The sequence goes on along the minus strand of NW_010972764.1, from coordinate 8,010,432 downwards.
GTTGCCACATCAATGTTTCATGTGTCATACACCACTATTCTGAAAGCTTCTCTTCAATATATGGAAAAAGCTGTTGAAGATACCTACTGCTGCACACTCACAAAACTTACTTCAATTATTTTTTTTGTTGAAACAAATGTTTTCATATAATGCAGATTCACCAGTATCTTCTTATGGATTTTTAACAAAGATTTGATCCCTGTATTCTCCTCAATGCAAGGATTATTGCGTCCTAGGAGTGTTAACTGCTTCACAGACTATAAGGAAGAGACTCTTCATTTTCTTCACTCAGCTGGGTGTCAAAATAAGGTTAAACGGCATCATTCTAAAAGGTGATGCAGAGCATTAATTAGTTTTTCAGAGAAAGCTTTCCTGTAAGTAGTCTGGCTGTTATCTTTTGGTTACAAGCTAGCCTTGAGCACATAAGTACACAAATGACAGCAGAAAACTTCTATTTCCTTTTAGAGCTATTGGACTAAGTTAGCTTTTTGGATTAGAAAGAGGACCCTTAAAGATCAAAAGCAACTATCCATAGGAGGAACGAATTCTTTTTGAATCTTTCAGAGCAACAAAGGTTTTGGTATAGATTTGTCAAATCATTTTGAATCTGTTCAAGATATATTTGAAGAGGTAACAGCATGAAACTTGTCCCACCTGAAACAGCCGAAAAGAAGTGAAGGGAAAAAATATACTGTTATCGTATTTGTTCATGCCAGATACTAACTTGTATGCTCTTCTAATTAAACCTAGTCAAGATACTCATGCTTTCCTCTCATGAGCTGCAATAATTCTGTTAATTTTTGCAGTTTGGGAATCAAAAGATTGTTTAAAGATCTAAATACACCATAACAATTACATGTTTCTTCCTTACGTATAGCAGTAAAGTCTATTCAGGCATTTTTAGGTTGCTTTTAGATTATTCTTCCATTTCTATGAACAGTGGGAAAACCTCCACATTAACATTAAACAATGAACAAGATGGTGGTTTTCTGGTTTATGGTTGGTTTTTGTTTGTTTTTAATGGCTGTAAGGAGAGCCTATATATTTCATTTATCACAGAATTCCATTAAAATTTTCTATGAATTTCAATCTCTTGCAGAATATCCAGCCTTAAATTCCCCATCTCAAATTTACAGTAAGATACTTCTGAACTACCTAAGACTCAAAATTCCATTGGCAGGAAAAAAGTGAAGAAGCAGCTACTTTCAGAAATCAGTGATTCTTTAGCTGTCCACTAAATGGTGTTACAGTTGCCTTTGACATTGAGGCAAGATATATAAACACATGGAAATAGATTTAATCCAGTATGACAGTTCTTGTGTTTAACAAAAATGTCATCACACATGTTGCTTCAGATGACATTTTTATAATGCTTATATTAAATTATCCCAAATAGTATTCAAAGGTGTGATTTGAGATCTATAACTGTGCTGTATCCAGTAAGACATTCATATAGATCCTTGAGAAATGACCTGATACTCATTTTATCTTTAGCTCTTAAAGAGATGCAAGGTCAAATGTTATTCTAGGGGAACTACAGGCCGGTCAGTCTCACCTCTGTGCCCAGCAAGATCATGGAGCAGATCCTTCTGGAAACTATGCTAAGGCACATGGAAAACAGAAAGGTGATTGGTGACAGCCAGCATGGCTTCACTAAGGGCAAATTGTACCTGACAAATTTGGTGGCCTTCAATGATGGGGTTGGTGGATAAGGGAAGAGCAATTGACATCATCTACCTGGACTTCTGCAAAGCATTTGATACTGTCCTGCACAACATCTTTTTCTCCAAAATGGAGAGACATTGATTTGATGGGTGGACCACTTGGTGGATAAGGAACTGGCCAAAGAGTTGCAGTCAACGGCTCGATGTCCAGGTGGAGACCAGTGACAAGTGGTGTCCCTCAGGGGTCGGTATTGGGACAAGTATTATTTAACACCTTTGTTAAATATTGGGACATGGCCAGTGGAATTGAGTGCACCCTCAGCAAGTCTGTGGATGACACCAAGCTGAGTGGTATGGTTGTTACTCTAGAGGGAAGGGATGCCATCCAGAGGGACCTTGACAGGCTACAGAGGTGGGTGCGTGTGAACCTCATGAAATTGAGCAAGGCCAAGTGCAAGGTCCTGCACCTCAGTTTGGGCAATCCCAAACATGGCTACAGGCTGGGCAATGACTGGGTTGAGAGCAGCCCTGCAGAGAAGGACTTGTGGGTACTGGTGGATGAAAAACTGAATATGAGCTGGCAATGTGCGCTTGCAGCCCGGAAGGCCAATCGCATCCTGGGCTGCATCAAAAGAAGCGTGGCCAGCAGGTCAAGGGAGGGGATTCTGCCCTTCTACTCCACTCTGGTGAGACCGCACCTGTAGTAGTGTTCAGCTCTGGAGCCCCCAGCATAAGAAGGAAATGGACCTGTGCTGTAGTCAGACCCTCTGCTGCTATCTACCCCCTGAAGGAATAAAGTTCCAAGTCTGAGGCACAAAGTGAGGTTTATTAGAAGACACTTATTAAGTAGATAACAGTTGCACCACCCTGCGAGTGGGGACTCTTCTGCTTCTATTCCAAATTCCTTATAACCTGCCTAGTTGGTATCACTCAGTTCCCAGGGAAATGTCCTTACCTGGTGTCCCAAGTAAGGGGAGATCACCAGGGCACGGGCCAGCCATTCCTCAGGAGCACGCGAATCGAGCTCTCAGGGAGCAGTTTATACAGCCTTCCTTGGGGGTTTCTGTCGTCACTGCCCAGCAGTGTCATGATGCTGTTGCTGGGCAAGCTCAGGGCCCAGCACAACAAGAGGTCAGACCCCCAACCAAAGCACTACCACTTGCTCTGGATTGTCTCCTCACAACCTGCTTGAGCGGGTCCAGAGGAGGGCCACAAAGATCGTCAAGGGTCTGGAGCACCTCCCCTTTGAAGACAGGCCCAGAGAGTTGAGGTTTAGCCTGGAGAAGAGAAGGCTCCAGGGAGACTTCACAGCAGCCATCCAGTACCTAAAGGGGGCCTACGGGAAAGATGGGGAGGGACTCTTTAACAGGGAGTGTAGTGATAGGACGAGGGGTTATGGTTTTAAACTGAAAGAGAGTAGATTTAGATTAGATGTAAGGAAGAAATACTTTACGGTGAGGGTGGTGAGGCACTGGAACAAGTTGCCCAGAGAAGTTGTGGATGCCCCATCCCTGGAAGTGTTGCAGGCCAGGTTGGATGGGGCTTTGAGCAACCTGGTCTAGTGCAAGGTGTCCCTGCCCATGGCAGGGGGCTTGGAACTAGATGATCTTTAAGGTCCCTTCCAACCCAAACGATTCTATGATTCTCCTTCATTCCCAAAAGTATTATTTGCAGAAGCAGGAAGACTACTAAGTAGGAGCCAGAGTTATCATATAATCAGCTTTAGCTGAGAGATTTGGGGGGATGGAGAGTTGGTGATTGTGTCACTGTTGTGAATTATTATCTTCTTTACTTAGTAAGTTAATGCTTCCTAGAAAAAAAGCTTCTTATTTATGCTTTCAGTCTGTTTTTGAGAGCACTGGAGCAAGAAATGGACAGTCAGGGTCTTGTGCTTACATTTCCAACAGATTTGCTAGTGACCTTGAATAGTAACATCTTTCTAAAATGGAAGCAATACAGTTGACCTAGGTGGGATAACAAAATTATATGTAAAACACATTGATATGATCCATGGAAAAGTAACACAAAAATTCGATGTATTTCGTTCTCATTCCAGAGAAGAACAATGTCATCATTATCTTTATAGCCTATCTAGGCTCTTTTTGCCTTGCATAGATCAGCATTGCTTCAGTACACAGATGTTCATTTTATGCTACTAATTGAGTGGCAGTCAGTCAGAATTAGTGATAAACAAACAACATGCAGTAGCAAAGAAAATGTGATTTCACTGAGAACTCACTTGAAAACATGCAACTAGTCTATACGCAAAGATTTGCAAATAGCACATGTTTGTGTGCAGACAGGGCAATAGCACACAAGTACAGATTTGCCTATGTAATGATACAGTCTTCATATCCAGTGGCTTCCTGTGCATAATTTGCAAATGCTTTTTGTGTATGCTTGATTATTGTTCCCAGGAGTATTATAAACATAACAAGAAAACTTCCCTGAGTCCAGATATACATAAGAAGGCTGTTACTTAAGGATCTCTAAGAATAAAACTTGTTCTGGGGGCTTGAGGCCATCGTATAATTCCCTGAGGATATTCTGCTGTGCATTCAGTAACTAAATCTGCCTCCTCTTTCGATCTCAGTCCTGAGAGAAGTCAGTATGTGGCCAGGGTTGTAGGTAGGTGTGGTGGGTTGACCTTGGTTGGTCAGACCCCCACCCAGCTGGTCTCTCAAGCAAATGTTTTAATGAAGTATTCATACTAAACTAAGTTCTATAAAATTGTGGTGGGTTGACCATGGCCAGATGCCAGACACCCACCCAGCCGCTCTCTCACTCCCCCTTCTCAAGAGGACGGGGGGGAAAAAAGATGGAAAAGTTCATGGGTCGAGATAAAGACAGAGATATCACTGACCAATTACCATTATGGGCAAAACAGACTTGACTTGGGAAAATTAATTCAACTTATTGCCAGTGAAAAATAGAGTTGGATGGTGACAAAGACAAAATCTGAAACATCTTCCCTCCACCTACCCCTTCTTCCCAGGCTCACCTTCACTCCTTCATCCCCGACTCCTCCTCCTCCCCTCCCCTGAGGGGCGCAGGGGGACGGGGAAGGGGCGTCCGCAGCCAGCCCAGGGTGGCTCCCCGCTGCCGCTCCTGCCTCCTCAGGCTGTTCCCTGCTCCAGCCTGGGGCCTTCCTTCCCCGGGGCTGCAGGGAAACCCCTGCCCCACCGGGGGCGGGGGGGGGTCTCCGCCGGGGCCGCAGGGCCATCTCTGCCGGGGAGGGGGGCCTGGAGCACCTCCTGCCCTCCTCCCGCTCTCCCCTCGGGGCTGGCAGGGCTGTTTCTCACCCCGTTTCCCTCAGCCCTTTTGCCCTTTCTTCCCCAGGCTTTCCCCGAGGCTGAGGGGCTCCGCTGTGCCCGGCGGTGGGGCCGCTGGAGCCGGCGGGAACCGGCGGGAACCGGCTGGGGCCGGTCTGGCCCGGGGCAGCCCCCAGTCTCTCCTCACAGCGGCTGCCCCTGCAGCCCACCATGGCTGACACTTGGGCACCTGCACCCGATACAGTAGGTGTGTAGCAAATTGCTTTTGTTTACGTTCTTAAAAAAAATATTTTAAAGCGTATAAACATTTTGCCTCTTTGTGTTGTGTATGTGTACCCTTCGCTGTGAAATATTTGTCTGAATTGCAAAACCTGACAAATCTTTAGAGGACAGCTGTACTTAGTCACACCAGGTTGCTGAAACTGTAATGGCTTTGCATGTAAAAAGCTAGAAGCACAGATCTAACCTCATTCAGCAGTATTCGTAGTTGGTGATAGAGTGTAAATGAAACAAATGTTGAAGACTAAAAGAACTGTTTCTGGCCTCTACCTATGACAAATTCCCTCTAGATGTCCTGATCAGTCCTGTAGGTTAAGTATAACGTGTGCCACAAAGCGCTGTGGAAGATACTAGGAAACTGCCGTGAGGTGAAGCGTAGTGTCTTCATAGTAATTATCAGAACGATTTCAAGACAGGGGCATCCAGTGATTACTATCCATGTACCTCAAAATGTATTATGAATTTTGATGTATTTATTTAAAAGCTAGATCTATTAATGTACAGGGATGGTAGAATTAATGGGTTCGTAAAGTGTAAATGTTTTCCAGAAGCTCTTTATTTGTAAGTCTTCTGAAACTGTGCTCTTGTTCTTGGAGAAACTGAGAAAAAACTGAGTAGCATTATTGACAAATTCAATTAAGAAACAAACAAACAAAAAAAGAAATTTCCTGTACAGAATACAAAATATGTCCTGGCTCTGTAGAATAAATATTATTTTCAATAAATGTTTGTTTAAACAGCATAACATTTCATACTTTCGTTATAGAAAGCCCACACTCAGTAAACTTTAGAAAAATAGTTTGAACATAAATAGAAGCAAGTACGCTAGTGAAGTTTTAATAAGCAAAGAGGTGCTGGAGGTTAAGATAAGATGGTAGTATGGTTTTGATTGTGATCAGTGCCTCATTTTTTCAATTAAAAAAATACCATAAATGTTTTATGTAGTCTAGTACTGTATCAGTTCTTTGGTCTTATCTCATATATTTTAAATGTCACTGAGACTAATACAAAAACCTTGACCTTACATCATGGTTGAGGCTGAATGCTAAGGTTGCATACAGCTCCAAAAAAAAAAAAAAAAAAGCTTTACAATACACAGGGAGTGAATATTTTGTTCTTTAAAATTTGTTTGATTCTGGGCTTCTCTTGGGAATGACTCCATAGCAAAATGCATAATCTCCAATTTGAGGTCTTTGTGACTGTCAGTGTCCTCTGAATTAAAGCTCTGTGGGGCAGTGTAGAGATACCCATGCTAACTCTAAAAAATAATTGGTGTAGACAGCTGTGTCTGGCTAAAGCAGATTTTTGCCCAGAGGAATTATCTCTATGAACAGCTGTAGTTTATACCATCAGAAGTCCATCAAGACCCCTGTCAGTTCTCCACTGTAAAGAACTTCTAGCTCCTGTGTAGTTAAGGAGAGTGTTGGTAGCTGAACGAGTTCTGTAATACGAGATTAATCTTTTGTGGCTCCCTTCCATGCCTTCTGGTCTCCTTTGGCTCTGTGTACCTACCAGCTACTTACAGTTTCCATGCCTAAAGAAAAGAGTTTATGCTGGCACACCTCATGGCTGCACAAATGCTTGTATTGGGAGTAAGTGAAGAGGCAGTGTAAAATGTGGGTTTAGGGTGTTGTACTGGTATTGGCTGGGACAGAGTTAATTTCTTCATAGTAGCTAGCATGGGGCTATGTTTTGGATTTGTGCTGAAAAGTGTTGATAACACAGGGATGTTTTGGTTATTGCTGAGTGGTGCTTACACAGAGTCATGGCCTTTTCTGCCTCTCACCCCACCCCACCAGCGAGGAGGCTGGGGGGGCACAAGGAGTTGGGAGGGGACACAGCCGGGACAGCCGACCCCGACTGACCCAAGGGGTATTCCAGACCATAGGACGTCATGCTCAGCAATAAAACTGGGACAGGGCGGACTGCTCAGGGACTGGCTGGGCATCAGTCGGTTGGTGGTGAGCAATTATTTTCATTTGCATCACTTGTCTTTCTTGGGTTTTATTATCCTCTCTCTTTTTTTTCTTCCTCTTTTCCTTACATTTTTTAAAAAAAGTTATTATTTCTTTTTAATTATTAAACTGTTTTTGATTTCAACCCATAAGTTTTCTCACTTTTACTCATCTGATTCTCTCTCCCCATCCCACTGTGGAGGGGCAAGTGAGCGAGCAGCTGCGTGGTGCTTAGTTGCTGCCTGGGGTTAAACCACCATAGGTGGTTTAACATGTATATGAAACTTTGGCTTTCTTGTTGCCAGATGTATTTTCAAGGATGATTTCAACATCCTTGTACTTTAGTCTTCTTGAGTCCAGAAGTCTTTCAAGATTAAATTGCAATTTCAAGAGTATACTGTAGCCATGATCAGATTCTTTGCAGCCAGATTGTTTGGGGTTTTAAGTAGGTACTGCTCATATAAACTCAGTTAATACAGTTTTAGTTTACCACAAGGAAGAACATAATTGTGAGCACAATATGCATCTTGGTTACTGGTCTAGTCCAAAACAGGCAAAAGATCTCATTTTACTAATCCAACTGTGGGTATTTTACTGCTTCCTATGTGGATATTTCAGTCAACTTCTGTTAATTCCAGGTGTTGCTCAAATTTAGTGAGCTGTTAAGTTTATCACCTGGACAGTATCAGTGGAGCTGGTTAAAATGTGTACAGTATTGTACTGTTAGAAGTAAAATATTTTAACATAGGAAAAGAAAATAAATAAAGTTTGGGGGGATTTTGCTGGGGTTTTTTTGAGACGTATGTAGGTGAAAAAATCAATTCCTGTGTACTGAAAAAAAACCCCAAAATTACTTTGGGGCAGATATCAAATAAGTATATTTTAAAATGCATATATATATATATATAACTACTGGGATTTTGAAAAGACACCTATCTGCCTCAGTGACAAAATACATTTATCTTTATACAGAGGACTGGATTTTATTCATGGCCATATTTCAAACAGAATATGTGATTACATACAATTTGTTGTCTCAGATGTATGTCCCTCACATCATTAATATAACAGCTGCCATTTCTTTTTGACAAGATTAGTAGCAAAATTTAGAAAGAAGCTGAGCCTGATCACATTTTTGGAATATTTAATTTGGAGTAGCTTTGAGCATCCTTCTGGGTCTTTCATCAGTAGGTGAAATTTCACCTGCTCTCATTTACTTTGTTAGATATGTGAGCTATTGGCACAAATAACAAATATTCCATGGTGATCTAACTTGAGCATGAGATACTGCAATATATATCATCAGTTAACTCTTCATTTTCTCCTGTAGCTTAATGAATACAAACAGGTTCACTGCTGCCCTCTAGGTGTTGCAAGATCTGGGTCTCAATTCTGCAATGCATTTTTCAGTTACAGATCACTACAAAAATCAGATCTCTAATCAACTAAACAATAATAATAATAATTAAAATAGAGGAAGCAGGCAATAATAAAGAAATGTCAAAAATAACCAATATCCTTGTGTAAATACAGACTGTCTTTAAACTCTTCAGTTTTGTTTTCACTCTTATCTGTGATCAAATAAATTTTTTATCCTTAATTTAACATTTTTTATTGTCATGCTGAATGTTAGACATTTAAGTGAAGTGCTTATGTTTTCTGTCACCTGATTTGTCTGAAGTTCAACATATTGATATGAATTAGTTGCATCATATTCAAAGTGAATCCATATATGCAATGCAAAAACTTAATACCTCTGAAAAGAAGAAATCTGTTTTGGTCTCAGTTTTTAAAGATATGCTAAATTAAGTCAAAATTCTCCATTTTGTTCTACACGTTAGATATTCTTTGACATCGGATCTTTTGCAAAATTTTAGCTATACCATTTCTAATAGTCTCCAGAAGAGTCAGAAAGTAAAATTCATAAACAATTTGCCAACATTAAGACCATTTTACTAAAACCTTTATCACTTTAAAAATAATATTTTAAAATAAGATAGATATAGCTTTTATTGGTCTGTGAAAAGCTTTAGGATCATCTCACGTTTGTGATTATGGATGTGAAGATTGGGAGGCAGCCTTGGCTGCAGTGACAATGAGATGGTGGAGTTCAGGATCCTACAAGGAAGAAGCAGGGCAAAAAGCAGGATCACAACCCTGGACTCTAGCAGAGCAGACTTAGCCTTTTCAGGCATCTGCCTGGAAGAATCCCATGGGATACAGTTCTGGAGAGAAAAGGGGTCCAGGAGAGCTGGTTGTTTTTCAAGGATCACCTCCTCCAACTCCAAGCTCAAGAATGGTCCATCACAATGAGCAGGAAATAAAGCAAAGGCCTGCATGGATGAACAAGGAGCTCCTGACTGTACTCAAGGATAAAAACACAGGAGTAGTATTGAGTCAATGCCTGAGCATGTAGGGATGGCCTTAGGAAAGCCAAAGCTCACCTGGACTTAAATCTGGTGAGGTGCATGAAGGGCAACAAGAAGGGCTTCAACAAGGACACCAGTAGCAAAAGGAAGACCAGGGAAAATGTGGGCTCACTGCTGGGGCAGGGGGAACTGATGACAAAGGACATGGAAAAGGCTGAGGTACTCACAGACTTCTTTGCCTTGACCTTTCCTGATAAGGCTGGCCTTCATGAATCTTGGGTCCCAGAGGCAAGAGAGAAAGTCAGGAGCAAGGAAGACTTAGCCTTGATAGAGAAGGAGAATATTTAAGCAAACTGGACACACAAATTCATGGAGCCTGATGGGATGCATCTATGAGTGCTGGGGGAGCTGGCTGATGTCATTGTGACACCACTCTTAGTTACCTCTGAAAGGTCATGGGCTTCAGGGGAAGTTCCTGAGGACTAGAAGAAAGCCAGTGTCCCTCCTGTCTTCAAGAAGGGCAATAAGGAGGATACAGGGAACTAGAGGCCAGTCAGCCTCATCTCAATTCCATGGAAGGTAATGGAGCAAATAATCCTGGAAACCATTCTCGGACGCAGGAAGGAAGAGAAAGTGATTGGCAGTATTCAGCATGGATTTACAAATGGGACATTGTGCTTAATCAGTCTGGTAGCTTTCTAAAGTGAGATGACTGGCTTGGTAGATGAGGGGAGAGCAGTGGATGTTATTTACGTTCAATTTGGTCAGGCTTTTGACACTGTTTCCCATAACATCCTCATAAAGCTGATAAAATATGGATCAAATAGTGAGATGAACTGAAAACTGGCTGAACTACCAGGCTCGGAGGGCTGTGATCAGTGGCATAGGGTCCAGCTGGAGGCCAGTTCCTAGTAGTGTACCACAAGGGTCATTACTGGGTCCCATACTGTTTAACCTCTTTATAATGAACTGTATGATGGGACCATGTGCACCCTCAGCAAATTTGCATATGTTAGAAAATTGGGAGTTGCTGATACACCAGATGAGTGTGCTGCCATTCAGAGGGACCTCAGCAGGCTGGAGAAATGGGCAGACAGCAGCTTCATGGAGTTGGAGGGAAGTGTGGAGTCCTGCACCTGGGAAGGAACAGCCCCCTGCACCAGTACATGCTGGGGGCCAACCAGCTAGAAGGCAGCCGTACAGAGAAGGACCTGGAGGTCCTAGTGGACAACAGGTTGAGCATGAGCCAGCAATATGCTCTTGTGGCAAAGGCAGCCAACAGCATCCTGGGCTGTCATCTTTTTATCTGATAGAAATATTCCATGTGAATACAAAAATAGAAGGCAAGTTCTATCAGTCATATAAAATGCAAAATCGATTTGGTAAGGCTATTTTTTTCAGGTCAAATTAAATAAAAAATAATTATAGAATACTTTCACTGTGAGCCAGATTTTTATTTCTCTTATATTAGTAAACATTTGAAGCAACACTACTGTATTTAGAGCAGTAGATTAGGAATTATTCTAACCCTGCTCAACTAGAATCAGATTAACCTAGTATTCCTGTGAATGATGGCAGTCCTGAAATAGTTGTTTTATATAAAAAGCAGAAATGCAGTCTTCTGATTCTGTACCTTCTACAACTGTTTCATACTAAGCAGAAAAATCTCCTGCTATTTGTTGTGTATTTTAAGTCTGTAGTAAAATGAATGCAAAATATTAAAATTACTTATATTACAGTTCTTCATATATATGTTTTTTTAACGTTACTGCACTGTTCGGGAGCTTTACTGGTGGATGACAGTTTTATCATCCTGTATGAGCATAGAACAAAACCCCAGAATCTTTCTCAGATAGGGGTCTTACTGAAGACTACTGCCTCATGTAAAGGCTGAGCTTCCTCACACCAGAAACAGGACTGTCTTCCAAAGTTTAGAACACTGCCTTCTGTTTTCTTCCCATATCTGCTATAAAATACTAAGGACTGAGCTTTATTCTAACCCTGTTATTAGTTGCATTTTTTGGACAGAGTATGAATGCAGGCATAGTTTTGCTCAAGGATAATCAATTAGTATATTATAAATGATTAATTTCTAGATTGCATACACAAACTCAGCAGAAGGTAGGAAGAATCATGGTAAAAATACTCGTAGGAATTTATTATGATGGAGGATAGTGATATCAGTTCATCACTTGCCTTATAAATTTCAAACATGGTTTTCTGGTGATACAGAGTTTACTTGCAGGTAATATTCAAGTACAAGCAGAGTACTCTGTAGAGAGCCACAGAATTTTATTAACAGAAGTTTTTATTAGCCAGTCTAAAAAAGGAGCTGAAAATAAACATAAATAAAATTCACAGAACACAGTACTAAACATGAAATAACAAACTTCTGCCTGAAAACTTTTCATTGTTAACTCTCTGGATTTCTGGGAAGTTTCTCATGATGGCAAGTGTGCCACAGTTGGCACAATAGCACTCACTACTTAGCTAATTGTACAGTACTTTCCACTACGTTGCACCAAAGAGAATCTAAAGATGATAGATAAGTAAGTTTTTAAACTGATCGTTTTCCTCCCCAGAAAAGAAGTATATTCATGGTATATTATTTATCTTTCCACCTGCTGTGTTTTAGATTGTACAGAATTAAGTGATATATATATAAAAGTTTAGAAAACTAAATGGCCTAAGTTCTAACTGCATATTATTATATGGTAAATAACTAGGATATTTTCTGAAAAACCTCACACAATGGAGCAAAAAATCCTATTGAAATACCCCTAATTTCTCAATGGAGTTTTCAGCAAAATGTTCCTACTGGATCTTTAATCTTTGTGTCCTGGAATTGTCTGTCAGACCCTAGTACTGTCATTGCACAAACATAAAGTTTGACAAGGACAGGTAGATACCTGGAGAAGAAAATCTTCTGTTAGGTCTACTCAGTCATTCCATATTCACGAATCCTGTTCACCTGCAACTTGGGACTCTTCTTCCATAATTATGTCCAATCACCTTCTCAGATCTCCGCTTACTCACTTTCCTTGTCCTCCAAATAATTTTCTCCCACTGTATGCCTTATTCATACCTGAGATGATTGGTAGGACTGCTTTTCCTGTGCTGATAACAAAATACCCATTTCACCCAAGCTAGAAAGGTAAATGGAAACCGTATACAATACAGTTAGACTAGGACTGAAGTGGAATTCCACTAAATAAAGTTGGTAGCACTAGGTACAGCAAATAGATTTCTGCCAATAAAACTCCAATGTTAAATGTATTGTGCAAAGCCTGCAAATTGAGCTGTCTGAGCTTCACATAGATTTTCCTCATATATGCAGGCCTGGGAGTAGCCCTTATCTGATTACATGAGCAAAGCTGCGAATTTCATAACAAAATTAAGTGTATTTATACTTGGAACAGTCCTCTGTGAATTTAAAATACAAGGTGTTCCAGTCACTGTGTAAAGTATTAATCAGCCACTACCTAAGGTGATTTAGTGACAGAATTCAGCAATTCCAAACTTATAAGACTGCTCCACTTCCTTGAAAATTAATTCATTTTTACTTTTTGCATTCATCTTTTGTGTTTGCTTTATATGAATACCAAGTATTTTGTGTGCATGAATGTTCACAGAAAAAGCACTTTAAGTTAATATAGCCAACTTCTCTGAATGCGTAGTAAGTATCAACAACAATCCATCAATAAAATTGTGACTAAAATGATGTGTTAGTAAATAACTGTTTGAGTCATCTTTGTTTATTTGGCTATATGTTGTTTCTTGCAGAGTAATTAAAGTATGCAGAGTATTTTTCAAAGCGACCTTCTGCTTGGAGAATGGCAAGCAATTTAACTTCCTATAGGGATAGTTCAAAGGTCATTTTGTCATGGTAAGTACATTTTTCATTTACAGTCTTAGAATAATGGAATAAACTATGTATATGTTAGTCTATCTCTTAATAAGTCCCAAACATTTTAAAAAATTGATTTCTGAGAAGCACTGTGTACCCTAATCCTGGTCTGGTAAAAGTAACATCACTTTAAATAAATTACTGAGCTCCTCACAGGATGAGTCACAAAAGCAACCATACGGAGGGATTGGATGCTGATACTCAGATCAATATTTAATGCAACTTTCAGAACATTCACAGTATTCTGAAAAAAAAATAATCATGAGACTTGACACATTTTCTCCTGCAATTGCTAATGCTGTTTAGGTAATCTTTTTATTTTCTCAATAATATGCCTGTATTATGGTTTAGTACAGAATGTCCTAGAACTTCTTAAATTGCTATATGTTGTAGGTCAGATTCTGCTATTGTTCTGCATAATATCTGCTTGAAAAATAGTCCCATTGCTGGTATCGGTGAAATTCTTATTGTCCAATTTAAGACATCTAGTGTATGTGTCTGAATTAGAAGCCTTGTTAGCATGCCTCTTTGAATGTACTTGGAATACAGGCTTGTGTCTCCCTCACGCAGGCTGTGTGCCTAAGGTTAGACAGTGGGGTGAGTATCTTTATGTGTAACTGGAAAGTCTACTGATTTACTATTAAGGGCTTCGATCTGCAAAATTTGGATAGAAACAGGCATTTTGATGGTTTGAAAGAGAAACACTGTAACTAGAAACAGTATTTTTTTGGTTTTAATAAAAGTTTTGTGCCTGGAAACTTTTGATCCAGCCATGGGTTTGGATATCAAATACCTCTGAAGTTCATTTGTATTCAGATCTAGAAATGTTTAACCTGTCTCTTGCCCTTAAAAGATTCTCTGTAAAAGTTTTGCATCTTCAAATCTGATACATATTTTTAGTGCCCATTTGCATGATTTTCACTAGTAGTTTTTTGCTATTGTGATAAAAAAGATCATGTGGTATCTTACATTATACCCCAACTAAAACATTTATCAGTTTCTCCCAAGCAATCTGAGCACCTGTGATAACTAAAATATGTCAACAGATAATATAGAATAGTAACAGAGGAAGAGTGGGAGGAACACTGATGGACAACACTGAACAAAAATTCTTTGGCTTTTTCTGGTTTGATAGCTGGATTTGATCTTGTTTGAAAGAAGTTGGCTGAAGATAGGCCAGCACTGGAAACAAAGTAAAAAATAAGAGATGAGAAAAATAATTTGAAGGCTGAGAGATCATGCAGCTTATAAGTTCAAGGAAGCTGTTTTATTTGGCAAGTGAAATGTTTGCTAAGGAAGCAGATACCTAGAAAATACAAAAAATGTCGGAGGCAAGTCTCGATGTTAGGATTTGGAAGTTATTTAGACCCTGAAGAAAAATCAGATTTGGGTTACATGTAGGAATAAATGGGAAAGCAGGAGAGAACTCAGAAATACAATAGAAGGGAACATTTCTTTATCAGTGAAACAAATTATCTACATACCTGTGATACAGTTATCGAATCTTTTTGTCAAGGTGTTGGTACCCTTGGCAAGGGTGGTGGTGGGTTTTTGTTTTGTTTTTCAGTAAAGGGCTTAGTTATAACAGGTTGTTGCAGATTTTGGGGGCACTGACTTTATTAGGGAACATGTGCCAGCCTCTGCAGCATGTGATGAAGAATGATAGAATGCTTTCAAGTGGAGCTGAGTGGATCAGGCTTCGAGGTACAGCTTCTACATAAAAGTAAGTTACTTGATTATAGAGTCACTAAATCAAACCTGAAAACACAGGATATGGAGACATATGTCTTGAACTATCTGGTTTCTATAAAATTAGACACAGACATTTTAAATGCTGTTTCAGTATAGGAAACAATTCCATTTATGCTGGTTGTTTCCAGGTGACTTCCATAGTAATTAATGGTATATAAATAGCACTGTTAAAGGTGCACTTTGTACAATGTGAGGGGTTTGTAAATTCCAGAAATTTGAATCTCACATAATCACAGATTACACGGATCCATTCTAAAAATCTGCTCAGGCAAATTCTGCTGACTTTTGATAAGTCTTCTCACTATTTGCATTCCAAAAGTACTAGTTATTTGTTACTCAAATAAAAAAAAAATCCTAAAAAGCCCAGCAAGTGCATTTGTTTACTTCTAGTGGAATAAGGATGTTCCTAAAAGCATTCAGAAAAGCTGCCTGCATGTGTAACATACTTTGTCCTTTCTTCAGCATCACTGTTCAGTCAGTGGTCCAGTTCAGAGAGACTTGATAGGTTCAACGAACATTATATAAAGCAAAAATACCTTTTAACATGAATGCACTTCTAGATGTGTCAACATTTAGTGTCTTCCCTGACTAGGTATTAATCCTAGCTAATCCATCAAAATTGTACACTTAATATTCTCTACTGATTTACAGCCTTTTCTAAGAATAACAGTAAAGCTTTTATCCTCATACTACTGGGCTTTAAAGACATCAGCATAAATCAGAAGATAAGTATTTGTGTGGTAGCTTCATCATTCCAGGTGATTATCTTAGCCTGTGATGGATGCAAATATATTGATTTTACAAGAATATGTCACTGTAAGCGTGGGTTAAATTACTTGATACAGTGACTGGAATAAAAACCTGCTTCATTTTTTTTCAAATGAAAATGTAACTCCTATTTTATTTGCAAAAACAGTTATCTTGAAACATCTGACTATTGTATTCAAACTTCTGTACTGTTCATTTGCTTCAGTCAGACCAAAATGATGAATAGATCATATAGTCAGGATTTAATTTCCTTATTCACTGAATGAGTATGAGTATAACCCTTCTACTGTATACCTGTATAAGCTAATGTCAGGTGAGAGTAAAGCTGTCACTCAGATGCACATTAGAATGTGGATGAACATCTACAGAATGTAGTAAATAGCACTGGTTAAATAAAAAGGCTTGACCTTTACTAAGTGATTAGAACATTATTTCACTGCTAATAGATATAAACTTTCTAAAAGGATTCAATCTGACAGACTAATTTGGTAAGAGACAAAACAGGTACATTTGATTGGAGAAAATATTTTTGTGTGTGTCAGCTGAACAGTTAGTGACTTTTACCTGTTTCATAGGATAAATTAATCTGTCACCTGCTTCAAAAGCCCTTAATTATTACTGGTTTCTGACTCTTGCTTCTGCTTAAGTTTTCAAATTCTGTTACGTACACTTTGTAATCTGACGTGCTGAAAGAGCAGATGGAAGAAATTAGGGCCAGATTCTCATACTCAGGCTAAACAGCACTTTAGCGAAGGTGTGGTTTCATCAGTTTCAGTGGAATTACTCATGGAATAAAGAACTAATGTCATCTGAGTAAGAACACAAACATCCTGTAATAAATCTGACTGTGATTTGCCAAAAGTGACCTGTGACATTGTTGTGCTTTACAGAATAACTAGAAAAATTGCTGTCTGTTACTGAGGTAAAGGGTATACCAAAAAATTCTGCTACTAGAATAGAATATGTCCCTTCTAACAATACTTCTTGGTATTGGTAAGCAGTAATGGATGGAGTGTGCAGAATAGATCAAATATCAGGTATTTGGTAATTGTGATAGATGACACTTTTTGAATATATTCAGAAACATGGTACAATCTGAAAAGTTACCAAATGGGGGCTTATTTTTTCTTAATAACATGATTTGCTTTAAGTGCAATTACAGTATATATTTACATACTTTCTGACAAACTGGTCCTTACAGTGCTGAGACAGACATGAATTAGCAGATGCACATAACAGGATCTCCTCTAATCAGATATTTGCTCTTCTAGTGCTCTGCTTGGCTATGCTTTATCAGAGCCTGCATGGAACCTCATTCCACAGGAATTAAATTTTCTTCTTCTGCTTCTCTAAAGTTTGTCCTTGGCAGACCAGATAGGCTTTAACCCATAAGGCTTATTATGCTATTCAAGGTTAGGAAAATAATCATTGTAGTATCAATTAATGAAATAAGAAGGAAGCCGGTTCTAATTTAGGCAGCTCAGAAAAAAAGATATGCTGATCGAACACAATTACTTAAAGGTGATTCAGAGAAGAAAATTGGGTCTGTGCCCTTTTTTTGCTTCATTATGAAACATAACCAGGGTCAGAAAGTTTGTTATTTGTCTTTAAATAAATGTTGCTTGTGTTCACATTGAAGATTCAAAAAAAAAAAAAAATCTTTTTTGTGGAACATTTGTAGACAAGCTGGTTAATACCTTTGAGTAGCAGGCAGCTTATTTCTATGTCAAATATCATGTGAGCAAGATTAAAAAATGTTCTCATGTCACTGATGTAAGTCATGCATAGGTATGAGTATTGTACAGCTATTAGCTGATACTTTCGCCAACAAATCTCAACTTTTTCCGTAACTCTTGCTATTTGGTTGTGGAATATTGTTAAGCAGAACCTGGCAAGCATATTGAACATGTCAATGAGACTGATACTGAATAAGGTGTATTTCATATACGATCTTAGTTAAGGGTAGTGTGCTAACTCAGTGACTTGGTCTGTCAGTCAAGTACAGTAAGCATAAATTGATGTAGCATTTTTACTACAATTAGGTTCTTTTTTGTATTACACTATAGTATCTACAGTAGAACTCGAAGTATATAAAAAGCCAGGAAGTTTAGACCTGGTCATGGATACACATAGCCACTCAAATTTGTAGTATGTAAATAAAATTTCATATGCCAGTCATTAAAAAAAATTATATCTAGTCTTATTTTCATAAGCAGTTGAAAAAAAGGCACTATATTATTACCACATTTGTACAGTTTTACAAAAACCTATTCATAAAAAGTCTGAAGTTCTCCAAAAACTGAAGTGAGACTTGAAATCCAAACTTCTCGTTTGATTATACTGCTGACAATGTATTTCAGTCACCAAGGACAAGTTAAAAAAACACAGGGATGTGGGAGGATGACTTTCTAGTGTTTGCAGCTAGCTTTGAAACTAGTCCATAACTGGTCTAATAATTTACATGCTTGCTTCTCAGCTAACCTGAAAGCATTTCCAATTGATTTTAGTGTGTTGAAATCTATGTCTTCATTATTCTCCGTGCTATCAACATCTACAGCATTTGTAGAGTAGGAGCAATAATGGTACCATTGCCATGTTTTATGAGGCAATAATAATGATTCTAGTGAAGTTAAAATGAAGGGATGTAATAAAAGGGAGGATATATGTCCAGGAGTGTAATCATGTCCATTTTTTTCCTTATCCTGACTGAAGGAATATCTCTTTGTGAGCAGACAGATTTAGAAACTGCTCTTATGAAAGGGGAAGGTAAGGAAAAGGGCAGTGTGTAGTAACAACTACTCTGTAACTCCAAAGGGAACATTCTCAGCTGAATGGAAAAAGGTGAAGATTACCATGTCATAAATTCTTAAAGACTCTCATTTTCTCCAGTGTTGTCACAAAACTCTGTTTGTTGAAGAATAAGGAAATAACAACTTAAAGTAGCTGGAAGCTGTCACTGCCAGCAAGGATGCCAGTTATGGTTTTTGGAACGCTCTCTTACTAAACCATCTGGATGCCTTTAGTACAAAGTCCAAATATGAAATCACATGAGACCACATTTGTAACAGACATGCTTATTTGAGAATAGGAAACATTTTGCAATATTTATGTAGTGCTTTTTTTCCTCTGTGCAGAAATACTCTATTAAATCCTTAATAATATACAAATAAACTGGATTTATCATCTTTTGGTAGCTCAGTTCTCTACTTGCTCTATCTTAAACATCTTTAATAGTACATGGGATGTATATGACAGAATGCTGCACCATGGTTTTAACACACATTGTGCAACACCAGGAGAGGTGTGGAGAGAATAGACAGGGATCACTTCCTTGATCTTTCCAGTGCAAGAGCTGTACTCTGTACACTGCAATATTATCGTTCATGTTTGCACAAATACTTTACTGTCTGGCAGTAAATTGTTTGCTTATATTTTCAAAATACACCCTTTTTCCTCCTTCTAGAGGTACGTAATGGAAATACAATACATTTTCAAAGCTAATATTTATTTCAGTTGGAATTTTTTGATCAAATCTTACCAATTCTTTTCAAAGTGTCGCTATTGCTAATGACAAGCAAGAATCTGTGGCTTTGCAATATTGAAGACTGCAGTCTTCAAAGTAGTTGAATACTGGATGACTGAGGCTCAGTCACATGTAACAGCAGTTTTTGCAATAACTTACACCTTGTGCAACTTCCCTGCTCAGAGTCTGTTCTGAAGTTAGGCTAAATAAGTGTGAGCATCAGTGGAGTATCCAGAAATACCAGTTATCTAATAAGAATCAGCTTATGTGATCAAGCTATTTAAAATAAATTGAATATATTGTGAGAATGAGGGTCATTTACAATGGCACCTGTAACTGATACTTTAGTTATGGGGTTGTCCTGGTTTCGTTTGTTCTTACTAATTTCTAAGGCCTATACCTCAGGCATAAGCATTGGTTGCTATACCATATGAAACATTTCTTCTTGGACAGGCAAGAAACCATGTTCTTCCAAAAAAAAAAAAGGAAACAGTCCAAAGGCTTAATTATGTTTTCATTTTTTACTCCCTGCTTCTGACGGCTTCAACAGCTATCAAGATACCAGCTACCAGCTGGAAGTCAATAGATAAGTTCTCTGGTACTTTCAGTGTTTTCCATCCTCATCCTTAGGCAAAGTTAGCTTCCAAAATGTATGTGGAAATTTATCTTAAGTCAGGAAGTTTCTCTAAATGGCACTTTCAAAGTCCTTAAGTTATAGGAGAAAAAATAATGACCTGTGGTTTGCAATGCCAAATGAAATGAATGGGTAGGAGAGTCAGATGCTAAGTGCCTCTGAAAAATCAGTCTATCGATCTCTGTGTGCATTGGCTTCCAGAAATGTAAACCAGGAGTAACAGAAACTCCCTACAAGTTAGTGGACTGAGGCATAATTCACTGACATTTCTAAGATGCTCAGATACTATGGTGATGAATTCTCATAGCTACAATTGTAAATAATAGAAGTAAGCTGAATTAATTATTAATTTCTGTGGTGGTCACTTCTCTTTTCACTTCTCTCTATTGAAAAGGACTAAAAATTAGATGATTTTAAGCGGTGAAATAACTTGTATTTTCCTTCTTGAAAAATGCAGTTTATACAGAGTTTAAAAGATGACTCTAACGTGTTCATGACTATGTAAAAAAAATTTCAAATTTTTCATCTTCATTAATGTGTAGACAAGTTCAATTAATAGTACTTTTAGCCTCCAACTGGATGTTGCATTAAAGGCAGAAGATGAAGAGATTTACCTCTGATGTATTTTCTATTTAGATGTTATGTGCAGCATCGAATCAAAATCTTCCTGTGTTTTCTTGTCCACATGAAATCTATAATGTTATTTGGAAGACAGCCTCTCAGCAGTTTCACTTTTATGCCGCCTTTTCATATTTACTTCTTCAGTGAAAATTGTTTTAGAAGAATTACATTATGGAAGAGTTCCCCTCCCCACTGAAAGAAGGTAATGAAATAGCATGCCATCACCAAATAGCAACAAGGTGGACTTAGAAAGAAGGTATGTCTGTAATATACAGGGCGTACCTAAACAAAACTTCCCAGTCCTGGAGTAAACTAGTAAACACTTGGGTGAGAGATGTGGACCAGATACACACAGAAAGCTGATGTCCTTCTTCACCTCTTCTACATCAAGTGCCGCTTCATGTTTTGTACTAGTCATGAAAGCAGGGTCCTCGCTTCATGCGCTTCTTTTTCTTCCTTTCTTAAGTATCCTTCATCCTTCCTATTGAGCACTATGTAGACATGTTGTCTCACACCCTCAGACAAATTAACTCATCTTACCTGTAACAACATAGGTGATTCACATTAGCTGGAAATGGAATTAAATAGATTGCTAGGGCAGTTCTAGTTGACTTTCACACCTTTCAGTTTCTTTTCTCCTCTCAGGGTATGACTGGCCATTAATCATCTTTCTTCTGGGACTAATAAGTTGATATTGAACCAAAAGTGCAGAACTCTCTGGCTGCAGAGTCTGGCAACAGCTTCAGTGTTTGAGTGCAAAAGGTCAGATATTCTTCATTTTGGAGTGTGGTGCACCTCTGTGATGTTATATTTGGCTTCAGGTACAGCTGGCTTCCTTTTTTAGTTGTGGCGGATTATATCAAATTTATAGCACTTAAGTTGTTTTGTAACTACATTATCACTAATCATGTAAATTATGTGACAATTTTCTGACACTATTTCTGTGCACAATGAAAGAACAAACATCTCAGCAAATATGCTCTTTAGTATAGTAGTCATCATTCTGTAAGGGTTGTCTGCAAGCCTGTATCATTTTAAAGCAACTATAATATGTGAAAAGACCTTAGATTTTACTTGTGTAAAAGACATCCAAATGTTTAACTCTGCTCATTCTGAACTTCTAGTCTTCAGTTTTCCATGTTTTCTATGTGAATGACATTTCTCTTGTGAGTCTGTTTCTATCCATATCTCAGCAACAGATATCATTAAATGGTGGGCCACCTGGCATTTGGTTTGGTGGGCTGACCCCACCTAGCGGAACCACTCACTCACTCCCTTCTCCTGTGGGTCAGGGAGAAAAAAAAAAGGCAGGTGATAAGATTTGTGGATTGAGATAAAAGCCATTTAATAGGTGGAACAAAAGCTACATGTGCAAGCAAAGCAAAGAAGGAATTATTTACTGCTTCCCATGGGCAGGCAGATGTTTAGCCACTTCCTGGAAAGCAGGGCCTCAGCCTGCATAACAGTTAGTTAGGAAGAAAACGCTGTAACCATGAACATCCCTGCTTCTGTCTCCTTTCCTTGAGCTTTTATTGCTGGGCACAACGTCATATGGTGCAGAATATCCCTTAGATCAGTTGAGGTCAGCTGTCCCAGCTGTGTCCCCTCCCAATCTCTTGCTCACCTCCAGCATACTTGCTGGGGGAGCAGAGTGGAGAGAATGAGAAAGCCTCTGTTCACACATTGTTCAGCAACAGCCAAAACATTGGTGTGTTATCAACACTGTTTTAGTCAGAAATCCAAAGCACAGCACCATATTGGCTGCTGTGAAAAAAGTTAACTCCATCCCAGCCAGACCCAGTACAGTTGGTGATCTGCAGAAAGCTAGAAGGCTCTCTGGTTCTTTCTTTTTCTGTATGACAGTTCATTTGGTTTGATGCTTGTTTCATTAAAAGGCAGATAGGACATGTAGAGTATTTGCATAACACTTTTCTATTTCAGTGCCTGCTGTTGGGAAAATAATTTTATTTCACCATGGGGCCTGCAGTATTGTGAATGGCAAGGGAGAAGTTTGTAAGATAGTATCTTCAGTAAGTACTGTGTGCTCTCTGAAATGGTTTGAAAGGACAGTTGCTGTAGTGTAATGTCACTGAACATAAGCAACTACTGTACAAGTAACTGCAGAATTGTCTTGTTTTCAGTTCTCTGTGTATCATTAAATATACATACAAACTAGCAACATTCATTAAAGAACAGTGGCACTTCCCCCTTGTCCCTGCACAGAGCCAGGGCTGCATTTCACAAGCAGGGGCGGGAGTGGGTGAGGGAGGTCACTGCGCTGGGCTGGAGACTCTCAGACCCCAGAAGAGTCAGAGGGGTTATTCTTCTATCACAGCAAGGTGTGTTCTGCTCGCTTGCCTGTTAGCTAGTGAGTATGCCTTGTCTACAGCATGACATAAAATACCAGAAATTTTAAATGCACTTCCTCTAGCACAATGGCTGCTGCGAATTTGACTTAAAAAAAAAAAAGTGGAAGAACTAGGTGAAAACTGAAATGATGTTATAAACCTTTTTGTTGGATCTGCATTAGGTACCTTGGAACTTTTAGTCTGTCTAGATATTCTAATAACAAATACAGTATTCATCATTCATATTTAGTATTAACTGTAAGACAAGTTTCATTGTCGCAGTTTGTAAAGTTTAAAGTTAGATTGGTCCCTAAACATACCATTGTTAAGCATTTTCTTTTTGTGTCTATTTTCCTCTGTTTGTCTGTCTTCCAAATCCGTACCTTATTTTACTTCTTCCAAAAGAATTAACTGCTAACAAGAGCTCTTAGGTTTGTCAGTTAAACTTCCCAGACAGTTTAACAAGCTACTTATTATAAATCTTCTTAGAGGAAATCTTGTTTAAAATTACATAGCTTGCATTTGAATTTATAATGCTAAAGTAATGTTGTTTTACAGGTTTATAGGAATAATAATAATAATATAAAAATAAAAGTTAAGCTGTGTAAGGAACATCCCTTCTGAAGAAAAAGCTGCAGTTTAGAGATCAACTGTCTACAGAAACATGGTCTCTGATCAAACAGCTGGAGGAAATCCTGAGTTAAAGGATGTCTCTTGCTAAGCATCTTATAAGAAATATCCATACACTTGCATAGCTAATCCAAATAACCAATCTTCAAAAAGACATGACAACACAACACATGGGCTGTAACTTGTTAAAATGTCCATAAATCATTATGACTTGAATAATAAACTTAGCTGAATGCATGGTTGTCAATTCTGTAGGATTAGCAAGTTCATTTGAAGCATTTAATTTAAAGGGTTCGTATAAATATCCCTAAGGCCTGGCATTAATGCACAAGTTACTCTGCAAATCTGCTGTTTAAATTGCCAATGACAGCAAAAATAGATATTTTTTTCCTCTGGATAAAACCTTTACACAAATGACATAAAGCTTACATGCAATAAGGATTAAGACTAGATCTAATGAAGAACTTAAGCACCTACAATTTAGGTGCCACAGTGTCTTAATGGTTAGCACCTCCTCACTAGAAAAACAAAATCCAGAAAGAAGCACTGGGTTTGTTTCAAATAAATAGGGCATTCAGATTCCACAGCATTGTCATTTGAAAATCTAGATGTTCATCAGGCAATTTGAGAGCTGTAGAAAAAATGTGTCATTAGTTTTCATTCACTCTGAAATCACAACATCATAGGAAGATTGCTCAGATGAGGTTGCTCAGGGCTTTATCCAGTTGAGTCTTGAAAATCTTCAAGGATTGAGACTGTGTGGCCTCTCTGGGCTGCCTCTTCCACTGCCTCGCTGTCCTCAGGGTGAAAAAGATTCTCCTTACATCTAGTCTTGTTTTTCCTTAGGCTTGCTGTCTCTCATTTTCCGACCATGCACCACTATGAAGAGTCCAACTCCGTCTTGTCAATAAACTATTGGAAGGTACCAGCAGGCTGCATTTAGTTCCTCCTGAAGCTATTTCTGCTCCAGGCTGAACAAGCCCTGGTCCCTCAGCCAATCCTCACAGGGCAAGTGCTCCAGACCTTGGCCAACTTGAGGGCCCTTCATTCTTCCTGTGCTGGGGTGAGCCCAAAACTCAAGACAGAGTATCCAGATGGGATCTCATGAGTGCTGAGCAGAGGGGGATAGTCCCTCCCCTCGATGTCCTGTCTGTGTCCCTGTGAATAGCTCCCAGAGTACTGTTGGCCATCTCTGCATACAGGGCACACTGGTGGCTCATGCTCACCTGATGTCTTCCAAGGCCTCCAGGTCCCTTCCAGTAGCCTGTGCCCTTGCAGCAATGCTTCCTGCCTTTGTCTTTGCTGAATGTTGTAAAGTTCAGACAAATATTCCTAGTACTATGAACTGGCTGAAATAATACACCTAGTATTATTTCTTAAAAGACTGAGAATGAAAAAAAGCTCATTTAAAAAACCAGATGAACCAGCAACCTGTCATTGCTAGCTGTTCTGGAGTATTGAACTGTGGTCACATTCTGCATTTTTAGTGTGGTGCCTTAATTCTATCTAAATCCCATTTTAGATTAATATATCTTTTACTAAATGGTCAATGATGGCTTCTAAACATAGGCTGTTGTAGAAAACCGTTTGATAGACCCTGCTATGTTCAAACCAATTGCAGCACTACACTGCTCTTCATTTAAGTCAAGTCTTTTAGGATGTTTTCTTTGTTGTTTCCTTATGGTTTTGTTTTGTCTAGCAATGTTGGTTTTCCTCAGACAGTTTCCTGGCAAGGCATACCATTCTGGTCAACCTCAGCTATCAATTTCTGCGCCCACCCTAAAAGCAAAGTACACTGTCAGGATTTAGCCTTACACAGGAAATTTATTTCTGGAGTTATCCAGAAGCTAACAGATAAATATGCTTCCACTGCTCAAAGTAATGAAAAAGGCAGAAATTCCATGAATTTTCATAGCCAGTTGTAAAGCAAAGATGAGAAACAAGATAGCCTTTCAAAAGGAATCTAAAATGCTTCTCTGCTGGAATTAAAATCATCTGTCTGTCATTGTGTGGTCAAAGAGTGTATAACGTAAGTTAAAATAAATTTCTCTAAATCCCTAGCCAGCTGCCAGTAAAAATTGTATTTCTATACTCTAATGGTTAATAGAACATTGAACTGTGAATTTGCTATGAGTTTTAGTAGTGTTTACTCAAAGTTGTCTTTAGAGTTTGGAGGTTTTATGACTTGAAAGCTCATTTGGGAGCTGGAACAACATTCAATTAAGTTCTTTTTTTTAAAAAAAAAAGGTGAAAGTAAATATTTAAAGATATTCTCTGAGAGGACTTAAAAAAAAAAAGAAAAATGTACTAGAATGAAATGCTGGGATCAGAAAATGTAATAATGGAGTCATCTTTTGTTCATTATTTTTAGCAGTTTTTTCCTTCTCTTTCTGCCTTCTGTGGAAAAATGCTGGATGTTTTTAGTTTTTTGTTTTGCCTAATACTGAAAATAGCTCAATATATTTTCTATAGAGAACTTTTTATTTTGTTTTATGTTATGTTATTGTGGACTTTGCAGTTGAGCTTGGTACAGACATGTCACTGTAGTATTGCTCCTCTGGATGGCTCAAAATATTTATGGAAACCCTAGATAAGCAAACTTATCTGTGTGTCTGTCACGGTTTGGTTTTGTTTTGTTTTTTAATCAAAGATCACAGTAGAGTGTTCACAGCAGACTCTTCTGTACTTACAGAGAGCCTTTTCTTTCTAGAAGTGAGCTTAGATGTTCATTTGCATACAAGCATCTGGTATGTACATGTAATATTTCTACCATTTCAGTTATAATAAGAAACTTTGCTCCTTAAGGAAAGACTTGGAGAATATTTTAAGCATGATCTGACTTTGCAGTAGTATAATATTAGTTAGCTAATATGATATCCATTGTATAGCCTTGTCTTAGATTTTCCCAGAAGTATATATTTGTATGTATAGTGTGCGTATAGTGTTATTCCATCCATTAGAATATTCATTCTTCCACTGCATCCAGATTCTTCTATGTGTTTTAATGGTCATATAGTATGCAGCTGTATTTCAAGGCACTACTAATTTCATAGCTTTGCTTCATCCATATTTTCATAATAGTCTTGCTCAGTTTACCAACTTTAATAGTAACAATACAGCAGTAATAAATTAGAAAATCCAAAATGACCAATGGCAGACTGGTCCAACAGTTTTCAAGCAAACCAAACATTTCAATACCTGCCTTTTTTGTGTCAAATGCCTTTTTTTTTTAATTGGTGGTATCTGACAATTCCTAAAATCATGCTACTAAATGAAAGCAATTGAAATGTTAGCAAAGTCTTTGGGAGATTTATCAAAATGATAAAAAAATGGCCAGATCTTTTTCCCCTACTCTTTCCATAATGAAATTTTGGTTACAGAACTGGAATTTTAAAAATCAATATAATGTGGAATACTCAAACATGCTAGTGTCATATGAAGAAAAACTATTAAAAAAGGAAGTGGACTTTAAATATTCAAATGAAAGGAACCTAGTAAGTCATTAAGTGAATGGCATATGCAGCGCAAAAAGGAGATAAAGGATGAGAGGAAAAAAATCTTCCAAGTTACAGTGGTCTAAATGTTTTTAAAAAGTGGGCCAAGAGAATATTTTTACAGAAGTATTTGATACTATTGTGACCTAATACAAAAAACATTGAAGGATTTATTTAGCTTCTGATACCAAGCCCATCAAGATCACATATGATTATTGTACATGGTTTTTAAGTGTGGCTATTTAAATAGGAAAGTCACTTGCTAATTGTTTTACACTTTTCCAATCTGTTCCTAGGCTGATGAACAACAACTTTTTATTCACCTGTCTTTTGGATTTGTTATATATTGTTGATATAAAAGTTGCACTTTTTTTTTTAGGTTGGTGTAAATGCAGGAAAAAGTACTTACGTATTTTTGTTGCAGAAGATTTAGTTACTAATTTGTGACCCTGTTATTTGCTTATCTGTGTTCATTTAAGCAAAGCTGGCCAATGGTTTGGGGACTTTTTTCCTCTAATTCAAATTCATGTCAAATTACAATTTTGTAATTGCATTAAAATATCCAAATATGGTATTATTCTCCCTGCTCTCCTACCAAATCTACCATTGAACTTTTATGCTTAAGAGTGAAACTGGTTTACTAAATTCTTTCACAAGTATTTTGAACAGAAATGCATTATTTGCTCAATAGAATTATTTATCATGAGAATTTGAAGGACCAATTTCCAACAGAAAAAAACCAACCAACCAAACCAACTTAATTTAAAGATAGAGGTCATTTAATAAAGAAATAGAGGCAACATCATAGCTCTTATATCACTGGTTACACAATGGTACAAGCAAAAGTATTGTCCAATCTATTCAACACAAAGTCCAGTATTTAGACCAAAACTTTCAGAAATATTTAAAAGTTGCTTTTGCCCTGTTGTGTTAAGTCAACGTTTCAGTGCGATAGCAGCTATTAGAAAAAAACAATTTTAATTTAGTCTTTAACTACGCTTCTGCAGATTGGAATCCTCCACAAACGTAAAAAATATACTGTGATGTCTCTGATGTTACTATTTTTCAGAAGTAATGCTGCAAAGAAAAATTATTCTTGTTGAAGTTATGCTGTGACTTTTTAGATGTGGCATTCTGCCATTATTTTCTTGGAAACACTGGTGTTGGCTTGAATACATGATGAATGAACAGTCAGTCAACAAATTAACGACAGTACTGTGGGTGATCAAGAGCATGAGAATGTAAGACAGTCTATTCAAATTAAGAGCAATACATACTACTCTTTTTATAGTCCCATTAAATCTGAAAAAAAAATTCTTTTCAGGGGCTTCACTGGATTCACATACCACCAGCTGTTACTTTTCATTGAATCAACACTTTTGTGGATAGCTGTTGGATCTACTTAATCTCATTAACTTGAAATTTGGTACTATATGTGAACTGAGTTGTATTTGGTTTTGAATTTTATATTCACACTCTCTTTATCATGAGGAGCTTCCGTGACACCTTTAAAAAGCATTTAATTCTTCCTTTTATTCAGTGTAGTCTCTGAGATACCCTTTTAGTTTCATTAGATTTTAACAAGAATTTAAACTAAGTTTCAAATTAATCCAAAGCCAATATTCCACATAGATACTGCAAGCTCTTGGAATAATATTTTGAAGTTTACATGGCGTTTAATGGTATTTTTTAATACAGAGTGGTTATCAAAAAAAGGTGATGTCTTTTTTTCCTTAGTATCCTGAGGTATATTGTTCTTACCTTCATCAGTGTAGTAAGGATGGATGGTCAGATAACTGATTAATTCTTCACTTAATACAGATAGTCTAATATTTAAATGGCCTGCCATATAAGTAATGAATTATTTCTATTATTTATTGGCATACTTGCATGTACAGTAACCTGCAGTGATGACACACAATAGTTATATAACTAACAAATACACTGAATGAAAGAATCTATCATTCTGATCAGTTGAAAGTCAACAAAATTTTGTCCCTAGAAAGAAAATATAAACTATTTTCTTTGAGAAGTTTTCCAAATGGAAAATTTAATTAATTTTGTAATTAAAGGGTGTTACAAAAACAAATAAACAAAAAACCCCCACAAAATTAATTTTCTTTGTGATGTGTGCAAAAACTGCATTTAAGGTCAAACTTGGTAGATTAGACTTTCTTCTGAACTACTAAATCATGTAACCATATACTTAAGCATATGGTTAATCCTGCTGAATCACTAGATTTTTCAGGGAAAAAAGGATTATACAAATGAAGTTTAGCTGCCTGCAGCTTTATTAGCTTCACTGTTGTGTTAATTCTTCTTAAAAAGTCATTCAGATTTTTTTCTGCAGTGTCAGATAATTTGACTGGGCTGCTATAAACCTTTGTCTCCCCTTTTACACAGTAGCAGAATCATTATGGGATTTCTAGACATGCCTCCCATGTGTGACGAAGAAGGAAGTAATTCTCCAGTGAATTACACAGGAGAGGTCTGACATCCCATGTGAGGGAATGCATTTTCCTAATTCCATTTCCTGTTCTGGGCAGTTAATAAGGGAAGACAAGCCCTTGTTTTAGATGAAGCAGATCATCCAAGTTGACAGTATAATTTATTCTAACAAATAGGTCTTGTCATGTCACCCACCTCCAGAAGAAACATAGACAAACTCTTTTTCTGTTCACAGAGAAAAAAAACAGGTCAGTATGTTTTTATAAGACATTCAGGTGAAATGAGTATAAATATCATGATAAAGAGTCATATAAACTCACAGCACTAGGATGAGAAGTTGTCAATACCTGTATTTCCCTACATGATGCATTCTTCTTCCTTTATGATTCCAAGGATTTCTTGTTAGTACAGTTTTTCTGTCATCAGTCACCTTTCTTACTACCATATTCTCTGTCATCCAAACTATACATGTTGTTCTCATTAGGGTCGGCCTTTATACTTGCTTCCTATACTTGTTTTTATTTGTCTAATATTAAATTAAACCTTACGTATCTGTCATGCCAAATCAGTTTCATAATTTCAGAAATTATTCCTTTGTATGAATGGCTGCCTGGAGTGAACATGAGAAATGGGTAGAATTGCTGAAGATACAGAATGTTTCCCACATTTGACAAATGTGTTTATTTGCTCTGATATTTTATGTCATAGAGAGAGGTACTAATTAAATCCTTTTTTTTTCCACATGCTGTGATTCATGCAGGCTATCTATACTCAAGCCAGTCATTTTGCATGTTGTGTTGTCATTGCTGAGTGTATTAAATATGAATTTAGCCAGGAAGATTTTTTTTTTGTTTGTATAAATTATTAGAATGACTGTAGTCAGTGCTTCTCGGAATGTTCACAAAAATAATTAAAAAAAAAGCTCCAAACTTCTATCTCTGCCAGTCTCCCAGTTTTCCATTCATGATACGGTGAACATCTTATTCCTGATGTTCCTGAGTTCTGTAAATCAGAGTTTGAACTACAGATCAAACTATGCAGGCTTTATTACAAAGAATGCATGCATCTCAAATACCCTAAGATATATCATCCAGGTATAACTGAGAAAGTATCACATTAAGGAAATATGTTAAGGAAGATGTGATTATTTTCAGAACTATCCCCACATTGTACTTGCATATTATTTTCCTCCTAAATTCAAGAGTAATTTATGAAGGAGAGCCACAGCTTTTAAATACCTACTAGGTTGCATAATGCTACCATGTCAGAAAACTGCTTATGTTTCTATTCTTTGAAATGCCCAGGTTTTTCAGTGCTGCTAATCTAAGGATCAAATGGATAATGTCTTTCAGCTCAGCATTTTGCCAACCAGGTTTCTACTCTCCTGTTCCCCAGCACCATGTCATTAGTAGCAGGGTCAGTGCTTCCTACAGCCTTTCAATCAACTACATCTCCAGAGAGGCTTTGCAAACATCTGAGTGGCTTTAGTTAGCCAGATCACCTCTTTGGAGTGATAGCAGACTTCAAGATCTGAGAATTACCAGTGTTTTGCAAACACATCTCCATGTCCCTGTGTGCATACTAGGAATGTACTAAGAAAAAGATTGTTTAAGAAAAGTCTCACTTAAGAAATTATTCAAAATGCAATATCCAAGCTAATTAAAAAGAACTTCTCTGCTTCACACTGAGCACAGTGTTTGCGGGCAAAGCTGAGATTTGACAGGCACTATTTTGTCAAATGATCTGCACTGTAGAAGAGGAACAAGAAAGTTATCTGCAGCTGCAGACTGACAGGCTGTGTAGACAGCCCTAGCTACCCTGGCATTTTAGTACTGTACTGTGTGCTGACATGACGGAAATGAGAAGAACTGACAACCCTCCCTAATATAAATTTATTTGCTATTTTAAATCCAGTGATTTAATTCTATATAATATAAAATTATTCATTATTTTAAATCCAGTAATTTAAGTCTGTATACAATTTGGCACACTTGGTTTTGTAGGAATTTGCTGTGTGAGCATTTATTATGGTCTAAGATGAGAACCCAGGCCAGCCAGAGCATTGAGGTAGAACTTTGTATATTCCTTAAAGTAAGGACACCAAGAGACATCAGAAAGCTTTTCATATTTAATGATGTTATATTACAACATAGTCTATATTGAAATTAATATTGAATTAAAGAAAATTCAGTTTTGCTAGTAGAGACAGGTTCTGAAAATTATTTCCTCCCTCTGCCTCAGCCCTGCACATTGTAATCGGGCAAGTTATCACCTTCAAACTTGCTCTCATTTATCAAGTGTCAAGGGCATCCTAGGCTGCTAAAGCCTTCACACAGTCATCATTGGGTCTTTAGGGAAGTCTGTTTTTTTTTCTTGTCGCACCAAAATTTGGTTCATAGCTACTCTGCTGCCATGTTAGGAAATTCCTGTCTCTCATGGCCAGTGGTCTCCCTGCCTGTCTGGGGTCTGGTGTGGTCCACTGCTCTCCAAGAAAGATACAGTCTCATTCCACCCCCTCATAGTTGTACGTTACCCAGTGTGTAGCAGCAAGAACGCAATAGTCAGTCTTTCTCCCTGCCTTTAGTCAAATATAACATCAAGTTGACAGTGAGTCAATCAAATTATTATCTTGATCGTAGGAAGTAGGCCCATGGAACGTGCTAGGTGTACAGTTACCCACCTGCCAGCTAATGGATGTGCAGTCAGCTTAAAAAAAAACCAACAAAAAAAGAGGAGATATTAGGAAAGTTCATACAACAGTTGAACAACAGTCACTCCTCAGCCATGTCTTGGTCAGCCAATCTTACCAGGCAATCTAAGGAATTTATTTCAGGAAACTTTTGAACTTCATATTGGAATTTGACCTTAATGTTGCAATGAGGTGACACAAAGAGCGGCTTCTCCTAACTAAAGTGCTTTCCGAAAAGTTACAATCATTTGAAATAGTGTAAGAATAAAAGTCCCTGTACATGCACTGTCATATGTTTGTTTACATACCCCACAACTAATTCAGTCTTGATATTCATTATTCTCTTGGGCTTCAGGCAATAACTTTCTTGTTATAATTCCTGCCTATCTGAGCCCATGTCAGACTACATCTGTTGGCAGCTTTCAGATTGTCCTCATCATGAGGCAAACCTTAGCTGCTCAGTTTTTGAAAACCACCTTTTTTCTGTTGTTGGAGATCATAGTAACAAACCTAATTAAGATATTTATACATAGGTAATTCTTTTGAGCTTTCTGCCATGGTAATTCATCAAAAATAAACCCATGCAATATGCACAATATTTATGAAAATCATATCGTTGCATAGGAGACCCTTCTAGTGCCAGTTTGTTCAGCTCCTATTCAAAAATCAGCTGTGAAATAAGGTGTGGTTTTCACTAGAGAATCCCCAATGGAAACCAATTCCCAGCCTCTTAGGGAAGTGGGAGATAATAGCAGTGAATTTTTGTAGGAGACACTCAGACACTCTAAACTATACTCTAGGCTAGACCAAAATAACAGAAGTCCTCATCTATGCTCCTTTGCCCTCCTTTCCTTAAGTTATCAAAGACTAAATGCAGCACTTTCAAAGAGACAAACAGAAGATAGGCTCACAAATAACATTCATTCCCAACTCTGCTTTTTGCCCTCAAAACTATGTTCCCTTGTAAAGGGTCTAGTTGAGTCTGGCCACATCCCTTTACTCTGGATGTCTACTTTAGCTCTTTAGCTCCTGCAGATGGTACAAGCCAGGCAGAATAATGTTGAAATTTACAATCTTCAAATGCTGGAACACACTGTTGTATATTCCATAATTGAAACTGTTACTGTGTCCTGTATATCCTGCAACCTTTTTGTACATGCAGCCATTGTTTTCCATTTTCTGTAAAATATTATCCACAAAGGTTCAGAAAGTTTCATTAGGGTTGCTATAAAAGTCAGCTAAACCATGTTTTATGTCTTCTTTTAAGTTGAAGTATCTTGCACCTAATAGAAAACACTTTGTAGACCACTTGCTAAATGAGTGTGTAGCAGACAAGCAATATAGGTGATTCATTTTTATATAGAGTGATGATATTAGAAGAGTTAGAAGCTAATACATCTTTAGCTAATGATTTTTCCTTTGTTTTCGGCACATGAAACATTATTTCATGCATATTTTTCTAACTCTGCAAAGCATCTCAATCTGCATTTGGACTGAGGTTATTTTTACTGAATAAGTGAAATTCAGTGTTCCATGCGCAAGTTTTTTGAGGGACAATGGAGATGGATTGCAAATTAAAAATTTGGAGATAAGAAACACTTAGCTCACTGATTTTTTCCCCCATACATCAGGCAAAGAGCCTTACAGGTAGGCTATGGTTTGCAGAGGAGAAAAATAGTACCGGATAATTGAGATTGGTCATTAGATGTACAATCCCATGAGAGATATAGCAACATGTTTTTCTTTTCTGGTGTAGATAGTATGAGTCAATCAGATGTAAGAGGAGTCTGGCTCACTTTTGTGAGTTAAATTGCAATACAAATGACCTATGAAATGTCCCCATGAAGATTTTTCATCACAGGCAGGGCAAAAGTACTGGGATTTTGATCCTGCTGTAATTCCTGCTTTTGTGAGTGCTGAAACCACTTAAACTTTTGCATGCCCTGCTCTGTGTGATACTACAGTATATTGTATTAAATGAACTGCAGCTACTTGGGTGATAAATTATAAAGTCATAGCCTTTCTAATAATTTTCCTTTTTTTTTTAAAGCACTAATCAAAGATTTCATATATGACAGGTAGAAGTGGGAAGGGGAGAAAGAGGAAATTGCACACAAGAAAAAGGTTTCAAACACTTAGGATAAAAAGTAGCAGTAGACAGCCAGCTTGAAATTACAGTTCACAAGTTCATACAGGGACAATGACCCCTATATAATATGATCTCGACCTCGGCCGTTGTCCTTTTCTATTTCTTTGAAGTCTGTGGCAGCACGCTGATCGTTTTTCAACAAGAACAGTACTGCATGCACTGATACTTATTGAAAATCCCATCCTGCTTAGTCAAATAACTTTTTTTATTTATTGTTACAGGACCAATAGATAAATAAATACACTTCTTCCTTGTAGAAATATAATGCTGAAATTTGTGACTCCCATTAAATAGTAACTTCCATTTTACTCAAAAATGCAAATGTGTCTTTTGATGGGATGGACGTTTGAAAGAATATTGAAGAGAAGAAAGGAGTAAACTTCAAAAACATTTTCATTTCACAAATGATACAAGAAGATGTCTGTGATGTTATTTTTTTTTTCTGGTAACTTAATGGCTAGGGCACTGATTATCATGGATACATTCAATTTCTTCTTGTGCTGGAATCTTAGAGATCCAGGATCTAATGTCTTTATGCCTGTACATTCTGGTTTGGTAGGAGAGTTCACTGCATCTTCCAAGGTTGTTCCTTCAATTTATTTAAAATAGTTAAGATATTCCCATAGCAAAAATGAGAATACCTCCTAGCTTTATCCTAAGTCACTCCCCTGGGAAGCAGGACTTTAGACTCTGCTAGAATTAACGTTTATTCATTCATGGAGTATGGAGCTTCACTAATAAGAGATTTTTTTAAAAAAATCTTTCCTTTAGCAAAAATGCCTGGTAGTCCTAGGACTATGGCTTCAAATATCACCAGGTGGATGAGGAAAGTGAATTTGGATGTCCTGCAATAGAGCTCTAATCTTTTGGCTCTTGAACAAAAAGGAAATAATGTTTTAATAATACCTGCCTTTTTTGGTCCAGATAGAACTTTTAAAACAAACCTTACATCTATTTTCAAAATCAGCAATGCCAGGATATACATTTATCTTTAAATATTTTGTTTACTGAAAAAAAGTGCCCAGCTCTGATCTTAACAGAGTTATATTTTGTTAGTACAGATTTTTCCAGTGAATTGGTTTAATCCTGTAAATCCTTAATATAGACAGGGCCTATTTCAGCACAAGGACACACTGCTGTGTTAGCACTATTGCAGTGAGGGCTACTTTAGGAAGAACAAATAACCTCCCTAGAGCAGCAAAGAAAACCTGAATTATAAAATAATTTTCCAAATATTCCTGAACAGAGGTTTGGAAACCCTTTCAAAGAGCTTTTCATTTCTCAGCTGCCACCCTGTGTCAAAAACTTTAATTTTGCTTTGGGGTAATATGTAATTTGGCACCAAATGACCTTATCAAATTTTATCAAAAGGAAAAGCAATACAACTGGATTCCCTCATGTAATTTCTTTGAAGCACTTTTAATATAATGTTCAACCAAGGATATTTTTTTTTATATAACTTTCTTTTAGCACAGCTTTAGCTGGGACCATGTTAAATTGATGCTAGAACTCCTTCATCTACTGTAGGCAAGCATTCATTTGTTCACTTAAACATGACACGTTCTATTTTTAAAAAACCTTTAGAAACACATACATAGAACATTTCTGCTCTCTGTACACCTTCTTGGATTTGTACATAGAAGTAGCTGAAAACAGACTGATGAATACATGACGACAGTAGGCTGCAACTTGCTATCTCAGCGTACAGAAATACAAGGACTGTATCTTGTTCAAAAGTCAGAAGACTGCTAGCGCAACACCCCTACCATGAATGGATTCTTTGTTTACTCAAAAGGTTTAGTTCAGGCTCTGAATCTTTATTTCCTTTCTTCCTGCAAAGGATGCAGAATGATTGAGATGGAAGAATATAGTCTTTGAAGACTTCAGAGCCAGCCCTTCTGCCATTGTCATGAAGAAAGGTCCATCAGGAAATTTTGAGGCCTCCAATTCTGAAAGATGACTTTTGAGCTCATATTTGTGCTGAAAATGGACAAAAGCTCTGACAAACTTGAGCATTCTCATCAGCTTGGTGACTTATATCCTAATGATCTAAAATTTGATTATAAACAAATAACCATAGTTCTGTCATGTGTAATAAAAGTGGGAAAAAAAGACAATCTGGATTTGTGTGCACGTTTATATGCAAATATATGTACATATGCATGTGTATGCATGTATGTTGACAATTTGGTAGGGAAGAGTTTCTTCTGGTCCTGAGATGCAGTCAGTCAGACTAGTGAGGGAAGAATGTCATAGAGAATATGAATCTTCAAACACCTTGACATCTTTAGAATATTAAGGAAAAAGACATCCAAATGAAAAAAAAAATGTTATAACAGGAAGAATCTGTCCTATGTGTTTCTGCAAGCTATGCTAACAGGTTTGTTCATTAAAGAACAGATGAATTTGTTTTGTTTCATACTACATGGGCTTATTTTTGTAGCCCTTTGCATAGAGCTTTTGGTGATAAGCTTATATTGCCAGCTTGCACTTGAGTCAACCTATTCATCATTTCAGTCAATTGAACAGCATTCCTGTTGTTATTGTTTTTTTCCAGGTGAAGAAGTGGTATGGGAACAACCTGTACTTGAGTAAATTTGCATTTTAGTGGAAATGGGGGGGGGGGGGGGGTGTGTGCTTAACAAACTCGTTTAAAGGAAAGACCGATGAATCTTTTACAGCACTATGAATAAGGTAAAGACAGAATTACTGAGAAAGAGTTTGGATATCTGTGAACCTAATTTTATAACTGCTATTGAATAGTCTTTTCTATAAAGTTTGTGGTAAGAGTAGCTGAAGGTCTTGATTTCTAAATATTTTCATGTTACTTGTTTTTGAATGTTTAATTCTAAAATAGAATGTTACACAAAAATAATTTTCATAAAATTTGTAAAAAAATATACACAAACATGATTTATGCAATATTTAAAGAATGTGGCCTATCTGTATTTTTAAAACCAGGGATTATTACACATTTTTACTCTGTTGTCTTCTGTAAATTGTTATGTGTATCTGTTTGGAGTTTAAACTTCAGTCATGTTTACTGGATTACAAAGCAATAATTCATCACAGTTTTGGATCAAAGGAGCTAGCTTAAATTTTTTGATAAGCTTGTAAGGTAAAATCCTAGATTGACTAGAATTAAAGCAAAGCTCCCTCTCTCTCTAACAGAATCAAAATTCCACCCCTTATGCTTGCATTCTTTAATCTATGCTATGTCATTCAGACATGCCATGACAAAATTAACCCCTGATATAATTCAAGTGAAGAAAAGGAACTATGTATGGGATGCATTTTCTTCTGATCTTTGCTAGTTCTTTACAATATGAATAAAGTATTCAATATTATGAAACTGTATCAAGATTGATGTCTTATTCATTGGTGAAATAGCAATGAAAGGCTAAGACAATTTTACAGGATTTTCTTCCTTGAATGACTAACTTGTTCATACTTCAGACTTACAAAATATTAGTAGGATTATTAAATCAAGAAAACATTAACATTCATGTATTTTAACTTCCAAGAAAAAAATATCTCACCTAATAATTAATTAGATTATAAACTGAATACCCTTTGAGATTGGTACTCAGACGGAGGTGATCAAGTTGCTGAAAATGAGGATTGAGAATAAGTGGGAGCAAAAGTGTGACATATAAGAGAAGAGACTAAAACTGACTTTTAATGAGAGGGAATTTAATAGCTCATTATAGAAACAATGCAGGAGGGACTGGGTTACAATATAACTATTGTATGAGGCAAATGGGGTGAGTAAATTGCAGCTGTCAGTAGGCGACTGTAACAGAATAGCAGTTAATATTACTAAGTAAAATTTAGGTTTAAATTCCTGTAGTAAAAAATAGCAAGAGGAAATTACAATTACTTGGATGATTCATCTTTGCCCATCATACTAAAACTTTATAGAAGGTAGCATCCATGCTCTCTAAAAATACTGCTATTGAGATAAAAGTAAAGCTGTACTTTCTGTTATCTTGAATGGCTGATCATTGTAAATAGAGATTTCTAAGCAACAGGATTCCATTTTTACTTTGTTTCTCATACAGCTGTGGCAACTAATATTCTGAAAACATTAATTACTTTGGTACTCTAATAAGGAGGTTAACCCTGTGGCACATTCAAGTTCTAGTTAATAATCTGTATTCTATTTGTTTGGGTTTTTTTTAAAAGTAATGAATACAGCACTTTTTAAAAGCAATAATTACTACGCTATGCATGTGCAATCTTTGTCCATGAAATATTGCCTGAGACAGCCTCTCTTCAAAAGTCAGCATTTGATAGTTTACCATGCAGTTCACTCAGCAATACTGTAAAGGGTGCTGGCCAGAAAGCAGACCAGAATATTCTTTCAAAACTTTTCTTTAATTAAAAAATGCATTTTTCTTAAAGTATACCTCCTCTGTTTCTGATATGTGCTAAAAATTACTGTTTGGGAGCGGTCACTTGAGAGAGATGTAGTTTGCTGAACCAGATTTCCTAGGGCAATTTGTAGCACTTATAAAAATGAGAGCGCTTTCATTTACATTTTTGAAAGAAGATTTATAAAATTAATCCTAGTTCTTTTCAAACATGAGTATGGGCTGATTTCTGACAGAATTGTCTTTAAGAAGGTACCTGTACTCTACCTCTAAATTAACCCCTTCATTTCTACACTAATACAACTCCTTCCTTAAAATACAGAATAAAAGAGGAAATGAAAAAAAGTTCTTGTTTTCTTTGAAGTAATTAAATTATAAAACCTGATTGAGGTTTTTGAACTCTCCCTCTTTTTTTTTTTTTTTTTAATTGATGAAAACTACAGAACTCCACAAAGATTATTAAAATAAGCATAACTCCTATATGGGTTTCGATATATCATTGTGATTTACTTATCCTCAAATATTTTCCTTAACCTCAATTGCCAGTTGTACTGTGGATTCATACCTATTTCTCTCACATCTTTTCAATGTGCAAATTAATTCAGTAATGTTAGAGTATTTCATGGGAAAAAAAAGGGTCTTTTACCTTAAATTTTTTTATTTTGATAGACAAGTGTTAGAATCCGTCACAGGTATGTCACTTCTTTTTCCAAACGGAATAGATAGCACTTTGAAGTATCATGCAGAATAACTGGCTTCTAAAAATGCTACAAAAAGATCAGCATGAGAACTATTAATAGGGTACAGACCTTCTTTAATCTCTGAAAAGTAAGGGAGGTAATTGAAAAAATAGATCATTGTGGAATTTTTAATCAAATGTAATGTATTTACCTCTGCCAGTCTGTCAAAGTACTCGTATTTTACCAGCAATTTATTCTGAGAAAAATTATTTCACTGAGCATTTTATTACATACAAATTCAACGTGCTGTAGGTGAAGTAAGAAATCTTGGCTGCTGTGGAGCTATTTTATTACCTTCCTGATTGTCTCGGGTTCCAGCATGTGATGTTCTCTGTAATAAGAATCCTGCCTATAGACAGAACATCCTTTATTATTCTCAGAGTTTATAGGGTCTTTTTTTTTTTCAGTTCTTAAAAAAATCAGCAGCTTTTGAACATCTCTGAAACCACATTCTGTGACTGATGGTGGTATAAATATGCCTAACTGAACTACATAATGTCACCAAATAAATACTGACTTTTATTTGATTTTTAAAATGGAACAAAATGATGCTACAAAGACTGGTGACGATAATGTCTCTAAAGCAAGGTCATAGGTGGGCTACTGGGGGACAGAACCTTCTGAATCTTAGAGAGGCTTAATGGGAAGAAATTACAGCATAAACCACCTCTGATTAAGGTAATGTTATTGAGATAAAAATTAAAGGCTTAGTTCACCATTAATGTCACTCCAGTTTTTCATCAGCGTATGCCAGTGAAATCAGTTGACTAAAGTTGATATATGTAATCTCCATTAGTTTAGAAATATTTATTAAATCATTTATTCCTTTTTTCCCGTGCAGAGAAAATCCAACCATTTCTTCTATTTCTGCCAGCCTTATTAAAACCTGTTGGCATTTAGCCAATAACTTAACAGTTTGCAAGTTTTAATCCAGTGTTTTAAATGAAGCAGTCCTTGAACATTTTCTGACTACAGTGGTTTTTACCTGTGCTGGTTTTGGCTGGGATAGAGATAATTTTCTTCATAGTAGCTAGTATGGGGCTATGTTTTAGATTTGTGCTAAAAACAGTGTTGATAGCACAGGGGTGTTTTCGTTACTGCTGAGCGGTGCTTACACAGAGTCAAGGGCTGTTCTGCTTCTCCCCCCACCCCACCAGCGAGGAGGCTGGAGGGGCACAAGGAGTTGGGAGGGGACACAGCTGGGACAGCCGACCCCGACTGACCTAAGGGATGTTCCAGACCATAGGACATCATGCTCAGCAATAAAAGCTGGGGGAAGTAGGAGGAGGGCAGGACATTCGTAGTTACGGTGTTTGTCTTCCCAAGTAACCGTTAACGCATGCTGGAGCTCTGCTTTCCTGGAGGTGGCTGAACATTTGCCTGCCCACGGGAAGTGGGGAATGAATTCCTTGATTTGCTTTGCTTGTGCACGTGGCTTTGCTTTACTTATTAAGCTGTCTTTATTTTCACACTTTTACCCTTCTGATTCTCTCCCCCATCCCACTGGGTGGGAGTGAGCAAGCGGCTGGGTGGGGCTTAGTTGCCAGCTGGGGTTAAACCACATTACCTTACAGTACTTTAATGTACAAAGATACCTGAACAGGTGAGTGCAAGTAGTCCTACTCTTACGCCTTTGCTATGAACCAAATGTCTATGAACAGCATCACTTCTTATAGCTATCTAGCCTGCTTAGCACAGTCATGAAGCTGAAGAGGGGGGGTTTATCATCTCAGATTTGGCACCATGGTAATGTAGTTTGACGTCTACCAAACCACAGCTGGCTGAGGGAAAGTTCCTTTCCAAATAACAGGCCTTTTATGCTACAAGTTAATGTTTCAGTCTGAAGAGAATAATACCAAGTAGGAAGAACGCTTTCCTCTCACTATTGCTTTTCCCTTCATTTTTTTCTTTCCTTCATAGACATATTTATGTATTTTATAATTACACATGAAAAATATTATTGTTAGGAGAGTGTTAGATTAAACATTCAAAGGCTAATTCTTGCTAGTAATCAAAATAACTCAAAAGCTAATAATTTGCTATCCATCTACACCCATGATAGGTGCAGAAATAGGGCAAATTCTGGGATAAACTACATGAACATATTCTGTTTTTTCTTTAATTGGAGACATCCATCCAGCTTACTTAATGAAACAGAGGTTAAATAGAAAGAATAGGATTCATTACAGACTGTAATATTGTATGTAATACTTTTTGTAATAAATAAACAAAAGTATTAAA
This sequence comes from Haliaeetus leucocephalus, assembly GCF_000737465.1. Lineage (NCBI taxonomy): Eukaryota > Metazoa > Chordata > Aves > Accipitriformes > Accipitridae > Haliaeetus > Haliaeetus leucocephalus. The sequence continues at coordinate 7,968,576 of NW_010972764.1, read as the reverse complement.
GGGAGGATGCACATTCTACCTTTACTGGGACGTAAAAATATAAGAGTAATCATATCAATTCAGACCAGATGCACAAGAAGCCCTGAATCCTATTTTCAAGAGTGGACAATAAATAGATACTTAGGAAAGATCACTATGACAAATAAATTAGATAATGACACTCTTCCGGCCACCAGTGATTTTCAGCTTAGGAACTTCTTGAGCCAGAGCTGCTATCTATGTGTAAATAATCCTTGATTATTTTTTTTAATTAATTTTTTTAATTATATGGATTTATATAATTGCTTTTGCAGTTGTTCAGTATTCATAATAACTCACGGTAGGGAGTTTCATGGCTTAATTAGATCCTGTGTGAAGAATCATACCCTTCAGCGTGTTTTGAATGTCACTTCTTCGATTCATGTAATATCCTATGGTGTTTTCATTAGAGGTAGAAAATAAGTAGCCCACAGTTCTCATACTTTTCTAGACTGCTGTCTCTTCCTACCTTAGTCATCCTTTGTTTTTCTAAATGGCAGCACTCTAGCCTATCCACTCCACAAACATCAGCTGTTTCATACCTGTGATCATCATTGTTACTTTCTTTGAGCATATCCCAGTTTTAGTATACTCTTTTTTAGATGGAAGCACCAAAACTGCAGGACGTGTTCAAGATGAAAGTTGATGCACCATTGTAGGATGGCATTGTTTTCTCTTTTGTCCTCTATTCCTTCTTGGATGATATCTAACATTCATTCACCTTCTGCCCAAGGTTTCCTTTCTGAGTGGCATTCCCCAGCTCAGAGCCAATCTTCTGTTACATAAAATTAGGGAACTCAATTTGGAGGTATGGCATTTCACATCTATCTATGCTAAAATGATTTGCCATTTTATTACAGAATTTTCCATGTTATGAGATTCCTTTGCAACTTCGTCGTGTTTGGTTAACAGCTTTACTACCTTGAATTCAGTACTGTCAGCAAGCATTATCTCAGTAATTCTAATAGTTCCAGACTATTCCTACTGATGTGCTTAGTACAGACATTTGACTTCATGGCTTGTAGTCTCATAAAGCTGCCTAGAATCTTTTCTAATAATTGACAACCCATCAGCTGCCCTCCTGTAGAACAACACTGGGCAGTTTTGAGAGAAATTTCATATGAAGTCAGTATTTCAGTTATTTTGTCCTCTGGGAGTTTTTGCTGATTATCTTCTGATCCTCATGATTTATTACAGTTCTCACTAGCTTCCACTGAGTATCCTTTATCAGCAAGTTTTTAATTTAAGAAAGAACTTCCCCTGGGCCACCTGTGTTCTGACATGAGTGCTTCCCTTTCCACTCCTCTTGTACTGTAAAAAGTTTCTTATTTCTCAGACTTTTGGAACTTGGTCTTCCATTTTTTTGTTCATGTTTATGTTTTGTGTATTCTTTATATGGACGCAACTTAATCTTTAGGATGAGTGCTTAAAGTAACATAGAAACATTAAAGTAGTATTTGTCAAATGTATTTGGTTGTTCTTAATTCTCAGCTTTCCCTTTTCTCTCATCTCAAAATCTTCTGTAGCCAACTGGCTTTCCTTAACCTCACCATTTCTTACAACCCTGCTCAGACTCCCAGGTCTAGCCTTCTTCTAGGCACCTAGTCTTCTCCAGAAAGGCTCAGACCCTCTAGTATAACTCTTGGTCATAGTTTTACCCCACCAAATTTTATTTGAAGACTTGTCCGCTGACCTGTGATCTGATTTTCATTGTCCATTCAAATCTTTCTCTTACCCTGACAAAAAAAAAAAGTTGAAGTGAGATGAATTTGTAAGCAATTGGAAATGGGATCATATCATGGTATCTGTAGGCCAACAATAGAAGGTGAAACCAACTTGCTTATAAAAAGGTAATGTTGCTTAAGGGGAAGTATAAGTAGATTAAATAACAAAATATCTCATTGATATTTATGAAAATCTGTTAGATCCACTAAGCATACTAATACGGGGTGGCTGGTTTCCTTAATAGTGAAATGGAGCTTTAAAAGAAAGAGACTGTGTTTCTCCCTACTCAATACCCATCATGGAGCAAAAAAAACCCCCAAAACCAAAAACCCCCACAAAAATATTTATATTATTTGAAACCATATTACAGTTTTCTGGATTGCTTGCAAACTTTATAAGTCTAATGATCGTATTGTGAAGTATGAGTGATGTGCATCTTTTTTATTACTGGCTAAACATAAATCTAGGGATTATCTTACTGGGAGAGATGTCTGGTTTGACTTTGAAATTTGTCTTAGAGAAATATTTCGTGGTATTCCTGTCAGTAAATGTTCTTCAGTAGAATAATTCCAGGAAGTGATCAAAATGGGCATTACACACAGTTAAAATTAGGTTATTAAAAAAAGATCACTGTTTATCTAGCTACAAGTAAGATATCCTCTGTTTATACTTCCTTCTTCATCCCTTAATCCATACACAGCTACAAAGGAAAAAAAAGCCACCAGAATCAAAACCTTTACCTCTCCTGATAATGCCTTACCAGCAGACCTCAAAAGTAGCAAAACCCAGTTCTGAGTAGTAAAATCCAAATTAAGAGGCAATTATGGACAAATTCTTATCTAATGTTAATTATAACTTCTGGCCTTAGAAATATTTAGGAGTTTTGAGTTGCACTATCATGCTTACATATTTATGTTGTTACATTTATTTAAATTGTATACATGAGATGTAAGTGAAGATATTCATTTATTTCTTACCTTTACCTGTTTATAGCATATTTGTCAAACCTTTCCTTTGGAAGAAAAGACCATAAATCTCTTGGGGATTTCTTATTAGATGAAATGTGTCTAATATTTTTGTTTCTTATTTTCTTAATTATTACAGTTTTACATTGGAGTTATAGCTGTAGCAGTTCTCAAAGACACAGAATTTTGTTGGTGACGTGTAATGACCTCCTAGCAGAGTTTGCTTATGCATCAAAAAAAGTGGTTTTTTTATGGACTATTTTTTATGTACAGAGTTGTCTTTGTGCACTACTTACAAGAGAAAAATCCTTATTACGCATAGAGCTAGAATAAACACAGAAAAACATTTGGGATACAGTACCTAGCACCTTTTATAGGAGGAACAGAAAGGAAGAAAGGATAACAGGTGGCTTAAAAGACAGCCGTTACATTTTTAGTTTTGACATATTTATCTTAATGTATTTGACTTGGCTAAGGAAAAGATTGTTTAAAGTTTTATTTCAGTACTCAGCTCAGTTCTTTATAAATGAGATGAACCTTATGTGAAATTAAGAAAGAAGCTGATACTGGGAGTTACATTCCTGCGTTGGGCCAGTGAGTGAGAGGTGAGGACAACTGGAAATAGAAGAGGCCCTCCAATGTCCAGTCTACCACCACTGATGGATCATGTTGTCTGTTTTGGTAAAGATACACAATCTCTCTGCAGTTAGGTAGATGAAGTATGATATTAGTTACTTGCATCAAAATCTGCTTCTGTCACTGTTCATTAAGCACTTCAGCTGTTATACACGTAATACATATATATGTATATGTATAGTTATTTATTAAATGCAGAACCATTTTTTTTCCATTGGAGTATATAATTCAACAGCCAGCATATCTTAATCTGTTATAACTAATATTTGTCTCTGCTAGATCCCACCTATATAGCATGATCAGATCTATTTTTTTCTTTTTTTTTTAGTTAATTATTTATTTAGAAAGCAGCTCCTGTCCATTTTGTCTAAGTTTACTTATTTAAGGGAAATCTGCAGCTTGGCATCTTTATGTAACAATTTACTGTGGTAGATTGTTATTCAAATTATCTGCAGACACATTGAGCCAGGTGTTGGTGACAGGCAAAGACCAGAGGGAAACAGGGAAATTCTTGAAGGCAATGGAAAAAGAAGACATCTTATAAACCAATATAGGTCTAGGAGGCTGGAACACTTTCATCTCTGCTCTCTGTGCCTGTGGTAAGGGAGGGCTAGGGAAGCTGGTGTGTAGGGGCCCCATACTTGAGGTGCATGTCGTCTGTCGGCATTCTAGAAAATTCACACTATCCTTTTCCCTGCAGAATGCATGGTTTTGTTTATATTTTGTGGTTTTGTTTTTTTTTTTCTTTAAGCTGTAAAGTTATTTTAAAATCTGCTTTGTGTGTTTTCTTCTTTTTTAAAATAAATATGTGCAATAGAAATTAGAAATTAATATAAATCTGTAAAACATAACTGATTTTTGAGTGACACAGTCACATTAATACAGGCAGATAGTGAAAATACAGTAGAACAAATGTTTCTTGGTCATAGACTAGCTTCTTCATTTATAATGTCATTATTCCTTCTTTCATACATGTAGACAAATACTGAATAGCAGCCTTTGTTTTTCCTCTGCTCATGTCAGTATAATTGTGGTGAACATCAGTGCTTGCTTTCTCCCTAAACACAGCAAAAAGAGCAGTGCTACTCAGAATAAGTTACATTGTTTTGGTAGCAATAATGACTGATTTGCTTGGGGGAAAACTGTCAAGTCTCTGTGTAAATTATTAACAAACACAATTCTGTATTATTAATAAGACATTGCAAAAATGGCTTAATGATAATTTAAAACGATGGCTTTAGAAAACAATTGTTTCTTTACAGTTCTTATTGACAAAAACAATTTGCCATCTTTATGTCAGGGAATATTTCACAGTATCAAAGAAAAGCATAATTTTAATAGCATCTTAACATGATTTTTATGTTTACCTCAATATTTTCTACATTTTTATAAAGTTAACTTTTATTGTAATAGACAGGAAAAGTCTGAGGAGAGTAGGGATTCACTTAGGGTGAAATTATCTTTTCTGTGAATGTAGCTATAACGTATTTTTCTGCATTTGCAATTTAATCATATTAAATTGTACCTTCTTGATGAAAATCATGAGGTAGATGCACAGACGTGAATGCTATCTCTAAGTTCGAAAAAAATCTAGGGAGTACTATGCTAATGTTTATGTGCTACACAAGAGAGGTGATGTTAAACACACTCTGCTTTTCTGCTGAACATCATTGAGAAAGAATGGTCTCATAGTCAAGAAAAGTCTCTTCCACAGATACCCACTCTGAGCTTGGACAAGTAAATCACCCTCTCTGTGCCTTTCTGTTTCTGATTTTAAATTAATGGTGTTGATAACTTCCCTGCATATATAAGGTGATGTCAACCTGTATTTACTAATTGTATGGCACTGTTTCCATATTAATGGGATCATTGAAGTAATATTTTCAAATATGTGGAGTACAGTCTGACTCTCATCTGGGACAATGATGTTTGCATGAGCTTTTATAGGAAAATTGGCAATACGATTGTGGTAAAGAGAATCAAAGATTATATCATTTACCTTAAAAACTTTTTTTTTCAATCAAGCTTCTTAGCTTTAGTTTTAATTTGTTTGAAACTTTAATAACTCCTCAGATTTCTTTTTCCTGTTTGTATGTGTGTGCCATATGCTGTCAAGGAGACTTCATAAGTTAGATAGCTGCAATTATCTGATAAACTCTGATAGCAATCAGATGAGATGTCTTAATTGTAAGGCGTGAAAAGATGTTTTGTTGTTTAATGGTTTGTTGGACATTGTGTAGGGAGTAATTATGTAGAGGAAACAGATTTTATGTTAATATAATTATTTCTTTATATACAACTTTGCTTATGAATCATCTTCCATAGCTTGAACTTTGTATTTAATAACAATTCAAGGGTATATATAGCGAAAAGCAATATTCAGTGGCATCTAGCCTTATTTTAAAAAGTTGGTCTCTCTTGCATCTTTTTCTTTATTAATGGCCATTGGAAGATGAAGAGAAAAAGTTTCTTTGACAAGCAATAAAAACATGAAGTTCTGTTTCGTTAATCATCAATCTGTTTTGAAATATGATTTACTTTTTTTTTTAAGAGCAAAATTGGGGTTTTGGAAAGGAATCTCTATGATTACATGGAGCAATATCAGCTCTTTCCTCCAAACTATTTGGTCATAATTAGCACTCAGGTAGCTGCTGTGAAACCAACATAGGAAATTCTTCTTTATTCACTTCAACTGCATGAAGAAAAAGTGTCCAGAGTCTTTCTATTACTTTCCTCCTTTTGTTATTATCACTGCAAAATTTCTAATGGGATTTTGTCAAATTAATGGGCTAGTATAGACAGCATTGACAGTGATACAAGGAGATAACACTTTTAACCAGGTTGTGTCTATTGAAGATTTGGGCAATGTAGACAAAGGGTTTATCGTAGCCTTATTTCCATCTATCTGTACGTATTTTTTCAAGGGCTGACATTATACATGAAAGGATATGGCCAGAGTCCAGAGCTTTGCAGTAGTTTTCTGGTATAGGATTTTACAAAGCAGAGTATGTTATGGCATTCTTTTGGCTATATGTCTTACACTTGGAGCAGAGGTATAAAAATACTCTGAATATAAGCAGCAATTTAACAGGATAATGCTACTTTGCTGCCTTATGTCATACTTCACTGTTCTTTCAAATGCAAGGACACAATACATGAAAGCCAGAACCACTGGCCAGAACCGTTAGTCAAATATTTGTAAGCATTTCTGCTGGGCTTCCCTTCCCTCCATTAGGCAAGTTATTCAAAAAACAGTTTGAGAAGAAAAAGTCAACTTGTTCTCTAAAACAGAATTTCATACATTTTCACCTAGGACTGAATGAGAAGGTTTATAGGCAATTGAATAAGATATATACAAATGATGATACTGACTTTTTTAATACTAATGAGGTGAATGCAGCTGTAAGAGAATCTAATAAAAATATTTTTAATCCATTTGCTTGAAAGGTAATAAAAATCCTTGTTCCTTGGTGGAATAAAAGTGTAATACAGCTATTAAAGATACTGCAGGGAGAGGGAGATCTAAATAAAGCTGAGACGTCACATTTAGTAGAAGGCTTAATGGAATATAAGAGGCTCAAAAGGTTATAAGGCTGAGAGAAAGTATATATTGGCATAAGTTTTATTCAAGTGTTAGATGAAATACAGTGTCATCAAAACTGAGATGAAGAAAAGGTCTACAATGCTAGGATAAGTGGAGAAGATAATTACATAAAAAATGTATTACTATGTGAAATTTAAACTGTGATCATATATAATGGAAGGCTTTGTTATACAATGCATCCGTGGCGCCTTTTAATGCATTAGGACAGGAGAAGCATAAGGAATGCTCTGAGCAGCCAAAGAAGACACTCTGCTAAGAAGCAGATACATCTCTATATTAAAAATAGCTGCTACATTTGGTTCATTAAAACTCACCACTTGGGAGGGGAATGATATATGGAACATTTCACCTATAGGCATCTTTGAGTCTGGCTTTATGAGAGTCAGGAGCTGAATGTAAATGTTTTCCTTTAAAGGTGATCCTTCCAGTAAGGGGAAATGTCCCTCAGCAGAGCAGTGCAGGAAAACTCACACTCTTACTTGCCATGCTGTGTCTGAAAACTATACTGCTTTTATTCCTTCCATTTTGAGCGCATCTGTGTTAGCATTTTGGTTTGGATCAGGAGTCATCTTTTGCTGTGAATCTCCTGATTCACACCCACTTACATGATTTTGATTTTAAAATTAAGTGATCTTGGAGTTCATGAACTGTATTTCTCTTGGATGATGCTAAACCACAGATATGCTTCAGGAGCACACCTGGTACACTGCATCCACTAATGAACATTCAGGCCATGGAAACAAACTAGAGTCAATATCATGCACCCCCTGACCTCTCATACAGTGTGGTTGTTGGTCCTCAGTGTTAGCTATTTTTCTTTATAAATTTGCTCATATTGGTACATGATAGTTACTGAGATAGACACAGCCTTGGTGTTGAGTACTCTTCATCTCGTGATTTGAGGACATGACAAAAAAAAGGCTTTAAGGCGTTGGCTTTTAGTTAACAATTATGCATAGTTAATGGAAATGGCTATAAAATATTTATATTTATCATTATATCTCACAGATTTTTGTTGCTTTATTAAAGTAATCTTCTCATTCAAAGTTTTTCTTAGTTAATATCTGGGAAAAAAAGCTGACATTGAGTATGGCCTGGAAACTTTTGACAAAAAAGGCTCATTTCATTAATAAAACCCCATTTTTTTCCTCCCTCTATTTTTAACAAATAAGCAAACATTATCAAACATTACTGGAGCTGTAAACACTCTGTTTGCCTAGCAGAAGGAATGTCTGTGTAATTTATCCTAGCTTTAGTAGTGTTTTATTTGCTAAACCCATTCGGTCATTTGTTGTTAAGTCTACTTAGAACATGCCATATTGAACTAACAGTGAATAGTTGTAATTTGCATTAGCTTAGTGCATCGGGGTAAACAGGACATGAAGACCCTAGTGAAAGCATTTGTTATATATTGCATAACTGATTAATCTGTAGTAGATGGTAGAGCTTATTTTGGCTCAGTGGACAGTTCCGAAGTAGGGTTGAATACCAAGTCCAAAAGTGATGTTTGAATGACTTGTTCATTTGACCTTTACATGTATTTTATCTTGTTTGAGGAAAACATGAAAAGCAAAGACATCTTCTTGTAAAAGTGTAGGAAAATTCTCATCACCACTTAATTTTTTTTTTCCTGAGGTAAATATTTTCTGTTTATCCTGTTGAGGGAAATTAAGGGACTATGAAGTTTTAAATAGGGTTAAACCCTATGAGCCATATGGGAAGCAAAAATCTCTCTAGTTAGAGAAATGGTCTTAGAAAAAAGTAATTAAATTGCAACTAAAGTACTTCAGGAAACACAGATTAGTGAATCCCCCAAAGTAAAGAATATATAATTTTACATAACAGTATTACTAAATCTGGTGATAAAAACATAATGTGAACTCATAATATAAATCTTATGATTCCTCATAAAAAAATTGCTCAAACAGTTCTCATCAGAGTCTTCAGATTGTCTCAAATTTATTGATTTATGGAGGCCTCTTTAAAATCCTGACTGTGATGCTGTAGAAAGTAAAAGATGATCAAATAATTAACAAATACTTTAATGCAGTATTCATACTAACATAATTTCTAACAAATTGTGGTGAGTTGACCCTGGTCAGATGCCAGACACCCACCCAGCCGCTCTCTCACTCCCCCTTCCCAACAGGACGGGGCGGGAAATCAGATGGAAACACTTGTGGGTCGAGATAAAGACAGGGAGATCACTGACCGATTACCATCATGGGCAAAACAGACTCGATTTGGGGAAAAGTAGTTTCATTATTGCCAATTAAAAATTGAGTTGGATGGTGAGAAACAAAGACAAAAACTAATAATCACCTTCCCCCCACTCCCACCTTGCCTTCCCCCTTCTCATTCCCTGTCCTTACCCTGCTGAGAGAGTGAAGGGACAGTAGAAAGCAACAGCATTTTTCTCCTTCCCTACACATTACATTGTTACATAGGAGGCTTACATAAAGCAGAGCTGCAGATTATTTTTCACCAAATTTCCCACTAGCCAAAGAGAACCAGCAAGTTTTTAATTCAAGATGTCAACGTACCTGCCACAGTGAACTACTTCTCTGAGATATGAAGTCAGAGCTAGAAGTGATCAGAATTTCCTGAGGGAAAGTTTCTTTCATTGATGTATATACTGTTACCAGAGTTTCTGACAAAAGCAAGTGTGCCAGTTCCTGCAGTGGTAGATTTCTAATCAAAATAATGGAGGTCTCCATTCTGAACACACAACAGTGTATTGTTTTTATCATTATGAAGTTTGGGGTAATTTTGAATTCAGGAAAATAATTTACCACACAGCTGTAATAATAATGATGACATATAAACTACCTTTTGAGGAATGACAGTGATGTGTTTTGGGACTGCGTATATTCTCTTTGCAGAATGAAGTAAAAATAATCTGAGAACATGTCTGTATTAGGAAGTCACCAAGCCTATGTGCTGTGTACCAGTATTATATGACAAAGTCCTTCAGTTCTTTCCATACTAAATAGTAGAAACACTTTTTAATCCATAGATAAAATAGAAAATTGGTCAAAATATGTGTACACATACTCATGTAGGTGAATGCTTGCAGGTTTGTGGTATAAGCTTGCAGAGCAAGACTTCTACCTTAATGTAAAGTTTTGTCTTGAAGATAACCCAGTTATTGTATCCATTTCCATTCACATGTGCCAGCATTAAACTTTCTTCTATGTAAGTGATCACTGCTAGGCATAAAAACGTTAGGAGAAACAAATCTAGCTGTATTTCTTAGTATCAGTTTTTACTGTGTTTATAGAGTTCTTGGCTCTTTACAGTTGTATTAGAAGACAACTTTTCTGCCGATAACTACTAAAGAAGCTATAGTTAACCTAACACTTTTGATGAAAACTTTTACAATATATTGCTGAATCTTACTTGCTACTAAAAAGGCTACATAAACTTTTTTCTAGGAGATGAATGCACACTGTTCCTATTTGAGAAGCTCAAACTTTCATTATCTCTGTGCTTTTAGATTCGCTTTCTCACTACCCGTATTTCATTTTAAGTAATCAGATTTAGCAGACTGCTACCACCCTTAGGTATTATGCTTTACTCGTCCACTTATTTTGCCTTCTGTATTTTATTATGCTAGTATTTCTGTTCGCTGCCCTGGAGGATTTCTTTTTCATTATTTTGACCAGAATTTGCTTATGTGTTTGTAAATAAGAAGAGACCATATAGCTCATATCTGGAATCAGCATAGCAACACTCTGCACATACGCTGAAACATAACAGACATAAAAATGAGCATTTAATGTGGTCACTGGTATAAAGGAATGCATGGGATTAATTGGCAAAATAACACCTGGGAAGTGATTTAATAAAATTATTTTTCATACAGGAAGAAAAAGTCCTTAACACATCACAGCTGTTCTGGGAAAACATGCAGGATACAGAAGTCAGTCAGAACAATAATGGAGTATGCTAAATACCAAGCCGAACGGCCAGCCCTTCCCAACCCTCACATGACTTTTAAAAAGCTTTTAAGCCCTGGACAAAAGTACCTTCAGAAAGTATAGTCCTCTACCCAGAAAGGCAGAAAATATCTATCCAGACACAAAGTAGATACGAGTATGATAGTTTGGCTGTTGCTCATTCTCTTTTAATATGTATTCAAAAGTCTGTTCAACATTTTACATATCAGTTAAGTTCCCTGCTTGGAGATTAAGAAAATAAATATGAAATCATGTTCTTTCTCTTATGTATCCTGCATATTTATCATTCCATCTTTTATCGCAACCCATCTCCTCTGTCAGTATTTTCTTTCAGCTTTTTTCTTGCATATGCCAGTCTGTCTTCTCATCTCTATTTTTCCTTAGGTCTTCATATCAATTTCTTCAACTATGTGATTCTTAACAATCCTTGAGTTCTTTGAAACTGTGCTGCTCAGGAGCCAGAGGAGGCCAGGCAGAGGTGCCCTTTTCATTTGAACTTTGATTTAAAGGTAGGCACACTGCACAGAGTGTCAGCAGGCAAGCAATTCCACAGCTGGACACATAAACCCTGATTATAAGGCAGGCATTTGCATTAAAAGGGCTCCAAGACAATCAGAAAGGGTGGCTTCCAGTCATTTCGGAGCCATCCTTGTTGGAGCCTCACTAATCATGTTTCGCCTGGAGCATAACGCCACTGGTGTCTGCACCAGTTGCATCAGACCCAGACCCATGTTACTGCGTGGTCTCATGGCTCCTTCAGAAAGAGCTTCAAAAGAGCTCCCTCCTCCCCAGCAGGGGTTACTTCCACCCTGGTCACTCTGAGTGGGGTAGGACGTACCAAAGGGGTAGGATGGGATGAGACCACATGGGCAGAGTGCATGCCCACAGAACAGCAGCATCCAGGCTGCCCATGGGGATGCGGCACTGGGTTGCCTGTGGTGACAGGAGGACAGGCTGCTTTGGAGAAGCAGGGACCGCAAGAGCAACAGAGAATGCTTGTCTGCTGCTGAGCCTGGGGGGAAAAGTGTCTGGATCCCCTTTGCTTCTTCTCACCATTCTGTGACCTGGTTCCTACTGACCTGCAGTCCCTTCGATAATTTATTTACTTTGAATTTGGGTTAAAAGCAAAAGAGAAACTCAGCACAGATTTCAGTAAAACTGCTATAATCCAGACCCCCGTGTTAACAATGCCAGCAAGTGCCTAAGAATCTTAGGAAGTGGTCACTGAAAACTCATTTGTGTCAGCTCAGTACTGTGCAGGGGAGCATTGAGCTTCCTGAACAATGAGAAAAAAATCTGTATGGATGCTCCTACATAACTTAGATTGTAAAAAAAGCTCATTCTTTCTCAGTTTATTCCCCTTTTTAGTCTGAGGTCCAGAGGAAGCCAGTGTGATGCCACTTACTATAGAACCTTTTACTGTGCTGAATTTCTATACATCTATAACTAGATCCCTCATCCCATTTTGGCAATCTTATCTCATGCTACTTTTCATACAGTCAGTTAACATTAGCAATATTTTAGAGGATGACAGCAGGCTCACTGTGGTATTGCACCAAAATTAAAAAATCCCAAACTTGGGGAATAAATGCTTTCTTGATGATTTCTGTTTCTTCATTTTTTTATGGTGTATTCAGACTAAACAATGGTCTGGGACTCACAGAGAGAAGAAAAAAAGGTGACAGGGCAGGGGGAAGGGTAGAAATGGCCACTTAAATACAAAAGAATTACTTTTTCTGACAAAGCTGTAAGAGTGCCAGAGATGATCTCCAGGCTGTTCTTCATACGGGGTTCATGCTGCTGTGTGGTAATTACGTTACTGAGAGCTTGACACTTTTGTACAATATGGGAGCAAAATACAAGCAAGTGTCAGCGATCTCAAGTCCTGTTCCTTGTCACCTGAGCCTCCCTTTCTCACCCTGTAGGAAGGGATGATAACTGAAGACAGGGGAGCCCATCCAAAGGAGGCCTATAGCATATATATTGGATAGAGAAGGAACAGTCACAAAGGCAAAATCATGTCTGTGTGCACAGCTGCCTGACTTAGCACAGGATTATCCCTGTTCCTTGCACCAGTAGAACTCTGAAGTTCTTCAGCTGAAAGCAGCCTTTTGGACTGGAGTAACCATGGTTCTGTATTAGCAGGACATGTAAGAGCAGCATGACCATTACCATAATCCATGACCATCCAAATCCTGTATATTGAACTAGGAAGTTGCCATAGAGGGATCTAAAGCATGGCATCACTTGTGATTATATAATTCTTTACAGAAGCTTTGAGTTTTTACAGACACTGAGATTGCCTTGGGGGAACAGAGTGTCCCTGGCCAGGGAAAATGCTTGTGATTGATAGCCAACCATCTCTCTCTCCCTGGGCACAAATACTTATTTATCCAGTTGGTGCCCAGGTCCATTATGAGGGGCAGCTCAGTTTTCCTTTTACTTGGTATCATCATGATGTATTGACACTTGGCCAGCAGTTACTGCAGAGCAGATCATGCATGGCAGCCTGTAACCTTGTAGTAAAGCAGGGCTTCGTCACACATAACGGTTACTTGGGAAGAGAAACATCATAACTCTAAATGTCTCCTCTTCCTCCTTCTTCCCCCCAGCTTTTATTGCTAAGCATGACATCATATGGTCTGGAATATCCCTTTGGTCAGTTGGGGTCAGCTGTCCTGGCTGTGTCCCCTCTCAACTCCTTGTGCCCCCCCAGACCCCTCGCTGGTGGGGTGGGGTGAGAAGCAGAACAGCCCTTGACTCTGTGTAAGCACCGCTCAGCAGTAACGAAAACACCCCTGTGCTATCAACACTGTTTTCAGCACATATCCAAAACGTAGTCCCATAGGAGCTACTATGAAGAAAATTAACTCTATTCCAGCCAAACCCAATACACTAATGCATATGCATACAGCCCAAGATGCTAGCAGGCCACACAGATTGCAAAATTTGTGGGCAATACTTGGCCTGTGGTACAGGCCTGCCTGCTACATAAGTGCTAAATTTTGAGTAACTTCATTTCTGGTATAAATGAATTATCAAATAGTAGGCAAAACATATACCTCCCTCCGAATTCATTGTGCACCAGAAAACTTTATTGTGCAAAATTAGAATGATTTACAAGACATCATCCTTAAAAAGCATGAGCATTTGAAGCACACCAGAATTTTGGCAATATTTATATATTTGAAAATTTGTGATTCTTCTGTTCAGCAACCTTTGCTCTCCCTTTTCAACACATCCTCCATTGCAATGTTATGTGGCTCAGAAGACTTGCAAGATGGAGGCCAACCTTGCTATAAAAATCAAGCCTCACACACAATATGAGCTCCGGAATGGAGCTTTTATGGAACAATCGTAATCAATGAAAGAGGGAAAGTTAACAGCTAAACTGCTGGCTTCAGTAGATTTGAAGTTGCAAAGAAGAGGAAGATTGTATTTCAAGATCACAGTAAATTGCGTACCTTCAGAAAACAAGATTAAAAATACATGAAATATGCTGTAGTGTACCAGTTACTTTCATACAACATAAGAAGAAAGCATAATGCCTGTTAAGCTCCTCTTTTTTACAGCTTTACTGGCTTTTTTCTCATTTGGTCAAAGACAGAACAGACTTTGTGGTTTAAGAAGTAAGTAATAGCATTAATGTATATGAATTTAATATGTATAATGTTTGAAATGTTATTGAGATCATGAATCTTCATTGCTTGATTTCATAAATTCCTATCAGAATACTATAATAATACTGAAAAAGATACGCCTTGTGAATGCAGGTTTTTAATGGCCATATATTTTTCTTGCAATGATTGCATTTGAACAAGCTTTAGTGAAACATAAGAAATTGCTAATGCTCTCACAGGCTTCAGACTTGTCAAAGTCCTTTTCATTCCATGTGAGTAAGAGCAAAAGATGAATGAGCTGTAAGCCATTTAAGTCCACATGGAAGGTAAAATGAAACTACCACTTTCAAAAACCCATCTACAAATAACTTTCACACTAACTATATTGCACCACATGGCAATGTCAAATTTGCTGTCTTATGAAATCCAATAAAAACTACACACAGAAGACAACCTACATTTTTCAGCTAGTCACACTGAGTCAGTACACCTGTCTTGGACCTTATCTCAAAATCAGTAATTACAAAAGTACTTCACTTTTATGCTAGCATCAGTCTCTAACAATCAACAAAGACTTCTGTTTAACTTTCATATTATACATGAGTATGTGTAAATATACAAAATACACAGTAAATGGCCACTTACATTAGTGTCTGTTAGAAAACACTGACACAATAGATGGACTCTTACAGTGACCATATGTTGTGATTTTGTTGGCATGGTAGTGAAAGGTTGGGGCTTCAAACGCGGGAAGTAGTAGGATGCTTTATTCACTCATTTCCCACCTTCTTTCTTCAAGTATGCAACAGGCAACTTTATTACTTTGGGTGCTAAAAAAACCCCGTGCAACCATGAGTGGGTGCCTTTGCAAATAGAAATGTATTCAGACATGTCTTTGTGAATATTAAGGTTCAAATCTTCAAAGCCTAACATCAAACAGGTTATGAAGAAATGGCAAAGATTAAGTTTCAGAAATTAAACCGAAGACCTGTTTCCTGCTCTTACTACCAAAATGTGAATGCATAACTAGTGAGGACAGATCTGTAGTCCATTTACAGAGACATCTATTCTTGGCAGGCCTTATGGAGGGCCAGGCCCTAGGCATGGATGGCTGGGGAGAGTGAGGGCAAAGTCCTGGCAGAAGAGACTTGCTCCTTGCACAGAGCACTTCTTGAGCAAGGCTGGCAAAAACATCCCAAACCCAAGGCACTAAAGGAAACATGAAGGGAGAGACATGTTTGGAGAACAAACATCACCGTCAACATTCATGTTCTTTTTGTATTCCTGTTTGTGGTAAGCTCTAACAGAGATTATGCTAGTTATTTGTTGATCTGGCTTGGAAATGACCCCAAACGTAGTATAGCAAATTTGTAGTGAGCCCTGCTACACAGATCTGTAAAACAAATTATAATTTGGGTAATCTGAATAAACACAGTTAAATGTCATTTGTTCTTATCAAAAGCATGAGGTCAGTTAAAAAAACCCAACCAAACAAAACTAAAACCAACAACTTCAAAACAAACATACCCCAAATCCCCAACCATTAAAACCAGTTACCCTTTAAAGGAATTGTTCTAAGATAGGCCCATCAATTCATAAAAATTCCTCTAAGTGTGAATTGAAGTCTTCTATTCACCTTCTACACTGTAGGCTAGCTCATGAGTCCAGATATGCACAATTGAAACAGTTTCCTGTTTAAAAATTGCTAACCTCTTTAATTCAAAAGGCATTTCATTACCCACTAAAATAATAATAAGAAATTAAATATAGTCCCATGGTAGTGCTAATAGTTGTTTGTTGCCTGTCCACATTAAATTCCTGGTGAAATTTATACTAAAAGATTACCTCCCCTGATGTTTAGCAACTTGGTTGCTTCTTCCAGTACTTATCACAGCTAATTTGCCTCTACAGGTAAGTTTAGAACAGGAACAAAAAGAATGTGAGGGAAAGAGTGACTTTCCTTAATCAGTTTAGGAGGGTTTTATAATTCCTCCTTCCATAAACTAATGAGAAAAGAGTATTCTTTCTCAGGGTGCTGTTTCCTGTTACAGCTGAATGGACAGCTGTCCTGGTTTCAGCTGGGATGTAGTTAACTGTCTTCCCAGTAGCTGGTACAGTGCTATGTTTTGAGTTCAGTATGTGAAGAATGTTGATAACACCGATGTTTTCAGTTGTTGCTCAGTAGTGTTTAGACTAGAGTCAAGGATTTTTCAGCTTCTCATGCCCAGCCAGGGCACCTGACCCAAACTGGCCAACAGTGTATTCCAGACCATGTGACGTCCCATCTAGTTTAGGAACGGGGAAGTGGGGGGGCAGGGAACCGCCGCTCGGGGACTGGCTGGGTGTCGGTCGGCAGGTGGTGAGCAATTGCCCTGCACATCATTTGTACATTCCAATCCTTTTATTACTACTGTTGTCATTTTATTAGTGTTATCATTATCATTATTAGTTTCTTCTTTTCTGTTCTATTAAACTGTTCTTATCTCAACCCAGGAGTTTTACTTCTTTTCCCAATTTTCTCCCCCATCCCACTGGATGGGGGGGGAGTGAGTGAGCGGCTGCGTGGTGCTTAGTTGCTGGCTGGGGTTAAACCATGACAATAGCTTACTTCCATCAAAAGATCTCATTCCCAAATTCTGGCTTGCAGATATTTGTTTCCTAGTCTGTGTCCTATAACAATTCTGATGCTTATCTGAACATACAGTAGTAAATTAAATTTGCTAAATTGACAAAGAAACAAATACCCACTCCTTAAAACAGAGAAGCACTTTTTCCTGCGTTAGTTTTCTGCCATTTTACTGACTTGATCAGATAAGCTTCAAGTCAGGATAAAATCAGCAAAAGAACAGAGTAAGCGGACATATGACTTCTGTCTTTCAGAAGCAAGTTGTTAATTTTTTTCCAGCCATAAGAAGAAACCTCAGTTCCTTTTCAAAATAGCTAACTTCAGCTATCAAGACTATACAGTATATACCTACTTGCTGCTATTTTCAGTACCAATTTCTTAAATTTTCCTAGTATTTAGCTTTTTCATTTAGTGTGTTTGCTGAGAGATTTCTTTTTCTTAACAGCAGTTGGGAATCTTCTCTAAGTAATTTCAGAAAGACTTGTTTAATAATCCATCTAAAAAATAGTGTGGGGATTGATTTTTTTCCCTTATTTGATTTCTAAGAAGTTAGAATGACAGAAATAAGATGTTTTCATTTCTTTTGAAGAACTTTTCAAATTGACTATTTTGTTTTCTATGAGCTAGTTAAGGAAACTGATTATGCATTGATACTTAAATAATTTCTTTAATGAGTAGCAGTATTTTCCATGCTGAAATATGTCCTATTAGTAGTAATCAGATTTAACCTTGCTGCATTAAATAGAAGCTACTTCATTTTCTAATAACTTACTAACCTAAGTAATTATTATTAGAAATATTTGCATTAAGGTATATGATATCTATAATCACACACTTTGAAAGGTGTTTGTCATCTCTTATGACTGCTAGTATGCTCTTGGGCATGTAGTTGGCAGAATATCTTCCAAAATTTCCCCAATTATAAGTGTTTTGATTAAAATGTGAAGGTTTTTTGTCAGTGTTTGTAGAAAAAAAACCTAAACACTTCATATTAGAAAAACTTTAGCCCTATTTGGCAGCTCTCCTTGCAAGGGACACAGTGGGGAAAAAAAGGCCCTTTTAGTGATATGGCTTATGACTCTGACAAGGCATAATTCCTGAACAGAAAATCTCCATTCAGGAGATTTGTAGTCTCTTTTAAAGAACTCTTTTAAAACCATATTTGTCTTACAGTGACTGTTTTGTAGAGATAAAGATTACATCTGTGCTAAACTGCTTTGAGTTTCATTTATTTTATTCTTCTTCAAGGAGCCTTGTTCCTGAAAGAGATGCACATATTGATTGCTAGTGTGTTGACAAAATAATTTCTTTCTTTACAGTCTTTTGTTTTTTATCCATTTGTGATGTATATAGGTCAGTTAAAAAATTGTTAGACAATTTACCCAAAGAACAAATGCAAAACATAAAAAAAAACAAAAACAAAAAACAAAAACTGTGACAGTTGTTATACAAGCTCCACTGCAGAGTGCTTATAACACATTTGCTGTTTTATAGTCATGGATGTTATCTCTGTTAATAGCTCGGACTCATCCTAGTGTTGCAGAAAGGAAAAGTCTCACAGAATTCCTCTGAATAACTGGAACACATCATTTGATCAGATGACAAGTCAAAACATTAATATTTGGTTTTCTTCAAATGTTTTGAGTACAAAGATAATTTGAAGTGTCCCAAAATGAGTGACTGAATATGTTCACCATTATGTTTAACATCATTACAGTGTAATAACTTTATCTGTTACTGTATCTGCATTAGCAGAAAGGTTTTGCCTGGTACCAGGTTCATTTTTAAGTTTCTGTCTTTTAAATGGTGCTAGTACTGTGCATGAATTCTGGTTGTCACACAAAATACATCCAAAGTCTGACCTTCAGTGATGATGAGCATGAAAAATTCTTCTTGTTTTAGTGGGACCAGAAATACTCAACAGTTCCCTCAACATAGTAGTCCAACTAAATTCACCAGGGCTAAGGCATCCAAAAAGAACGATCCTGTGGAAATGGAGGCAATGAATTCCTTTTTGTCCTCTTTTATAATGGGTAGCACAAGTATTTCCCAGGAAATTTACAAGGTCCTATTAATTAATGCTTATTAATTTATTTAAAATCCCTGAAGAAAAGGCATTATGGAATTGCAAAATATTATCATTTCTTCTTCAAAGTATGAGCTTCGTTCCTCATTTTACAAGTGGAGCATTCTGTCTGCTTTTCCACTGGCTAATTGCCAAAGTGAGAAGCCTTTTAATTACCTGCTAGAGTGACAAGGGCCATTAGGCAGCTTAGGGTACAGCTTCTCTTTGAGAAACTGGTGCTTCGAGTCTACAGAGGATTATGTGTGCCATCTACTGCACATGAGTCAATTAATAATTTGAAATTTCAACCAAAGAAGGGAAGGATGAGCTGTGATGACATTATGTTAATTGATTCCTGTAGTTGTAATGAAGTGAGTGATGGTACTATATTCTAGAATTAGTGCTTCAGATGGATTGAAAATATTAGATGAGTACCGTTTCTTGTAAAGCTCATTCTGTATATCTAACCTCTGAATAATGATTTTTAAAGTGTTGCCATTTCCTGCCAAGTATTGATTACATTAATTAGTATCTCAGCAAGAGCACAGAAATTACACATTCATCTGAGCATGTTTCTTGTGTAAACAGAAACCTTATTCACCATGATAATCATATTGACAATTATTTCTGTTAATATCCTAGAACATATGATTTCTGTCTTACCATTTCTTACTATACCAAAACACTCTATGTGCATGTGATTCTCAACGGAAATATTTTCTGATGTGTATATACTATTGTTCCATTTGGCTGACTTACTCTTTACTTAGTATTCACCAATACTCAAGGAAGGAGAAACATGGAGATAAACCATTTCCTGCCTTGATTTTTGGGTACCTTCCCTATAATTTTTTTCACAGTGATTCAAACACTAAATTTACACACACAATATTATAAAAAAATTAAAATTTCAGAAAATGCAATCTTCTAAAGGCTGAAGAATATTTACTGTCTGGCCTGTGGGATATTGAATAGTAAGAACTGGGTGTATTATCATATCTCATGAAATCTTCTTGTACCTATCCTACCTATAGATTGCTGGAGACAGCAACTCCCTCGATTACCTGCAATTCAGATATTCCAGTACACACTGTTATGACTCAGTCAGATGAAAATGTTAATTATGAATTAACTGAAATCAGCCATGCTTAGCCAATAGTGATACGAGTAATTTATATCACATTGATTTATTTGGATCTTTCCAAATATTACTCACAGTTGTGAAAGAGGGACGATGGGATATGAATTGAATAATCAATCAATTGCTCTTGAATAAACAGTCAATTATAGAAATTATAGCAGTAAGCAGAAGTTATCACAACTGCATTTATCAGATGCAGGTGCTAAGATGGGATGTAGCTGGGAACCCCACAAACAACAAAGCCAGCCTTTCTAAGCAATTGGACAGGTATTATTTATCATCAACTTTAGCATAGTCATGACAGGCAAAAGTTGGGTACATGATGGCTATTTACTGGCAAGTTAAAAATTTATAGAACCCTTCTTAAGTGGGATAGTACTTGAGTTGTATTTTGACAATTGGTGAAGCAGTGGATGTTCTTTAATAAATTTGAGAACGATACTTACTGACATGAGTTCTGGTTAGAACTGCGGTACATGGAGGTGGCTTCAGTGGGAATCTAAACTACAGAGCAGGGTGAGCTCATGACTGCCAGAAACCGCTGTCCTGAATTAATTATTCCTAGCTATTTTCTACTGTGGTGCTCCCTTTCTGGAGCCTGCACCAAAAGGCAGGAGCTTCCACTGCCATGGATTCCTTCTGCAGGGTGAGCACTGCTCCTTTCTCTTTTGCCCCAGTGCAGCCCTCTTCATCCCCTGGTCCTGCCTCCACAGCCTCTTTTTTTGTGTGTGTTCTGTTCCTTTTGGCTGATTGTTCGTGTTCCCACTTTCTTTCAACCCTGAAATACTTCTTACCAGGCTGAGTCTGCAGTAAAAGTAAAAGAGTTCTCCAATAGGAGAAAGGGGCTTTTCAGAGTGGTACAAGATGGAGGCTGGGGAAAAGAAAACTCTGACCTAGTTTCTCTGACCTAGCTATTTAAGAAAGAGTATTGCTTGTCAGAGCAGTATCAACACAGTGTGATGTTAGTCTTTGATTGGAGCTTGTACCTATTAATAGGACACAAAATAAAATTTGTCACAGCTCAAGTTATATGATGCAGTCATTCTCTGATATGAGGAAGAAATAAAGCAAAGGGCCCTTTTCTTTCTGTTCCCCCCCCCCTTTTTTTTTTTTGTTCTTTTAACTTTGCTACACTGTTCCTTGGAATTCTGTAAGTAATTCTGGTATTTTATTTCTGGTATAGCTGGAGGTGTCTGCCCTGAGATTAATGTATATTTGAAGGGCAGAACACTGCTGTTATAGATTAACATAACACACTCAGCCCAGTCACACTTTCATTTCAATAGGACCTGGTGGGGTATTCAGTAGGAACATTGTTGTGGTTTTTGGAGGAAACTAACCATTCAACCTGGTTGCACAAAATAACCACACGTCAGAGCTGTTAGGAGGATTGTACACTGACTGGTTATGTTATTTCTTAAAATCCAGGGTATAAATTCTTATCTCCTGCTTCCCATTGAGCAGTTGAAGAGTTATTTAAATTTCATCTCTTCCTCTGTTAACAGCTAGGAATACTCACGTTGCAGCTCGCCTGCTTGGATTGGATGATGCTCCATGGGCAGGCCATCAGCTGTAGCCATTTTCACCTCAAACTATACAGTGTGGTGGAGGAAGAGGTGCTCTCGCCATGCAGTTGGAGATCTGAATAGGGTCATTTTTTGTTCACACAGTCCTGGTGTTTCAGTGTGCATTGGGAGTGCAGGGTTTTTCAGAATAAGAGAGAACAGAACCAAGTAAAGGCTTCTGACTCTCCAGGGTAGGGAATGGGAGACTGTTGGAAGAGAGGAGTGCTGCATTACAAAGCACATCCTCTGCTATCTTTGTGTCTTATATGACAACTCTTAAATGAAAAATGTATAAGCAGACTCTAAAATACTTTTTTCCAATCAGAGAAAGGGAGTACTCATTGCTAAAATGGGGATCCTGGGAACTCTAGCCTGTACTGTCCACATGCTGTTAATCCTTCATTCCAAGACTTAGACTGTAAAATAAGTTCGGATTTTGTAAAATAACACTTCCCTTTGGTTTAATGTAACAATCCTGATTATTGATGTAGTGGTGTGTCAGAAATTATTAAATGGGCACAATCTTGTCTGGTTCAGGTATATTTGACCCTTCACAAGTGATCTTCCTCTTCTGGACATGCCATCATATATATTTTCTAGACAGAAGGGATAATGTTAGCATCCCATTGATCATCACAAATGTCCTTAAGCCAGCCAATAGCAGGTAAAGGATAGAAGCAGGAGGAAGCTCCACAGGTAAGCTTTGTCTAATTTCTGCTGAGCTGGATGCAGTATGTGTGTGGGGGGAAAGCTTCTGTTTGGTTGTATGCTTGGGGTTTGTTGTTGTTGTTTTTAACCTCAGGCAGCTGTTTGCCTTTGAAAGCACATTTGCAGGTCAATTTTGTCTACCTAGTTTTGCTGTCACCAATCTCCACAGTCAGTGAGTCCCATCTGGATCTCAGTAGGAGATCTAAATGTTTTATTTTATACTGTTTTCTTGAATCACAAATGATCTTACTTCTGGGGTGACTCAATATTTCTATCACTGTCCTTTCCTGCCTCCCATGTCCCTGGAATATCCTTTACAAAATGTTTTAAATTCAGCTTCGCCTTTCATTCTATTATCCTAATTTTTCTACTCGCAGAGAATAGTGAGAAATTCTGCAACAAGTTGGCAAATGGTATCTAAATCAAGGCAGGAATGAGATTTCAGTGGGTAGATAGATTTCTGTGAGATAGAAAAGAAATAAGAATGAGAGAACATTTTCTTCTTGTCCATTCCCATCTGTTTTGAAATAAAATACATGCAGCCTTTGTAAGTGGAGCAGAGAAGTGACTGTAAAGGATACCGTCCTGGTTTCAGCTGGGATAGAGTTAATTGTCTTCCTAGTAGCTGGTACGGTGCTATGTTTTGAGTTCAGTATGCGAAGAATGTTGATAACACACTGATGTTTTCAGTTGTTGCTAAGTAGTGTTTAATCTGAAGTCAAGGATTTTTCAGCTTCTCATGACCAGCCATCGAGAAAGCTGGAGGGGCACAAGAAGTTGGCACAGGACACAGCCAGGACAGCTGACCCAAACTGGCCAATGGTGTATTCCATACCATGGGACGTCACATCTAGTATAGGAACTGGGGGGAGTAGGGGTGGGGGGAATCGCTGCTCGGGGAGTAACTAGGTGTCGATCGGCGGGTGGTGAGCAATTGCACTGCACATCATTTGTACATTCCAATCCTTTTATTATTGCTGTTGTCATTTTATTAGTGTTATCATTATTAGTTTCTTCTTCTCTGTTTTATTAAACCATTCTTATCTCAACCCATGCGTTTTACTTCTCTTCCCAATTTTCTCCCCCATCCCACTAGGTTGGAGTGAGTGAGCAGCTGCGTGGTGCTTAGTTGCTGGCTGGGGTTAAACCATGACAGTATTTTTGACAAAAATCTTTATTTTTTCAGCACAGGAGCTGTTAATGGTAATTGTTAGCACCTACATGGAATTCTATTTTTCTTCTTTTCAGGCAAACTGAGCAACATTTCAAGAGAAAGTAAATAGCTTATTACTTTCTGGATCAGGAAATAGCTACTATAGAGACTGTTGACTGGGGAGATGAGGCTTCTCTATATATGGAAAGAAATGACTTGTGTGTCATTATTAATTTCATTCTATCTGTATTAAATTATTTTAGAAGTGTTTAATTAAGAGAGAGGCTGCTTTTCTCCAGCCATTTTTATGTGATGGAAGGTCTTTCTTTTGCAATGGAATTAACTTTGTACTCTTCTAAAGGCATCTTATTTTGCAAAAGTTAGCTAGTACCAAATCTGCGTCTTACTGCCAAGTTGATTATGTATGAGTTAGGTGCAGAAATAAGAACATAAACTTTTTTGTTAAAAGAGCAGATGGATGAAGCAAGTGATACAGTTCCCTAATAGCTTAGCTCTTGAATTATCTCTACTAGTATAAGCAAGAACACAGGTTACATCCAGTTAGCCCTCTGAATCATGAAAGGAAAAGTGGGAAAGGGTAGTCTACAAAAGTTGTCAAGACTGGGTCAGAGATGGCTACTCAGAAACAATGTCAGACAGCCTGAAAGTATTGTTGTCAGAGGATTACAGAGCTGGAAGGAATAGAAAACAGGTATTGGACTCAAAGGATGTGTCAAAAAATACAGGAAGGAGTAGATGGTGGCAGGAGAGACAGAATGGAAAGGAACAAGAGACACATAGCTACAAGAAGTACTGAAATCAGATGCATGGAAGTCAGTCATTTTTCATTTGGTTGAGGTTGCTGAAGATGCTGTTCCTTCCAATCACTGACTGGGAAATAAAGGCACAACCCTAGCACATAAAATGGTCAAATCATGTTGCAGAAAACCTCCATTGTCAAGACAGTTTTCCACCAGGGCACTGCAAGATTAATAAGAAATTTTCCCTCAGCAATTTATAGTCTGTATCATTACTATACTACTGGTTATAAAATACTCTTTTCTGAAGTTTAAAAAAGCCCCTCAGGCACTGCAGAGAGCATGTTGTGATACTGCATTGGTATTTTCTAACATTACAACATATATGTCATAGTAAAAGAAGAAAAAAGGAAAAAAAGAAGACAAAAATATTTTTGCAGAGTTGATAAATTGCATCACTGCATGTTTAGCCAACTATGGAAATGCATTAAACAATCTGTCCTGAAAAGGAATATCATTTTTGCTATAGACAAAGAATACTCACTGCATTATGAAACATAATGCTTGGTATTTTTCTGCATGGCATTTGCATGGAATTTATATTCTTTGTGCTTCTCTTGATAGGATTCAGTTATCACGTTTGGGGCTGGGGTAATTGCAACATTTGAGACTCCATTTTAAACTGACATTTTGACACCCTGACTCATCACAGCAGCAAAAAAATGAAGTGCTAGATATGGACAAAATGCAGCAATGTCGTTCAGTTTAGAAATACTGTATTTTGTTAGCCCAGGGTTTTTTGCTGCCATTGGTATATGTAAATGTTTTGCTGATCCACCTGGCCCACACTCACTCATGCATGCAAAAGCCATTAAAGATTTTCTTGCCCCATATTGTTTGCTGCCCTTGGCAAACACCTGTTTTTTCCATATGGTAGAATAAACCCCATCAGGATTAGTGTTTCCTAGCAATCACTATTAGACTCATTTAACACCTTGCTCCCCACATGAAAAAAACCCCACAGACTTATTTAAATGATTACATTTGGGGTTAAAGTAATTCGGAGGCTTCTTTACCTACTCTTTTCTTCTATAATTTCATATAATATTTAGAGCCATTCTTTGCAGCAATTGATAAATCCATTTGCTTTTCCAAGAAGGGAGGTTTAAAAAGTCTATGCTGAAAGATCTGATTTTTGCAGTGCTCAAGAGTAGCTCTTACAACGTTCTCTTACCTACCTATATGCCTCATGAGTTTTTAATTTCACTCCAAAGGTTACACGGGTTCTTAACTTTAATAATTTCTTTTAATGTTGAAGCGCATTTACATGACAAATAAACATTTAAACAAGTTTAGAAAAGACCTTGCTTAACTGGCACTGACTGATCTTTTTAGCTTTGCAGCTCTTAGCTTATCTAGTAGCATGATGTTACTTGCACCACAGCCCTCTCCTGTAACATGCTGGGACCTACAACTAATCACTTAATTGCCATGTGTGCAGTAAGCCGATTGCTTCCTGGCTTTTCTGGATTTACACAGCAAGGTCCGTGTGCAGGCTGCAGCATGGCTTGGTCTAAGAAATGCTTGGGAAAGACAGCAGTTCAAAGTGGGCTGCTGCTGCCTGAGCACTTCAAGCAGTCTGCTGTAGTCAGACTTAAAGGAGCAGTTCAGATAGGTGCTAGGGTCACTGCAATGTCTCCTTGAGGCTTACATGAACTTTTCTCTGCATCTAGAAGGTGTGTTTGGAGCACCTGGGAAATGGAGGATAGCTCGCTCGAACTAAATAGGTACCTTGTGTAAACGTCTTTAGGTTAAATTTACTATCTCTGATAATGATAAAACATTAATCGTGTAGGCTGTTTCCATCACAGGGTATAAAGAAGAGGTAATAGCTGGTGTGCAGATATAATGTAGCACTTGAGAGAGTTATAAAGGTTACAAGGTAAGGTTTTGCCAGCCCTATTTTTCAACAGTAGACAAAAAAGCCATTCAGAGCTCAAGAGAATTATTTTGAACTTTTCTTTTATCACAAAAGGGCCATAAGAGTACCCTTGCTGGGTAGCTAAGGCTTCCTTATGCTTAGTCTTAATGACAGTCTCCTGCTCCCTCCAGTACAGGAAGTCTATTGGGGTCGAATCTGACAAATAGTGCTCAGGGGAGGAGGGGAAAAAAAGTCAGAGAGCTCTTCTCTGGAGGCCTTTGCGTAGTAAACCATTCCCAGGAGACCAGGTAAACTGGGACAGGCCCAGGCAATCCTAAGGGTGGTGCAGAGCAAAAAGGAGTACTTAAGGGCATCAGACTCTGGTCTGTTGGAACACATATCTGTGACTCTTACACTTTGTTGAGCAGGGACAGAAAAAAAGCTAATAAGTTATAAATAACTCAGACTCTTGCGTGAGGCTGCTTTTAGGTGGTAATGTATTGATTGCAAAAAAAGATTCTAGTTGTAAAGTAGCAGACTTTAATGAAGGTTCTGTCTTAAATCACAGTATACTATGAAATTGCTTCATATACGTTGCTAAGAAACTTTCTACGGGTAGTTACTGAGTTCATAGCTATGGGATATATCACTTGCTACTATCCATAAATTACCTAGAGCCAAATGTGTAAAGAGGTAATGCTGGAATTATATTACTGGACTACTGCAGGCATTATTAACACTAACTAGAGTAATAGGAACACTATCTCTGTCCCTGATTAACAACCTAGCTTAATAGAGTCATAGGCATTTCTAGCAAAGCTCATCTATCACACGAATTCAGAATTATAGTGGTCCTGTCGCTGCAGATAACTAGAACACTGCCAATGTGCAGCAGTGCCCTAGCTGTATCATTTATGAGCATGACGGGGTTTAGAACATTTGTTCACAGTTACGGTGATGTACCAGGGTCTCAGATGGCTGTAATCATTGTAAAACCAACTGCAAGAGGTGTTCACTGGAGAATGCATGACGTATCTCTTTCATCTGATACACAGTTCTGAGAAAGCAGAGGTAAAAATAGGAAGACTAAAGAATTAATTGTCTTTGTGGAAGTGCCATACACTGACAACCTTCCCTTTGCCCTTTCAACCTTGAAGAAGGAATGAAAAGGAAAATGAGCCAATCTTTCATCGATAAAGCCCCTGACTCCCCAGCGCTCTGGGGACACAGGGTCTGGGGCATGTGGGGCCAGCCTGGTCCTGGTCTGGGTGGCTCTGGCTGCCTTGCCTGCGTGGGTGTGAGTGACTCTCACCTCCCTGGGGTGAGCTGGGGTTGTGTGATACCATCTGCCCTAGAGGCATGAGCAGCCCCAGTCATCACAGAATGACCCAGCCCTGGCTGCCTGGAGAGGGCAGTGGGGTGTGCTGAGGAAACATATAAAAAATAAATCCAAGTAGATCCCAGTATTAAGGGGGAAGAAACTTCTACCATGAGCATCAGATTCTTCTTGACAAAGACCTCAGGATGCTGCTGGTTGTTGCAAAAAGCCAGTGTCAATCAATAAATGCTTGCAAATTAAGTAACTGTACAGAAATGCAGTCATAAGAGTATGAATAAAAGTTTCTTCTCTGATATTAATTTCCTGAAGTTGCTGCAAACTAGGGATTGTTGTAATTTCGGTGAACTCTGTACTCTGTCTCTGCTCATCAGTACACCTAACTCATGCTTTTTTTTAATTGATTATTAATAACTAGTTCCTATATAAAGAGCACTTTGCAAAAGAGGTCAGTGTCATTAACTTCACTTTGCAGTCAGTGAAACTGAAGCACAGAAGGTGATCGCTGTGACCCTAGTCTGCTGGGATCACAACTAATCCATACTACTTAATCATTTAGCTACATGCTGGGGTTAAAAAATAAAAATAAAAAAATCTTGGTGCAAAGAGAAAAAGGGCTTTTTTTTAAAAAAGCATCAAAATGATCAACAAGCTTGTTAAGAATCATGTGCTGTTTACTACCTAAACTGTTAGCAAATCAAATCTGAAACTAGAAAGGCATAATAAAATTATTCAGAAGCATTCTAAAGTACCACAGGTGGTATTCAGCCTTAAAATTTTTATTTGTCAAACAACAAATCTTTGAGTAAAAAATCACTATTTGATGCTAAGTTTGCTGTCAGTCATTCTGTGAGTGCTAGCTAGATACTAAAACCCAAGGACTCAGAGTTGACTCAGGCTACAAAGAAAAAGTACAATTAATTTTGAATCTGAATTGCATACACAAGCCAGAGCAGTTTTCTTCCTATGTTACAGAATATATTACAGCATAGCTTGGCTTGCTGCTAACCTTGCCCACTGTATTTTGTTTAAAGAGCATTTGTTCTTAGTATTGAAACCTTCATGATTTCTAGACTTAAGGAGGGAATTTCTTTTTTTTCCTACTGCTTGTTGCAAATTTATTTGAGTCAGGGAAGAATGGGAGAGAGGGAATGACTGTTAATCTTAATGAAAATCTGAAAGCTTCAGACTTTTTGAGGGAATCTCTTTATAGGAAAGAAAAAACATATATTTTTCCATCTTCACAGCAGTTTCCCTGAGAAGTTTTTTGGGTTTGGTTTTTTTTGTTTTCCAATTTCACCTTTGAGAGTGGGAAGTTAATTTGGCATATACCTTAAGGACAGGCAGCCAAATAATCATCACTTTGACTTCTAGACAGAATATTGCTTTTTTTCCACAAAATTGATTTTTTTATTCCCCGCCCCGGAAATTCAGATTTATTTCAGCTAGAGCATGTAGTTTGTTATATTTTTGGGGCATTCAGAAGTTTTAGGTTAGGAAATAGCAGCTTCAGAAACCGGAGCCAAAAGGATGAAATGGACACATGCAGGAAGCTGGAGATGCTACCAAGAGAGCTGGAGTGTTTGAAAGAGGATGTTATCACAATAGCTGACAAACTGAAGGTGCTCTGTTTGCCGAACCTAAACTGCATGCACTAAGTCCTGCTTTTTTGGCCTTTTCCAGTTCATTGGTTTGTACACATTATGTTGGAGATTTTTTTCATGTTAGCTTAGACCAAGCTTTCTGGTTCCAAGCCTATCTTTTAAAGTATTCTCAAATTGATATACAGATTTATTGTTGTGGCAGTGAAATCTTTTATTTAATTAATTTTTAATAGCAGCTCTTTCAACTGCTCATGTAGGCCTGTTTTGTATGAATGGTGTTAAATCTTTGCCAACTGGACATGTTTTCTTCCATTTCTCAGTGGCAGAGAGAGCCGAACAACAAAAACTATTTATCTAGATAGAAAAGGGAAGAAACAAAACTGTGGAAAAGGGACTGATTTATTTAGTTGTACCTTCAGGTAAATAAAGAGAAAAGCAGTTCAGTGATTAGGACTTTATCTACTGTTTTACTACATTTATATACTATTAGATTTATATACCACTATTGAGTCTCATAGAAGCATCAAAAGACATACAGGTATGTATACACATGTAGAAACAAACACTGCACATTGCGTATCTTCATTCTTACCGAAAGTAATATTTACATATGGGTAGAATTAATGGGAAGACTGTTGATTTAAAAACTTCTATGCTCTTCATTCCCTTATCCTTTTTTTCTTCCCTTACTTCGGTAGGCACAAAGCTGACATACAAATGCAATCAAATTAGTGTTTAGAATATAAGCTTGTTTTGTGTGTGCACAAAAATTCATTAAATGGCATTCTGAACAAAGCTTCTAGGCACTATCAGAGAAAAAAAATCAATGTATCCATTTATGTATAAATATGCATTTTTCCACACATAGTTTAAGTTAAAGAACAGAAAGGCATTTTCTGTTCAAATGTAGTTAAAATTATATGTTATAATGTTATAACTCTATCCATTTCTGCCTCTGACGTGTACCTGTAAATCCATGGGAAGTGTCTTTAAACTCAGTGCAAAACTATTTGTATGTATAACTAAGTGCTGGTTACAAAATTATATTCCTCATCTTCTCTTTTCTCTTTTTGCAACTTCAAGTGTAATTCAGAAAGATAGCATTTTTATTTCACCTTCTTATTAGCTTTTTTTTTTTTTTTTCTTTAAAGCTAGTGTTGTATAGGTTGTGGGTTTTTCCTTCTTTCAGACTAGGGTAAGAGCAAAAGGGCAGTGTATAAACTGAGATCGATTTTTCTCAGCATGACCAATGAATACCATGGCAAAGACTCTTAGAAAGTGGTGTCCTGCACTGAGATGCCTTTCGGAAACATCAAGGTAATCTGTACCATTTCAGAGTAGCCTGCAGGGAGGAACATCATAAAACCAGTGAAGTGCATCACATGACAGTTATTTGTACTGTAGAGCAACAGATTAATCCTAGATAACATGCTTTAGATGCACATGCCATATTACTAAGCCACGCGTAGAGAACAATCAGGCAAGGTCAAAGAGATTCTAGTAAAGTGGAAATAGTGAAAAAGTTAAAAAGAAGTAAGTAGTTAACTGCTGGCATCTGTTTGTTCCCTTATACTACAGCAACATTTTGGTCTCTGTTCACGGGCTGTTGAAGGAAAAAGCTTGAAACACCACTGTGTTAATCTTAGCCTAAAACTAGAGTAATGCAGAGATGGTGTCAAGAGCAAATCTGTTAAATCCTTGCACTTCAGTATTTTCCACAAACTTAGGTACCTTATTTTTATGTTTTCAAAGTTACATTGGGGATGGACTTACCAAAACTACTGGAAAGAATTTTTAATTTTCACCTTTCTGGACCAGTCTGTAATCCTGCATCGTGTGGCATGGTCATGGCAACATACCTTCTCCCATTCAGGTAGGGGCTGTATCCATTGCTGTTTGCTGTATGATCGTGTGATGTGACAGTGAAAGTGTAAATTGTTTATGCATGAATATATATGTGGGGGGGATAAAAATTAAAACCCC
>NW_010972764.1:7888182-7937179 GCF_000737465.1 Haliaeetus leucocephalus | reverse complement strand
TTGGGCGGAACGGCGGGGGGGGGGTGGAGGAGGGAAGTAGTCCATGCCAGTGATGAGGCAACAAACAATTTAGACACTAATAAGCTTCCATATTTTAATTTGACTCACAGTCATTAGACTAGATTTTGAACCACAGCTATTAGCTTTACTCTGGTGATTGAGGTCCTAAAGAACAGAGGCTTTAATTTTGCCAGGGTTTAAGCAGTAGCATGAGCTACATATTCTTCCCACAAGCTGGGGAAAGCAAAGAAATCAGAATAGACGTGTAACAAGGAGTTCAAATAGTAAAAGCTGCTGCTGGCAGCAAGTCAAGTCTTGTTTTTTCAGGACTTTGGCACAGGTGGAGTCAGGAGTGAGTAAGCACATGGCAGGTTTGTTCTGCCTAACAGTAAATCACAGTGTGATACACTCAAGTGTTTATTTTCCCTGAGGCAAGGGCTCACCTTCGTCAAGTCTTGATTCATGCGTGGTCTTTATCTGAAACATAAATATTAAGAGAATTTATTTTAAAGTTTTGGTATCATTTTGGAATATAATTTGCTCAACTGACAGTTTTGTAAGTAATGTAAACATTTCCCCATTCTTTTTGATTCTTTTTTGATGGAGAACCTACTGTAAACCTACACGCAAACGTTCTTCTACCCATTGTCTGATTTACACTTTGATTTCTTACAGGTGTGTATTTATGTGGGTTTTTCTAAATAGTCTAATTTATTTTCACTGAATTAATAGATACAAGAAATGTTGAAAATTATCTAAAAATAATTTTTGCATCTGAAGAGATAAGGAAAAACGAGAGAAATATTTTTTTTAGATCATGTCTTTGCATTGAAAATCCTAATTTTATATATCAGAGGAAAGTTAATACTGTGTTTTTTTAAAATTTATCCCTTTACCTGCAGTGTTCAGCCTTCTAATTTGTGTTTCACTAATCTAATTTATTTAAATTATTTTCAGCATTCAACCCCACTTCCCTGAACCTCAAATTGAAATCTTCAACCCACATCGAAGGAAGTTTCAATTACCTACTAGGTAACCTGATCTCAACACTTCCTAAAAAAAGATGCCCAAAATTGCTGGACTAACTGTACAAATCTTTCCACAGAGAGTCTATCAAAACTTCCCAGAAACACTGTTCTGTGACTTGTTTAATTTCCCTCTTGCCTCATGAAGGATTTAGAAATGATTGTGAATTTGAAGGAAGAAAAGAAGTAAAGATGACAGTGCAAAGATGGCCTGCAGCCATCTATGACCTCATCACATGAATGAATTTAAGTGTGATCAGGGACTTCTAAGGGAAGCCTCAATTCAATAATCCCTATTCTATATTGGGAAATAATCTATTTGTCTAAGTAAAAGACATTACTTTCAAGAAATCTTTGACCTAAAATGGAGTGTGACAGAAGCACCTAAATGGTTTTTTCCATTCCATTCCATGTATTAGTTTATATGCTCTGGCTGTCATTTCTACTACTTAAGAATGGTTGTAAAACTTCTTCTGAAAAGAACGAAAAAAGGAAATTGCAAAGTAATTTTTCCTGAAAAAATATTCCTGTATCTCAACTTTTTTATGTGCTTGTTCAACTGCCTGTAACTGTTTCTTCAATTTTACATCATGTTGCAATTCCTCTTGTTGCTTCAAAAGTCTTCTAGATAAAATAGAGTGAAAGGGAGTGTTTTAAGCACACCTGATTTCATCTGGTTTGGTTTTGCTGTCTGCTAGTACCCCTGTTTGATTAGGGAGCTGATACTGTAAGACACTTTTTCATGACCTATGGTAGGGACCAGCCTTTTGCAAAGTGATTGTGTTAATGGTATAGCACAAGTTAGCTGTTTTACAAGAGGGTCTGGATCAATAACTTAAAAACAAACCTGGAAGGACGATACAGGAAAGAGTTTTCTCATCAAAAATCTCATCATGATTTGTTTATCAGTTACTCCTGCAGTAAGCACCAATCATATAATTGGTAAAGTCTGAAAAAGGAAACAGTCACTCCGTGGAAAGGTCCATAATCTGAAACTCAAGGAGGAAACTGGATGTATTGGCAAGCCTGGAAGCAGGACTGTAAACTCATATGTTGTTACTAATTAGCAACAATAAGGCAGAGTCTTTAGCAGAGAATTACACATGAAGAAGTAGATGGCTTAGAATTTCAGGACTGGAGGCAGGAATAAAAAGGATGCTAGTCCAGTGTAACTGAACAAAATATGTGCAGAATTAGCAAATGGAAGATACTAAGTTGCATCTATGCATGCCCTGATTTTTCATAGCTTTTTGATAATCAACTACCATTGGTCAGCGTCAGAGCCAGTTTACTAGACTAGATGGATCTCTTGGCTGCCCCATTTGTGTAGCCTGATTTGAGACTGAGGTTAATGTTGTATATTTATTTCTAAGTGGCATATGCTGGGATTTCTAACACATAACCTTTTAAGTACTCATATATGAAACCATAACTGTTAACTCTCAATTTCTCTTAAAGAAAATTTCTACATAATGGGAACAGGCATACCCAGGTTTGTCTTCTGCATTAGGCAATGTACGGATCAAGAGGCACTAAGAGGACTGCTCTACACGTGCAAAAGAATTTACATTTTGCAAAAGACTTGGGATTCCACTATAAAAATGTTTTTTGAAGGGTAAGCTATGATAGAGGGGTATACTCCATTCAAAAGAATGATTACGGACAATTTCATTTTTACTTTTGTAGACAATGCACTTGTCAGACAGTAGAAGGAGAGGCTAAGCATGTAATTAGACAGGTTATTGGTGTGGCAGAGAGTCAACCAGCAGAAGCTCTTTTAGGGGACAACCATGCAGTCATTTATAAGATTTCCTGTCTGAAGTCAATAGGAGGTCTGAGTCCATCAGGGATTCAGAACAAGCTCATAGTAGGAAAGAGAAGAGACAGGAAGTCAAGTGTCTGTTGCTTGCTCACTAGGAAAGACCTAAGGGCAAGGAAGATCAATACAACTGGAGAACTGGAGTTAAGAGGAGGATTTATGAATTATTGCTCAGATTCTTCTTCTCTGAAAGAAGAGAGAGAAAGCAAGTGTCTAATTTTCTTGTCTCAAGGCTTTTATTTTTTTCTTCTGGCAAATATCAAGCATGTAGGTAGGCATTTTATTGATGCTTAAATTTAAGAACTGGAAGAATTTTCAGAGGTATAATTTTACTAACCTCTTTTTTTTTTTTTTTTTTTTTTTTTTTTCTTCCCCAAACCAGCTCAAGGACAAAAACCTGATCAGGTCTTTTTCTCCCCAGTCTAACTTAAACCTAGGGTTTCTTTCAAGGATCATTAAAGATAAAAACCCCCCACATTTTTTATAATTATACAGACTTATTCAGTACATTAAAAATAAACCTTGGTGAACTTCCTTAAACACATCTTCAACGCCTGAAGTGCAATAAGTAGGCATCCTGTATGTATGTGTATATATATATTTGTCTTTTGTGTGTGTGTGTGTGTGTATGTGTGTGTGTATTTATACAGAAAAACATTTCTGATATCCTTTGGTTATTTGAGCTGCCCTACAGGTATAAGGTATGAGTATATTTAGCATATTTTAATAACATGTCAAGCTCTTTAATTGAAAAAAAGAAGTCTTTTTTCAGGGATTTTTAGACTTCCAAGCTGAGATTATTTTACTCTACCTTTGACATCTAGATTTACTCAGTAATCAGTAGAAATAGGTAGATACATACTCTGTAAATGCCTGTTTTTCTTTATTGTTTATAGGGGGAGCTTAGATGAATAGCTTAGACAAAACACTTAAGTTTTATAGGTGATATTAGTTCTTTTGCAATTGCATTCATCTTGAAAATGGGACTACACATTTTAAAAATATGACATATTTATTTATAACATTAGTAGTGATATAAGCAATAAAACATGCTCCATTATGAGTTACAAAATAATAGCTTTCCTTTGTACATTGTTTTTGTTTTTGCATTATCTCTACAATTGTAAACTCACATTTTATATTATGCACCACTTATAACTTGAGAACACTTTCAATTTGTCGTTTAAGGAAAAGAGAAGAGGAGAAAAATAAATCTTAGACAAAAGGAGAAATGCCAAAGAAAGGGGTGATGGAAAAGTCCTTCAAAAATCTCTTTGTTTATGAAATACTGGAGACTCACAGTAAGTTAAAAAAAAATTATTTAACTGTAATGAATGTAATATATCTGTAGTACTCTAGCAGTAGAAGAAACAACAATAGAAATTAACATTGAACATACCTTTATTAATTTATAAATCAAAAAGCTGGAGTGGAGTAATGTAATTATTATACAAGGAAGTTTAGTTACATTGTTAAGAGCAAGTAACTCCCCCTCCTCCATTAATAGAGGAGTTCCGTACAGTTAGTTTTATGCAGCTCAGTGAAACTGCTGTTTTACAGAAGGGTATGTTTTGCACTTATTTTATTGAATTGCACTATTTTTAAGTAAAACCATACTTCACACAGTTTTCATGTACAGCTTATTCTATTTTTTTTACTTGAAATATTATTCCCATCTTATTTATGTGTCATAAACATGCATCTTTATGTTTTTGCATTTATTTCTGTTATGAAAGTTCACCGTATAAGAAAATATTCTGATAGCTATATGGCACTATCCTAAACCAAATGTGAATCCAAATTCTGCTCCCCTTGAAAGCCAGGTTTATCTCCATTTTCTTTTCATGGCTAGGTTTAAACTTTTGTCCACACTCTAAGTAAAGGATTATCTGAAGTAATGTCTCTTTTGGGAAGTACCTGTTGAAGCTGGTGTGCCCCAAACAACCTGAAGGCACAATTCCTGTCTTTTGTCTCTAGTTCCTTCTGCCAGTGGTGCTAAGTTAATGTTGCCTTATAAACGTGTTTTACCTGTACTCCTCAAGTTGTCGTGTCCCAAGTCACAAACAGTATGTAGTAGGAAGAGTAAGATGACAAAAATTCAGTTGATATGAAGTGTCTTGCAAACAGGATCTAGGAAACTGGGAAACTGGATTTGGTTGTTGCCGCTGTCTGATTTTGTTTGTTTGTTGTTTATTTTTTTTAATTAAGCTGACTGAATTCTCCATGCATAAGAAACTCTTCTTCTTTCTTCAACCCATGGTGAGCAGGAGTATTTGTAATCTAGATTATTCGTGATGATGTTAATGATAATTTAAAATTAAGAGATCAGGACAGAATAAAATTTTCCTCATTAGTACAACTGGTCCTCCATATCAACCATCCCATTTTTAGTCAGCTGAATACCTAGTACAATCAAGGGCAGTTCAGTACCTATCTCCAAGTCAGGCCTGTAAGTATTAGCAGCAGGAAACAAGTGAAAATAAAGTATACAACAGGAACATTTAATTGATGTTAAATGAATTTTAGCTACGTGCTAGCACACAAAATATTGCCCCAATTAGTGCATTTTGCCATTTTTTCCCCTCAGTCTCTCTGCTTTCTTTCTGTCACTTATGTTTATTTAGAGCTGTGGTGATACAAGAAAAAAGAAACCCAACAAAAATAAACCCTCCAAGCAGAAAGTGAGATGATAACAGTGATTATTTCTTCTTGAATATTATCTCATGCTTTCAGATACTCATTTCAAGCATTTGATCTTAAAGCAATTTGATTGTCTGTAGCAGATTGATGAATTACAAAAGCTGACATTCTTCATTACAAGTCCAACAAGAAATGACCTTGAGTTTCAGAGGCCCTTCTTTTGCTAGAGATGAAATATTTCAGTGATTCTATTTATTATAGGTACAAACAAACATAATATACCAATTTTGTGCTATGGTGTATTGGGAGTAGCTGTAGGGACAAAAGTAGAGTACAAAATGATAAAAGATCACAAAATGTTTCACTGCCATACTCCACCAAGTCAGAAGTTCTAATATATATGACTGCCATTAAAGAGATAATGGAATTATTTCCAAAACAATTTCTAACTAGAAATTCTTTTCTAACAACTCTAATCCATTTTTTAAGTCTCCTCTCTCATAGAGAAAAGTCTGTTTGTCTTTTGAATTAATATAATACAACTAGAATATATTGAAACAAAAAACTGTAAAGACCCTTTTTCCAATAATTTTAAACCACCAGATAACAGAGTTTGCCATTTCCAAGGAGCAATTTTCAACAGGTAGACACTTCCCTGTCTTTAGGGAAAAGAAGAAAAAAAACCCTATATATGAGTCTTTAGGTCTACTGTAAGATTTCTGTTTGTCCAGGTAGCAGTAGACTTTGCACTTACACTGGAGTTTGGAGGTATTTCTGTAACAATGTGCATTTCAGAACTAGTAACTAACTCTGTCCAAAAGGTGTGTTTAACATAAAGTAGTTCATCATTGAAATGTCTGTGTGTTATTTTTAATTGCATGTAATTCATTGTTTAGAATACATGCATCATAAAGCTTTAGGTGCTAAGAAAAACCTATTGGCTGCTGTCAAATTTTAACTTCTGTCCCCTGAATTTCATGAATTTCACTATTACATACCTTGCTGTTGGATTTCATTATTCTATACACAGACCTGGTGGCAGCGGTGTGAACTGTATGAAAAATGTCTCCCTGGTCTTTAGGATGCCAGGCAGCGTGAGGACACTGTGAGTGGCAGTATCTGATGGAGGAGAGGGATGGAAGAGGAACCAACTGGCACGTCAGAAATGTGCGTATTTGGGGTTGGTTGTGGGATAGGTTGTTTCACTGTTTTGAAAGAAATTTTGGTTTGCAAAAAGAAAACGGGGGGCAGTGACAGGGTGGAGGACACATCCTGATGCAGAGAAAAACGTGAAGTTTTAACAGTATGTGGGTAATTATGTCTAAGAGTTTTGTGGCTGGCCAGTCACTCTTACCTAGGACACTCATTTCCAACCCCAAGGTGCAAAAAGTTAATCAAAAAGTGTTGTGGTTTAACCCCAGCCAGCAACTAAGCACCATGCAGCCGCTCACTCACTCCCCCCCCCCCAGGGGGATGGGGGGGAAAATCGGGAAAAGAAGTAAAACCTGCAGGTTGAGATAAGAACGGTTTAACAGAACAGAAAAGAAGAAACTAATAACGATAATGATAACACTAATAAAATGACAACAGTAATAATAAAAGGATTGGAATGTACAAATGATGCGCAGTGCAATTGCTCACCACCCACCAATCAACACTCAGTCCCCCAGCGGCGATTCCCCACCCCAACTCCTCCCAGTTCCTATACTGGACATGACGTCCCATGGTCTGGAATACCCCGTTGGCCAGTTTGGGTCAGCTGTCCTGGCTGTCCTGTGCCAACTTCTTGTGCCCCTCCAGCTTTCTTGCTGGCTGGGCTTGAGAAGCTGAAAAATCCTTGACTTCAGACTAAACGCTACTGAGCAACAACTGAAAACATCAGTGTTATCAACATTCTTTGCATACTGAACTCAAAACATAGCACCGTACCAGCTACTAGGAAGACAATTAACTCTATCCCAGCTGAAAGCAGGACAAAAAGAAAATGAGTGTTGAGGGTCTTTCTTTAATAATGTGCACGAATTAAAGAAGAAACAGTTGTTAAAAGGTTTTCTGTACTCTGAGAGGTGGTAGAATGTGTTTAACAGACTTCTGTATATAAAAGGGATATGGAAGTCCTCATTGCTACCTATATTTTGTAAACAACTGGAATAGTAGGAACTATTAAAAACACTGAATTAATTAGTAAATAGAAACTAAGAGAGCAAGGAGGGGCAGAGAACAGGTAGGGCAGTTAGAGAGTGGGATTACTGTGGGAGTGTTGTGGGACCAGCTACTGAAATAAAGCAGGAATAAAAAATTGAAATATTTTAAATGTGGCATAAACCATAATCAGGTACAACTTGATATGTGCCTTCCTATCCAATACATCTTGAATAACCCAAAGAGTAAGTGCAAAAGAGACTGCAAAAAAGCAGGAAAGCCAGCTGCACCAGCAGTTTTCTCATCAGAATAAAAATCCAAAAAATAGCTGTGATTTAGGAATTGAATCTTAGCCTCCTAATCCCCTTTCTTGTTTATGTTTTCTTCCTTTACTAAAATTTGTTTGTGAGTAGGGAGAATAAGTTCTATGAACACAAGAAAGTTCAGATTAATTTTGCCATGATGTGGAGGATTTAATCTGTGTTTTATTAGTGACTCCTTAAATTTGACCCTGACTTATATTTCTGCAAAACAGCTCTTGCTAGAAGTTTACATATAAATATCTATATATATGATGGTATAGATTTCTTCCATATTTTCTTGCTGAAAAATATGGTAGCTGGCCATAAAGTATAGCAAAAGGAAAATAACTAAAATTTTGTGTGATACTGAACATAGCAAAGCTATTCTTGCATCTTCAAATTATCCATTACATTGTGGATGCAAATGCATGCATGTAGCTCTTTTCAATTTCACTGGAGCATGACTCATTTAAGAAATGAGTATTATCCTGTGTACCAAATTTAGAGGCATTGGTGTAATGAATTGAATGCTAAACATGCATTGAATCCTGGGAATTTCTGCATGCCAAGTGCCTGTAAAAATGCTTCTTGTATATCTGAAGATGGAAGGTAGATTTTTAAAAGAAGAAAATTATCTCTTGTCTAAAAATCCTATTCTAATAAAGGGATTAGTAGAGTGTCTCAAATAATATAGTAAATTGTGTATTAATCTTGATATTTATACCCAGCAAGCCCTCCCTGTGTTATTTAATCTGGATAGTTTGAGCTGCTTCCATTTCCCTACTTTCCTGCACTGTCACTAGCTGACTCTTGGATAGTAGACTTTTGGCCCAAGTCCATTATGCTGTTCATATTCCTCTTTATAATGCACCACTTCCAGAGGCAGCTATCTGCCAGTGTCACTCACATTCCGTCTGCACAGCACTTTGGCTTACCATCAGCTGCAGATTAGATCCCGTGAGGCTGCTCGTCGTTCCAGCTAAATGTAGTCACTTACCATTCAGTTGTTCTTAGCAAAAGTCTGACTTACTGAAGACTTGCACCTTTTCTGTGTTGCTTTTGTGTTATCAGTTTGTTTTGTTGGGTTTTCTTCCTCAGAGTTGTTACTCAAAGACTACTGGAGTTTTTGGACTTCTTATGAGCTCACACAAATTCAGTTTCATTATTCTGAGTTAGCACTTGGATTGTCATAATTTCCCTCCAACCTGAAATATTTGATGCTGTTTTAAACTATCCACCCTTAGGAATTATAGCAGCCCAGTTGGGTGATTCTTCCTGGTGATGCAAATTACAACTATTTGATTTTTATGTAAAGATAGGAAAGTACATGTTTTTGAGTGGAACTATTCTCATTTATTTCAAAAGATAATGCCCAAATTTTATTAATTAATTTGGGTGTTTTTTAATATTGTTTCATCTGCTTCTTTGAGTGACCTGTGCGTACATACCCATGCATACCTATGCTCATGTTTGCAATTTTTCCTCTCTACTACATCACATAAAGCTGCATTCTCATTGTCCTGGTTTCAGCTGGGATAGAGTTAATTTTCTTTCTAGTAGCTGGTATAGTGTTATGTCTTGGATTTAGTGTGAGAAGAATGTTGATAACACACTGATGTTTTCAGTTGTTGCTAAGTAGTGTTAAGACTAAGTCAAGGATTTTTCAGCTTCGGATGCCCAGGCAGCGAGAAGGCTGGAGGGGCACGAGAAGTTGGGAGGGGACACAGCCAGGGCAGCTGACCCAAACTGGCCAACGGGGTATTCCATACCATGTAACATCATGCCCAGTGTATAAATCAGTGTATAAACTGGGGGAATTTGGCCTGGAGAGGATCGCTGCTCAGGAAATGACTGGGCATCGATTGGCGAGTGGTGAGCAATTGCATTGTGTGTCACTTGTTTTGTATATTCCAATCCTTTTATTAGTATTGCCATTTTATTATTGTTATTACTATCATTATTAGCTGCTTCTTTTCTGTTCTGCTAAGCTGTTCTCTCAACTCATGAGTTTTACCTTTTTCCTTCCGATTCTCTCCCCCATCGAACTGGGTGTGGGGAGAGTGAGTGAGCGGCTGCAAGGTGCTTACTTGCTGGGTGGGGTTAAACCACGACACTGATCAATAGTTTTTAATTTGTATTAAGAAAGATTTTGTTTGTTTGTTTGTTTGACTTACATACTTTGGATGAATGCATTTTTTGAGAGGTCACATCTGTACTTTTGACGTAATAAATGCTGAAAAATGAAAACATATAGGACAGTTAAACTTACAACACAATATGCCATTAAAAGAATGTGGTTTTGTGAGGGCTTCTTTGGCAATGAATGTGTTTTAAACATGGAGACAGTTCTGTATTTCCTTCTGGCACCTTGCCTAAGGTTCTCAATTCTAAACACAGAAAGGTTTCTACAGATATTTCTGCAGAAATAAGAAGAATGATTGCCATCAACATTTTGGAGATCACCACTGCCTGAAGGTCAGTGAAGTTTCTATGTGAAAAGCAGACCCCCTACTGACATGTTCAGCAACAACCTAGTCCCAAAGTATTTGATATCAGAGCTGACTGAGCATCTCAAAGCAAGGAGAGACCAGAGAATTTGAAGAGGAAGGGAAGGAAATTAATCCCATTAATTGGTCATTTCTAAAGTGCTTGAGATGTTATCAGTAAATATAGCCACTGAAGAATCCAGTAGAGGTCCAGATATACAGTCCTCCAAATTTGTCTTCTGAAGCGAAATGAGTAAAAAAGGCCCTAGCACTAAGATTTGTTCATCTGTCAGTACCATATAAATATGGCTTATATAACTATATATTAATCATTTTGATACTTAATTCTCATTGATTGCAGTGTGAAATAGATGCAATAGGCACAACATTGCATTTCTAGCACCACCAATGTCCATTTTTATTTATTTGATTTTTAAACAAAGTTGAAGTTCTGGTGCTTGTCTTTCACCTAGATTCCATGGAAGATGAAACAATTGCAAGGTGTAAGATGGCTGACAAATTGTAGACAAATGCAACCTTCTACATCTACCATATCCAATTCAATATCAAATTGATTGAATAACAGGCCGATGGTGCACATTTCAAATATGTAGTCTCTTCTGTTTCTTTTCAATTAGTGCTGGGTTTAGATTTGATGAAGTAGATGACTTGTTGCATTTTTTCCAATCCTATTGTAGAATACAATTAAATAAATAAGCAGTATTAACAAGAGCTAATCCTACAATTTGAGCTCTGCAATGCCATGTTTTTGTCTAGCAGCTTAGTAATCATATGCTCTCCATCCTGCTTTATAGCTACAGCAATTGAACTGCAGCTACAGAGAATCAATCCATGGTCTTAGGAAGAAAACCTGTTAGGGAAAAAAAATGACAGTAGGGAAACTAAAGAGTAGAGCGTGTACAATGAAACTTAATACAGTTTAATGGCTTTTAAACATGATATTGTTTGCATTCTGCAGTGTAAATAGAACAGAGAATCTCTATGTAACTGTCTTGAAATCCAGACTGAAAACTGATTCCTTTAACTTCTGCCAGCAGACTGGTGTATCAGAGGTCTTGACTGTTTCTGAAATACT
This sequence comes from Haliaeetus leucocephalus, assembly GCF_000737465.1. Lineage (NCBI taxonomy): Eukaryota > Metazoa > Chordata > Aves > Accipitriformes > Accipitridae > Haliaeetus > Haliaeetus leucocephalus. The sequence continues at coordinate 7,925,669 of NW_010972764.1, read as the reverse complement.
TTAACTAGCATGATGAACTTTAACTTTGGACCCATCTATGCGAGAACAAAAAGTGTAATCTAATAGTACATCAGTTTTTTCTAAGTTTAATTGCTGGTGATAATTCATTTCCTTGTTCTTTGGATTTCTAAAATACCAATCACAGCAAGTCTGATAATCTTCCTGTACCTTTTTGCCACAGATTGCCAAATTCCAAAATACATGACAATACAAATTCAATACATGACAGTATAGATTCCCTTAAAAAATAATATGAATGGATGCCAAAGCTCTTTGCAATTTTTTAGTCCTTTTTGCACTGCCTCGATAAAAAAAGGAGAGGCACGTCAGAATTAGGAAAAGCTTTCTTGTTTGATCTATTGTTGTACTTGGGGACATGGAAAAATGCATTTCCATCAATCATGCTTGTTTGAGAATCTTCATGAAAATCATGTACATTGACGCTGAAGCATTCCCAAAAGAGAACCTCACCTCACATTCTTCTCCATTTCAAAATAGAAAAAAAATCACTGCATATAATTAATATCCTAAAAGATACTAGTGTTTAAATGAAGTTATCCTGATGCTACAGCAAGCTTCAGTTGTCTTGGTGATCTAGGACCTAGTTGTCCTGGTGACCTTGGAATCTAGGTGAAAGACAAGCACCAGAACTTCAACTTTGTTTAAAAATCAAATAAATAAAAATGGACATTGGTGGTGCTAGAAATGCAATGTTGTGCCTATTGCATCTATTTCACACTGCAATCAATGAGAATTAAGTATCAAATATAGAATAGCTATATTTACACCAGTTTAAACTGCAACAGAATCTGACTCTGTTCATTGCTCGTAAAACTTTCCCTTTTATGAAGATAAAACTTTCTCATGCATAAAGATATGAAACAGTACCAAAATGCATTTTCAAATTGGGCTTAAATTTCAGTACACATCCATTTTATATGAAGATTTGATTGGCTTATAAAAGTACACAATCCTAAGGAATGAAAGAATAGCTGTGCTTCATTGGAGGAAAAAACAAAAAAGCTTTTTTGGTAACTGCCAAAGCCTTTCTAGCAATGCTTGATAACATTAATATCCCCTAATGAAAATTGATTTTGTTTAGGTACAGTCATAATGGATATGGCCACATAATTACTATGTGCTGACTGCTAGTTATTAATTCATTATTATATTTTTTTCTATAATTTATTTACCAGAAAAATTCAAGTCTGAGGCAACATCTGTTTTCCAGTGAAGTCCTGCTTTGACTTAATTTTACAGCTGAGCAGGAAGGTGAACAAAGAGCTTGAGTAACTTGTCCAAGGTCACCGAGACTGCAATCAGCCTTGATTAGAGCCAAGCACAAATTATTTTTCAGTCTCATGTTCTAGTCACTGAAGCTGATGTGTTTTTAGTTTTCAACAGCTGTTGCTGAAGTTACCAAGAGAGGACACAATCTTGGATCGCATTGACCCCTTTCTATACATGGCAGCAAGGCAGGCAAAAGTTCTCAGAAACTTTCCTTAGACTTCCCTGAAAACTTCAGTGTAAAAGAAGAGCAGTATGAATGTAAAGAGAAAAGGAACTTAAACTCCACATTTTCACTGGCTTTTTTTTTTTTTTATTTCTGTGTATAAAGAGGCGTGGGATAACAGTAATGCCTGTAACAGAGTTGCCATGGTGGACTAAAATCAGTCAGGTGGCTGCAGCTTTAGAGTTGGTACAATTCATTCTGCTTCTATGATGCATGTCCCTGCCATTAAGGCAGACGTAGCTCCTGTAGTACTGGATCAGTTACGGAAGCAGCAGAGTTTTCAGCCAGGTATATTAAAATAAAGGAAAATAATTTATTTTGCCTTGATATGTCAGGCTGAAGATCATAGAGGTTTAGCAACCTATCCATGAGCAGATCAAATGTCCTAGGTGTGAACCTTAATTTGGAAGATTGCCTGTGTGGTTTAAGATGATCCTGCAAGAAGACACCTGACTCATCTTGCCACCCAGTCACTTGCCAGACTCTTTCTGTGCAGAATACTCTCAAAATGGTACTTGTGTTTGCCTGTAGAAGTTGGAGTACACAGGTTGCTCTGTTCCCCTACCCTTCTGTAAAGGTATGCTGGCTGCACAGGCTCCAGTGGAACAGATTGTGTTGGCTTCCTCAGATTATGTTATTTAGACCCAGCAGTTACATTTTAAACGAGGAGGTTGGTCTACATGATTTCCAGATTCCCTTCCAGCCTAATGTTTTCTTTGATCCTTTCATCCCTCCTTCTGAAGACTGTCAGTATGCAAAAAAGAACAGAGGATTCTTGGGACCAGAAAGAGAATAATCATGAAATAATCTGACTCTCTAGCCCTGTGAGACAGTAATATCATTAGGAAGGGAAGATGCTGGCTTCTGCCAGTGCTATGCAACCTAAAATGTGTGCACAATCCTCAACTGTATTATGTCTCTGTAGAGTCTGATGACTGAGTTAATGGCCTGACTTCTTCTCAATGACTTAAATTTCATGTCTGCCTAAGCAGGGATTTCTATTGTGGCTTTACCTGAAGGCATAGTATATTTATGTAATAAAGCGTACCATGACATGATGTCTGTACTATCTCTTCCCACTTCTTTGCTAAAGAGGGATTTCCTTTTTCTCTTACTGCTAAAGGAAAACATATTGTAGAACATGCTTTCTGGCTGCCGAAAGAACAGTCTGTCTCCCCTTTTCCTTCCTTTTGATGGCTGGAAATCCATAGCATATATCACTTCTATTCTTTGTTTTTCTAGTCTTTTCACAGTGCCAGGCAAGCACATATATAGTGATTTGGATTCAGGTATGAAGGCTTTTTTTTACAGAGTAGTTTATTAATGACAATTAAAAACCATGAAGAACAAATGGATTCTTAAATAACTTAAAGATGCCATAATGACCCAGTGAAAAAAAGACTCCAGTCAAAACCTGATCTTAGAACTGCTTAGAGTTACAGAAATTCATTGGAGATAAAAGGATAATATGCATATCTTGAAGAGATAACTGCAAAGATTTTTGATTTGTACTACTTAGCATATTAAAGTATATGTTTACAGCAATACGAAGGTAATAGATTTTAGGACTGTGCCTTAAAATGTAGTGAACGAGACCAATAAAAATGGGCAGTAGGAGGAATTGCAGTAAGCAGTCACTTTATGTGGGTTCATGAGGCTCGAAGTTCTCTAAAAACCCGCTGAGAATAATTCTTAAAACCTCTTTTCCTCTATAGAAGGGAGACAGCCACAGTAACAATGGTTATTACGCCAGTGCCTGGGAGTATAACTGCATAAACAAAATGAAGTATTTTTCTGTTTGGGATGATGACCCCAGCTTCCATCTGAAGTTGCCACAGGGTAATAACTGAAGTGTTACTCGAAAAATTCATGTACTGTTGTGCCTAAGAATACTAGCCTGTGGAAGGAAAGCTAAAAGGTACTGCTGAGCAAGCAAAAGCATCATGCTTCCAGAGGAATCAGGGTTAGGTTCTGTTTTATTTAACATTTTTCTTAAGCATTTTGATAAGAAAATACATGGCATAAAAGTAAGTTTCATAATACTAAAACAGGGCTGTCCCATATATTGGCTTTGATGAAAAAAAAAAATGCAAACAGAAAGACCAGACAAATAGAAATTAAAATAGAATTGGTTGAGGATGACATAGCTCTCTGTGGTTAAAAAAAGTATGAATTATGCCACAGGTAATTCATGGTATCATGGTGGTTGGAATGACAGCGATTGGCACCACAAGTTGAGGAATAGAGAGATGTTCCTATGAACAACCTGAACTGAAATTTGGCTGACCATTTAATTACATGGAGAGGTAAAGTCAGTTATCTTTCCCTTGTTTTTTTCAAGTACCTGCTTTAAAGCATCACCAACCTTCTATATAGGAGACCTGAAATAAATTTAGATACAGCTAGCCCTTGGAAAATGCTAATGCCCAAAAAGTCCCAGTTGAAGCAGTATATGTAAAAGTCAAAACATGATTTTACTGTATGGTACAGCAAAGCAAATAAGGTAACTTAAAAGCAAGTATCCGTAAGTATCACATATTTTATAGGAATTGTAAAACTCCTTCCATTGTCTTAATTCTATCACCCTTATATATATTGCTCAATGCCTTTGTCTATATTTGATCTTTCTGAAAGCAGCTGTGTGTAAAAGAGCACCTAGGCCTTGTACAAACTGATACAGTTAAATGAGAAATAATACAGTTGCCTCCACAATAATACAACAGACACCATGTTTTCCTAAATCTGTTGAAAGATTCAAGCTAGCAAAAAACTCAAAATACTGTTAGAGAGTTTGGGGAGTGACTTGTGAGGGAACATTTTGCAAGAGGATAGTGTGTGTAAGTAACGGCTGAAAGAAAACGTGACATATTGTCTTCAACAAAGTGTTAACTCCAAGGAATAAGGAAAATTATTTAGTGTAAGACTTGGAGAAAGAGATAGGCATAGTAAAATTAAATCAAATAATGAGGAAATGTAAGAGTGCTGTGAGAAGAATTGTCACAGCAGTAGGATTTTTGGAGTAGTCTCCAAAGGCATTAATTGGGGGTTTCAAATAAGATAGCTTAAAAACACCAAGAAAACATACTTTTGGGAATCATACCTACATTTGCAGAAATTAGTAACCTAAAATATTTTCCTGTTGTAGCATATCATACAGGCGTATACAGGTGCACTGGCACAAGTCAAAAGCAATAGGAAAAGCATAGTAATAAATCCTTTCTGACGACTACCATATTCCATCATTTACATCTGCCACTTTAACAAAATCATGAGGGTCAGACTGTTTGTTTCTTATTGGTGGAGCATGAGGAGAAGTTACTATGAAAAAGTAATGCAGCTTTTCTAGACAGAGATTTTATCTCCTTCCTCCTCTGAAATCTGGTTCTTCAGTTACTGGGGTTCCGTTCGTGGTATGTAGTAGGATGCATTCAAAGTGCCTCTCTAAAATAAGTAAAATAACTTCCCAGGATTGCTGGATAGCTTTAAGGTCTATCATCTTTTGAACTCCATGGAATTTATTCAGATGTTGAATTGTGGACTCCAAGCAAGACTTTTTCCAAATTATATGCTTAAAGTTAGCCTCCTCTAAGTCTATATTTAAGGATCAAGAGTAAGTGGCCTTTTATTCTCATCAAAACTTGAGAAAAAAACAGTCAGAACTTTTGATCCAAAGGCAGATGCTGTACTTCTGATAATCTTGCTGTTACTTTTTTAGTATGAATTTAGGAGCCTGATGTCAGGCATGTGCAGCCTCATCCACAGCTCAACGGCTGTGGTGCAATCCTGCTGTAGTCACTGGAGCTGAGCCAGTTTATTCCAGCTGGGGACTCTGTCCCCTACTATTGAAACTTTTTTGGCAGCTCTTCATTACTATAAAGCTTGGGGGGGTTATTCCCCCCCCCCCCCCTTTTTTTTCCCCTTTTCTGGTAGCAAAACTGTCACTGAATGAATGCTAAATAAAGCAAGCCTCAGATCCAAAGCAATTTATTTTTCCTTTATCTAACTTGATTGGTTACAGAGTTCAGTATCCAAGGGTCGGATCACCCAATCTGTTGGGTATGTGTACAGAAGGGATGGTGCAGTCCAATATCTGCATTGGTTTTAAACTGCTACTGCCAAGCAGATTGCCATTTAAATCCAGACAGTCAGCTGCTGCTACTGACTACTGTCATTAATACCATAGCTTTGAGCACTATTTCACTGCTGCGAATGTTTCTTAAATTAGTTTTCCTCCCTTCTGCTGTGTTCCTTTAAAAACACCACCAGTGGGTTTTATTGGGAGCTTTGAAAGCAGCTGGCCTCCACGGCATTTATTAGTGGCAGGAAGCAGCAGACTTCCGTGGGCTCCTACAGAGAAGTTAAATAGCTTCAAACATTTTCTATCAGCTTAAAGCACTGTGCTCGATGGTGCAAGCACACTTTGCTTCCTTTGCCTTACAATCACCCTGGGATATCCATTCTGAAAATAGATTTGAATGAACTTGAAAATTCAAGATAGGCTTGATTGCCAATCTGTCAACAGGCCCTAAAAATAAAAAAAATAAAATCAAGCTCAGAAAAGCAAACTGCTTGGCACACTGCATTCCCCACTCAGTGTTTTCTGTCTCATCAACTATCAATATTTATGTTCAGTGGGGGAAACCTGGCCAAATTAGAGGACGTAAGAGGGCACTGCTGAAATCAAAACTCTGCCACAAGTCACAGTTGGGCTTGACTTTTGTTTCATTACAAATTTAATTGGAACCAAACTGTGCAGTCACAAAGCTCATCAGTGCTTCCTGTTCACAATGTTAAAGAATCAGATGTTTGAACATAGCAAATTAGTGAAGAGCATGTTTACACTCTGCTCCCTTATTACTGAAAATGATTATTTGATAAACAAAGAGGCACAGCCAGGAAGAAACGCCAGCATTTGTTGACAGATTTAGTGTGCCTTGGTGACTGCACCTTATACCACTGGGTGGACCAGGAATGGTGCTTCAGTGAGTACTCTTGAAGAACTGATAAATAGCGCAGCCAGCTGCCTGTGAGCTCTAAATTAACCTCAGAGCAGAAACAGTACAGGACTCTGACTGCCTGCAATACTGGCAGTGCTGCTCTAAACCAAGGAGCTTACGTACGTATGTGCATAAAAGGGAAGCTTGTTTGCAACATGCAGAAGGAGCTCAGAGGGCAATACACTTTTTGTAGATAGGATCTTCACTGTGTTCAGGGTGTGTTGTTTCCCACACTGAGAGAATTCATTACTCACAGGTAGACAGCAGATGTTCCTGCTTTCGTTTTGGTGGAAGCTATATAATACCACTGGACTGCTAAAACTGTAACCTTCCCATTTCAAAGCTTACCCAGTCCAGCTGTTCTGTGTGGCTATCCAATGAAAATTAAACTGAGAAAAATAGTTTTCTTTCTTCCTTCTGAGGCTTTAAAGGGTTAGGCTTTCCCTTGGGAATAAATGTATTGCTGCAAGTCAGAGGAGCTTCCACCTGGTTTAATTTCAAACAGTTTGCAGCTGGAAGACTAACAGAATAATAGAAGTCTATTAGTAAGATAACAAATACCAACAGTTCAAGAACAACTGAACAAATTTACATTGCTGTAAAATGGTTTCTTAGCTGAGATCAGGACCTATATGCAAAGTTGCAGCTCAGTCAAAACTTAAACATACATGGGTAAATAAGATAAGGGAAGAATATTAGTAAAAGTTATAGTCGTCTGTGGAATTACTGACTGGGAATTTGTTAGATTATGTATTTTTAATAAGAAAATATTAATTTAGTAATCAGAGATGTTAAAATTAATTACTGACTCTGCCAGTTTTATTGCCAGTGGGATTGCCATTAAATTGTTGTACACTAAAAAATATGATTCTTAAAGGTACTTGGAAAGTCTTCTGTATTTAATTGGGAAGTCCTTAAATCTGCTTAATTGGGTCTGCTGAATCACACAGGGAATAGATTTAAACCCAAAGATAATGGCAACAATTGCAATTTATGTGGCTTCTGTTTCCTCTTAAATGGGATTCAAATCATTTTAGTAATGCCTGCTTGTAGGTTGCATGGCGACTACCCCTGCATCAGCGCACCCAGAGACTGCCCGCCGGGAAGCCCGGTCGGAGCCATGAGTGTCTCCTCCAGGCTGCTTGGCATAGATGTCTCCTTACTGACATGTTCCCAGTCTCCAGCTCCGGCCCCTTGTGCTTACTGCTTGAACCCAGCAGGCAGCAGGTTTCTCCTCAGCTCTCCCTTATCACTCTGCAAGTCTTTGGAATATCATACTACTGACCTGTGATTTTTATTAATTGTCAATTCATAATAATTCTGTTAAAACATTTCATTAAGTCACACACACGCAGACACCCAGCCAGCTTTTAACAATTTTATAGCTTTTATATTTTCCTGTTTTAGGAATCAGTGCTTTTATTGTCATTTAGTTATTGATGACTTCAGTAACACCTGCATTGGCAAGAGTACTCTGTTGCTCAATGTGTTGGCTAAAAACATTTACTTTTCCTTTTCTTTAGAGACTCCAGAAGTAGTATGGGATAAGTAACCTAAGACTGGCCATACAGGATACTTCTCTATTAAAATAAACCAGAGGTGTTGGACCTGCTTTTATCCTGATGCAAGAGGTGACTATACTGAAAAAGTATCGTGTCTATTTTCCCACTGTGAACCAGCTTCAGCTTTAGCCTCTTAACATGCTTCCCACCCCATCATGGTTATGAGTGTGAAATATACTCTGAAAGTTGCTTTAGAAGTATATATACATATCATTGCACAACATACAGTAGTCTAGATTTAGCTTTTGAATCCACAAAAAATTCTTGCACTTGCATAACAAAACCTAAGGTCTGCCTTCCCATCATACTGTAAAACTAAAGCCTTGTGCAACCATCTTATTCCCCAAAATACTACTTACATGTTTCACACCTAGCTTGTCTGTATGCATCTGTAATGTTATTGCTGGTGGGGCTAAATGTAAAGTGAAAAAAAATTGAAATTACTGTGTACAGAGTTATAAAGCAAATATGCTCGTGTAACACCTTTATATTCTTTTGCTTCATAATAAGAATTATAGCTGTGTGCATTGCGGTGCAGGCGCCCAGGTGCTGTTGGCCGGCTCTGCAGGGGCAGCGGCCGCTGTGAGGAGAGACTGGGGGCTGCCCCGGGCCAGACCGGCCCCAGCCGGTTCCCGCCGGCTCCAGCGGCCCCACCGCCGGGCACAGCGGAGCCCCTCAGCCTCGGGGAAAGCCTGGGGAAGAAAGGGCAAAAGGGCTGAGGGAAACGGGGTGAGAAACAGCCGTGCCAGCCCCGAGGGGAGAGCGGGAGGAGGGCAGGAGGTGCTCCAGGCCCCCCTCCCCGGCAGAGATGGCCCTGCGGCCCCGGCAGAGACCCCCCCCCGCCCCCGGTGGGGGCCCGGGGAAGGAAGGCCCCAGGCTGGAGCAGGGAACAGCCTGAGGAGGCAGGAGCGGCAGCGGGGAGCCGCCCTCGGCTGGCCGCGGACGCCCCTTCCCCTGCGCCCCTCAGGGGAGGGGAGGAGGAGGTCGAGTAGTCAGGGATGAAGGAGTGAAGGTGAGCCCGGGAAGAAGGGGAGGGTGGGGAGAAGGTGTTTTAGTTTTTTTTGCTTTTTTCTCACCATTCAACTCTGTTTTAATGGGCAATAAATTAAAATTAATTTTCCCCAAGTTAAGTCTGTTTTGCCCATTATGGTAATTGGTAAGGAATCTCCCAGTCTTTTTCTCAACCCACAAGCTTTTCCATGTTATTTTCTCCCCTTGTCCTGTTGAGGGGGGTGAGTGAGAAAGCACCTGGGTGGGTGTGTGGCAGCCAGCCAAGGACCACCAACCACGTTATGAAAATCGAAGTTTAGAAAATTAATTCCACATTTTTTGTTTTCCACTACTTACTAAAAAAAAAAAAAAAAGCACAATCATCTGCATCTTTTTATTACTGAGGACTATGCGGCATGCCAAATTTTAAGGTGGTGTCAGTTTGTGTAGTTCCACATCTGTTAAAAAGAAGAAAAAAGAGGTACAACTGTCTGCAGAGACTAAGGAACTGAACTTCAGTGGTGTTTTATTCAAATCTTTATTTTTGGCAGAGAAAAATATATAAACTGTATATCAGTGAATATTAGAGATGTTGAATCCTGATTTTATATATTTCTATCGGTGTTGTTAATGGCTGCAGAACTGATTGGTTATATATTGTATGTTGGATACCAATGTACAAATGCACAGTATGGTTATATGCAGATTAACTTCACTGATCTGTCGCCTCATAAGGATGCCTACTACCAGCAGCTCAAAAAGCCATTCCACTACATACTTCCCTAGCAAAGGCTGATTCCTCTGGGATATATAAACTTAAGGAAGAGGGCAGTGACAACATCAGCTTAGTGTCCTGAAGCCACATCCAGAGCCCTGCATAATGATTCAATTGGTAAAACGCAACTCAAAACCACCCACCTTGCCCATGTCAGAAGCAGGAGACAGTAGAGCTCTGTTTTAGACATAACTTAGAGGTAGATCTCCTGATCATACTGTTGAGCTCAGATCCTTGCGAGCACCCTACTGAGTTGCAAGGGACTTACAAACTCTTTTTTTTTTTCTTTTTTTTTCTCTTTTTTTAAAGCTTATTTGCTATACTGGAATTCACTAAATTTGAGTGAGATTTAATTTATACCCTTATGGCACTTTGTGGAAGTTCTACTCAGCCATTTATCAGTTTAGAGGCTCCGGAATTTCCCTCCAATAGATTATTTTGTTTAAAAAGATGCTCATAAAATCTGTGGACTTTGGAAGGAGACCAACACGTTGAAAAGCAATAGGAAAGCATAAGACCTGAGTAGAGTCACAGGTAGGTAAAAATCTGCAGCTGATCAGTTAGTGTGTAATTAATTCCGTTGTCTAAAGTCTACAGGAGCAAATGGTTTAGGTATAGTTCTGACTGCTGTGGCCCTTTGCTTCTCTCTCATGGAGAAAGGAGATGTAGAATGCAGATGAAATTAAAAAGAAACGGTGGTCATTATTCTCCTTCCTTGCTTCCACAGCGCTGTGCCTGGAGACAAAGGAGGGAGGAAGCCAAAGTCAGATTTTGTGAAAATGGTAATTTTTTCTTTCTTTTCTTAATAAGCGACATGATATTTTCTTTGAAATCACATTCTTTGAAGAACTGATTCCTTCCCTCAGTCTTCTCAGGTCCCTTTAAACAGAAGGAGGATAGAGTAAATCTGTCTTACTCTACCATGGGAATAATCCAACTGTTATAAATTAAGGGATTCCAAAGCTCTAATATATAATGAGCTTAGCCTATCTAGAATTTGGATGTATCAAAGGACAGCATATTCACCATTAATCTATGAGTGAAAACTCTACATTATTTCCTCACTGACTTTATCCAATTAGGTGAGCTAATATCAGCTGAGGACTCAACATACGAATTTCTTCAGAAATAGTATGGTGCTAAAGTAGTAAAGTTATAATTTTACAGTTTTCAAACTTTCCACTCAGAAAACTGAATTAAGTCCAAGTTTACAGGGTTCACTTATTTCCACACAGTTTTATAATGATCACACTCCTTGAATAACGGATGTTCTATTGCCATTTTAAATGAAAGGGGAATTGTTCCCTGTTTTAGTTAATTACCTTGCTATAGCAGAAACATGGTTTACTATTCTTTTACTCCCATCAGCTTAATAGAATATTAAATAGTTATTGACTTTGGAAGAGGTGAACTATCATGATTCATTGAGCTCAGAGGTAAATATTCAGCAAGCAGCTACAATTAAGCTTCTGCTTGTGTTCTTCATTTACAGAAAGTGTAGGTGATAAAAAGAGGCTTATGAAATGTGATAATAACTATATCATTAGAGCCCAATTGCAAACTGATCTAAAGAGGATCTGAAGAACTGTAGTTTATAAGTCAATACAACAGAGCTGACTTTTAACAAAAATAACAATAACAAAGCACAAAAGACTTTTTTTTTCCATCTTTACTATCTCTGATCGTATAATTTTAAATCCTGCTGGACCTAAAGAACCTAAGGGAATGGTAAAAAGATGCACAGAATCTCCTCTTACAATATCAAACTACTGTTCAGTGTTGTTCAGATGAAGCAATAAATGATTGCAAAGTTGACATCTGAAACCTAAGAGTTTTGTTGGGTGTCATTTTTCTATAACCCCTAACTCATTAAATGGGAAACTGCCGACATCTGTTTCTGTTTTACAGCTCCAGGAAATTACTTTGAGTATTAACTGCAGCATGGTAGTATTGTGATCTTCAGGCAATTCAATATAAAGAAAGAATATATTGCACTGTATTTTCCTCCTCCCTGTGTATATATTCAGAAAAGTACAGTGCTGTTGGAGAGTTTGGATGCAAGAGAGGTAATTTGTCTTTCTCAGGAGAGACTGTTAGAAGAATTTTACTAATTTAGATTTAAACTAAAACTGAAATGTTATTGCAACCAACACTATTTCTGATGACAAAGCATGATCTGTCGGCGCATCTACAGAGCTAATGTTAAGTGTGATTTGAACTGAAATAGACTAATTCAAGTCTTGCCATAAGTCATTTACATAACTGTCAGCTTAATGAAAGGATGAGTGAAAAGGAAACAATGTTTGTCATTTAGAAGAAGTTTGTAACTTTTTTTTGTGCTTATCATATTGTTCCAAGCACACAGAATGTAACTTAACCTATACTCCAAAAAAAAAAAACCAAAACCACCAAACCCCAGTAGAAAATGGGACTGGTAGGGAATGGCATTGTCTATACCGGAGGGCAGGTATGCCCCAATCTATGTCATGATCCTCGAGCCTGTGAGATGTACTGGACAACACCATAGTTTCCTCCCTGCCTGTGCACCTTTTTTCTCCCAGAGGATGGGAACTGCACTAGCTTAGCCCAATTCCTTTTGCAGTGTTTTGTCAGGCTAGAATGTTTTGTTACCTCACAAAAGAGTCACAACTACTGTTTCTTCCGTAGTAATAATTATTCCTCCCATGGACAACTTTTGCCACCCAAAGTGGCATACAAAGTTCTAGGCCAGTGTGTATTTTTTTGTCTTTGACTTATGAGGAAAAAAAAAAGAAAAAAACCCAACATCCCTCAGTGATGAATATTGATATTTTGTTCTGCTCTGGCTACTGCACACACATGAGTCTCCTGTTAGTGCCCATGGGAGTTATCCACGCAGAGGATACAGTGAAAATTTTTCTGAGAAGGAAACTGCTCGGATATTATTTGCTGTAGCTGCTTGAATACTCCACAGGAGTAATTAAACTTTTGTACCAGCCTGTTCTACCTTCCCTGAACCTGTCATTCTCAGCAACTGCAGAATAAATTAATTTATTTAGATAAATAAGGGGGATATTTATTTAGATAAATACAAGAGGAAATAACTCCTCTTTTATTCCTTTATTGCATTGTTTATGCTGCTGTCAAAGATTAAGATGAATCATCTGTCCCTCTGTGACATCTAAGTACTCTGGTTTTATTGAAAGAAATGTGTAAGTGTAGTAAGAAGGTAGACTCTTCTGCTGATCCATCACTACAGTTTTAAGATATGACAGACACCTCTCCTCTGTTAGTTGGTACTGTGGGCTGTGAAGGGACATACAGGCATTTAATACTTGCAATTTCCACATGATTTAATAAATAACACCATCTGCCTCTAGGTCAAGTACAAAGCACCATTAAGCAGTGGAAGCGAGCAGTAAGCCTTTCACTGGAATTCTGCAAAATTTAATACAATGTAAAGGAAATTGTCCTTACTCCCCCTTAAGTCACAGAGAACAGAACCATTTGCATAGAAATTTCACTGCTGCAGTGTTTGCATAATGAAAAAAATGCACCCATTCAAGGCTTGTTCAAAATGTATAGTGTAGATGCCTAAAGAAGCAGGGTTTATATGTAGTTATATATATCTGATAGGACATCTTGGGTAGTATGAAACAGAAAATTTTATATCTTTAAATTTACTATGATTTTTGTGACTCATGACTCATAGTTTTTTGATTTTTTTTGAAAATCCACATTTCTTTTCAGAATCAAGATAGTGCCTGTGGTTACAGTCTAGCATAGTGGTCTCTTTTTCATCTCCCAAATTGTAAGACCTGCTGTAGTAACCCTCATGCATTTATTATAATCACCGTTCTTTTGTGATGTGCCTTAGTTTAGCATGATTGAAAATATGATACCATTAAATGATAAGACATAAAAAATTAAAAGCACAAAACAGTGTTAGCTGCTGTAAGAAATCCATTGTAGATTTTATGAGAAAGTTGCAAGAATATGGATTGAACAGGACAAATGTTGAAGGAGATTACATGATAAAGGAAGAAAAAAACGCCTTCATTTAATCTCTTTACCTTGGATCAGATTGTTTTTGAGGCTTTTTTTTGTGAAAATTACTTTGAATTGTATATTATTATATTCATATTTTGCTAGATATTTTTCCTTTTGTTGTTGCTGTTATAAACAGCATATGGGAGGGCTACTTTCAGCTGTATATCTTTATCAATATTCTGATGACTAAGACAAAATCAAGAAGTGATTATTTGGAAACTACCTACTTAAGTAACTTAAGAGGTATAAAAATACGTAACTATTAGATACATACATATTAGATACTAAAGATACATGACTATATTTGTAACTTTGGCTCCCTGCTTCAAAATTAGGTGGGCCCATTTTTCTAAAGATGTCATCACTATGCATTCATAGACAGACTGGATATTTTAAGAACAAATCCTTAACAAGGTGCAAAGAATTGGTAGGTGTTAAGCTTTTCACAGAAGGCTATGGAGACTCTTGGTGTTCTTTTCATCATATCTGTACATGTTCCTACATGCAGAACAGATACTGTCTTTTTTGTTTATCCTCTTCTTTTGCTGGGCAAAGCTGGGAACTATCTAAAAAAAAGAAGAGGTAGTGTTTATTAGAATTTGTAGTGCTACATGTTCTGTTTGATTAGGCTCTGGCTTGGTTGGCATACCTTTCTGCCTTCAGTCTTATAGTATCTGAGATTGTTTATTACAGCTGCTGTGTCAGGATACTGTCCAGTCTGTAAACACAAATATAAAGAGTGGCAAATCCTCCAGCATCTTCCAGCATCCTGTGAGCATTGTCTTTTAAACCTTTCTTTCTTAAGACTCTGGGTTGGTTCTTCAGTTTTATGTCTGTCAAAATCTTCCGTCTTATGTTTTTGTTCATTTGTTGGTTGGGTTTTTTCTTTTTTGTTATTCCCTGAGAAATACTCCCCCCTGTGTTTCATTTCTTGCATAATCTCAAATACTTGCTCTCATTTCTACCATACAGCTTCCCAGTTTGCTTCCCAAGCCTTAGTTACTGAAAACTTGTTACAGCTATTACAAGTTCTGGAGCTTTTCAGGGGTGCTGTTGGCAATTAAGCTATCATCTGAAAGACTTTTTTGCTGACGCTTGCTACTGACAGGTAGAGATGCATTTCTGTTTCAGAACCTGAGCAGTTTTCTTCTGTATTTCCAGAGAGCTTCAGCTCCTGTGATGCTTTTAGCTGTCCAGTTCTTCCATGCAAGGTATTTTGCTGTTTTTTTCCTGGTACATGTGTTCCTTAGAAATACCACCTGAAGCCAAGAAATCTGCCACCAGTCTGTATTATTTAGTGCTTGAGGTCCAATGGCATAAGATCAGCCTTTTCCTTTTACCACTGTTCTCAAATAGCTCATGAAAAATTCTTTCATGTGTTAGGGAATTGTCATTAATACTCCCCTTTGTAACATCCATGTTTTCTTCTTTTTTCTTAAAAAAATCTAAGGAACTATGCTTCCTCTGTCCTCACATAGCTCAGCCACTTGCTACTCTTCTGACTGGGAAGAAAAAAAAGTTTTGTTCAGTATTCAGTCTTGGTCCTTCTTCAGGTCTGCTTTTTTTTTTTATTACCCAGCCCAGCAGTAATACTCTGGTTCCAAGGCTTGGAGTCTCACTGCTATTGTGGAAGGAAGAGTAGCTGCATCTCCTTAGTGCAGACTGTGCTTCTGATTGTATGTTTTGTACCTAAGAGTTTAGGTAAGTGAATAACTATTAAGTAGTCAGACAAATCCTGAGGCAGTGTTTGGTGAGAGAACCTGCTGCTTTTTAAACGAGGTTGAAAACCTAAGGGATGTAGAGACCCTAATTAAAGCTCAGGAGAATTTTGAAGTGAGGAAGACACAGAGCAGCAATAAAAGGCTACTGTAAAGTTTGTGGTCTTAAAGTCTAACATTAACTATATCATGCTGAAGTGGAGCATAAAATGAGAAATGTCAATGTCTGATTTTAACAATGCCTGATTCTCAGGAGAGAACTGGAGCAGAAGACACCGAGGCACCTAAGAAATCTTTCTTGTGTGGCAGTAACTCTTCATTTTTGTTATTTCTACTAATAAATTACAAAGCTTAAGCTTTGTAACTTCTCAGAGAACTTCAGCTTAACTGCATAAAAGAGATGCTGAATCAATTTGTGAAACAGTTTTTTAAGTAACATAGTGTCAAGAATAAGCACATGAATCAATTGCTCTGAAGCAGTGTTCAAATACCCGAGGGTGGAGTGAAAAAGCCCAGAATGAGGCATTATTGATGGATCAGATATGCAGGATAGTTTTATTAGACCATGGCCCAGATTTGGATTTCTGGCACACTGCTTTTTACTGATGTAGCCCCAGGGGAGATGAAGAATGGCTGGTAGGGTGCCATGTGTAAACCAGCTAACAAATACTTGCTCTGCAACAGTGTATGATCAGCTAATAGGATGTAAAAGCCATCATATTCACCTCTAAATAGCCTTTAAGGAAAGATCCCCAAACTAGAATTCTCATTACAGAAGAAACTGAAAGTAGGGATATCTGGAGTAAGGTGGCATGGACTAGATAATCTCTATTTTTTCTGTGATTGTTTAGTGAAATTAATAGTGACATGTTAACTGTCCAACAGTGGTAGGTAGATATCAGATGTGGTTTCTTACTACAATGTACCTATCGGGTTGTTTTCTATGATACTGTTAACATAAATCACAGGAGATTTTTCATCTGAATGAAAATAAATACTAGCCCTCACATTTCTTTCCATGTTATTTAACATTCCTTTTATACAATCTATATTAAATTATAAACATGCTATTTCTCAAATAGAAAAATCTCCTATCTTTCCAATTAATTGTAACATGTTAATGAGACTGTCATTCATTCAAAGTCTGCTGTTTAAATTAAACAGCAAGAGTCATACTGAGATGCTAAAATGAATGTATTATAATAATTGAGCTTTCAATTTACTTAAAGCAAAAAGCATGAGTGATGGCCAACAACTAGATCATTGGAAAGTTTCTCTGGCTGCCTTATGTATCTGATTAGTTTTTTTATGGCTTTGGCAGAATTTTCTCTGCCCTGAACTGACTGCCTTACTGACTTCTGTTATCTTCCTCTATGCTCAATCTCTTCACTATAGCTCCATGCCTGCATTTTTCATGCTATTTTTTTTCTTTTTTTCTCCTTCTCACCTGCTTCCTCCTGTTGCATTTTTTTTACCTCATGACAAAGTTTATGAAAAAGCAATGTCATAAAGTTACAAGAAAATAAAAAATACTAAAATAAGCTGCCTAAATGTGCATCCAGTCAGGTACCATGTCTCTGACAAGCTTTTCCAAAAGGCACCATCAACAGGCTTCTTCAGAATGTTTTGGAAGCTGAAATTGTGAACTCACTGATAGCTCAGTCTTTTAGACTCACGTTAGTGATTCCTTTTCCCTCTTGCCTCCTTTCTAATCTCCTGCATTGAGATGTCAGGTCATTAAGGGAAAATAATAATAAAGATGATAAAGACAAATTTGACTCTAAAGGTTTACTAGAGTGAAACTTCAACCAAAAAAAATTAGGCACCTGTGTGTGAAAGCATTAGGTGTAATGATCAATATCTAATTACAACATAATTATGGTTTTCAAATGAATGTAGATAGTTTTAACCTAAAATACAGTCAGAGAGGTAGATGTGGAGATGTTTTTAACATGTCCCAGTATAGCCATTACTTTTGTACTTTTCCTGTAAATGGAACTGGCTTTGTGCCCCAGTTACACATGATAGACATATGGTTGTAATATTACAGTAGCAAATGTTAAATTGCAACCAGAGGTAGTATTTTAACCTATTTGCTTTTGCATTTTCTAACTATTTCCTCCACATCTGTGATCATTTTGTGTTTAACCTAATTTGTAGCATTATCTACACTTTACATCCTATTATTTCAAAAGCAGTGAACTCTGGCCTGGTGACAATATGGGCAATTTGTGTTAAAGAGAGAAACATATAACATAGGCTGCTGTCTCTATTCCCTTAATTAGACTGTAAGTACTGTGTTATTGATAAGCTGTGACTAGGGATGCCGAATGATGTTCTACATTATCTGCGCCCTCGGATCCAGCATATTCATTAGAAGTCCTTAGGGTTTTCTAATTCCTTATAATTTTGAATTCCATTTCCTCAGGATTTTTAATTTCTTCCTCTAGATTTAGCATAATTACAAGAAAGGTTGGGTACTTTATGAACTGTATAGGTTGGACAGCAGCTAGATGTAGCTTCTCCTCTTTACTCCGATAAGAAGACATAGAAATAGAAGACAACGTTCTGTGAAAAGCAGGTCAATTATTACACATGTAAACATGCAGAATGGAAGTTTTCTTTCCCACATGAATGTTCACATGCTTGTACATTTCATCTCTTGCAGGTTACTTCTGAAGTGTTTTTTATTTGCTATTAAGAGGTTCAGAGAAAGGTCTATGCATTATCACCTACTTACCTTTTGCATTTTATACCGAGGGCTAATGTGGAATTTTCCAGTTTCTACACTTTGTATGTATATATATAGCTAGGTGAAAACTGGGAATATATATATTTTTTTAATGGGGAAACTTTAATAACATCATATGAACATGAAGGCAATTATTCTGGAGTTTTATACACTATACGTATCTGAATTCTGGATTAAGAGCAAAAAGTTGAGTATCACTTTTCAGAAGGAATAGATTGCATTGGTCTGATCACACAGTCACACTAGGAATAACAACATCACATACATTAAAACAACATATTTGTGAAAAAGCACAAGACACTAGCATCCTAAACACTGGGTTCATTACCGTGGAGTTGACCTTTTTGCCCTGATAACGATGGAGCTGTTTAAGCCCACTGGTGCTGTAATCCTTTCAAGCATTCTTTCGCTTCACTGCCTGATTTACTGCTTGCAGAAGCAAGAAGCCCAAGAGAGAATCCATTTAAAATCGACTGCAAAAATAAATAAAACAAATGGAGGAATGGACTCAAGCTTGTTTACTGCCAAACCCTCTCTGCTTCTGTACATCAATGAGTAATAGACAAAAAAGGTAATATTACTGCTATATTTTTATGAATAAAGGTCCTGCGCTACAGGTAGATGACACTAAAAGCTCCACAGTGAAAAAGGGCTTAGATAACAAAAAAAATAATTTTCAAAGCATTGGAAAGCACTTGGCACTATTTTCATAACATTTTGATAAAACCTTCCTATTGGGTCAGCCTGTTGTTTTCCAAAGGCAAACATTCAGCTTCTCAGAAGTAGCTTTATAAGCCAAGAAGAAAAATCACAGTTGTCATGGACAGCTTAGCAGTGTCCAGAGATGGTGCTGTGCACTGCCAGAGGCAAGAAAGCTCCTCTTCCTTCCTTGCTTATTTCAAGTATTGCTTGTTAATATAGTTAAGCTTTCCTTGTATACTGTAAAACTCTTGAATTCAGAAGGATATTTAGCTCTTGTCTCTTGGAAAGATTAACTTCTTCATATTTATTTGGCTGTCTTTACAGAAATTAGGTTACTACAATTTTTTTTTCCTGAATTACTGCTACTGTTCTTTTTTCCATAAGAATCTGTGAAATAGGGCTTGTATAAAACTCTGTTAACTCTGATGGAGCTGGAACAAAACCCAGGAATAAATGCTAACTGCTGCTTGGCAGTAGTGTCACAACAAACAGAGTTTTTCTTAGCATGCAATCAGATATTCAGTGTTGGATGTATTTACTGCATATCTGCTACTATTTCAGGTTTTAAGTAGAGGCAGTGGCACTAGAATATGGATATGTATATATTGTTATATATTTGGTGTATGATTCTTCTCTTCTTGAGACAGAGATATCCCTAAGCAAGAGCAGATCCTCTCAGGGGAGAGTGTTGTTCTGAAACCTGTTAGAGGTGTGTGAACATCTACATGGAGAAAAGCAAATCACACCAGGGTGATGGTCTCTGCATACATTCTGCATTCTTACTCACTGCTAAAGTAGCCTGCAAGACTTCTCCTGATTTCTGCTCTCTGATGGAGGTGTTAAAATAGTACGGCAGTATTATGTGACAAAGGGACAATATTTTTGGTTGTAGGTATTATGTTTGTTAACTGGCTTCTAGTGCTGGACAAACATGCTGTTTGAGAGCTTGAGGAATCTGAAAACATACAAGACTTTAATAGAGTTTGCTGTTAGAGTATTTGTAAACTTCCATAGTGTTTACATTCATATGAAAATAGCCTAATTTGGAAAATTGCAGTACTTTCCTGTATCTTAATAGATTTTGACGAAGCACATGAAAGTGACTGGAAGTGTTCAGATTATCATAGTTTTTTTACTGTGAAACCTCTGATTGTGCCACCAGTGTATCAATAACCTAGTTTATAACACAGGCATAAAATTACTGCAGTACTGCCTCAAGAGTAGTTTCTGTGAGGAGAAGGCATAGTCACACTCAAGGAGCATTCAGTTTAAGCTAAAAAGCACAGGCAAAGGTGAGCTCATTCCATGAACAGTTAGTCTGTAAGTCCCTGTGCCATGTCCCACAACAGAAAACAGGGAGTGGAGGGCAAGGACACTTGAGCTGATTTTGCAGAAAGCCATTCTTGCCCTGTATTCATCAGTGCTTCAAGCAGCATTCGAGACTTAAGTCAAATACTGTGTAAAATCATGTTAATTCAGGCCAACAAGGCCCCACAAAATCGAGAGCACGGTGCAAAGACAACCAAATCGGGGCAAGAAAGGGCAGTCAACACACTGTCCAGGTTTTTCCATTGTCCATGGTAGGCTAACCTTCAAGACATCAAATAAGGGACTGTTGAATTCTTTAAATACTGCAGAAGTCAAATTAGAAAGTTAGGCTGATACCAAATTTAAGCAATGTATTGTACTAAATGATAGGAATAGAAGAGATATATTGGACTTCCATTTCTTTGACAGTAGCTCTGAGACCCACAACTCTCTTTTATAGGCTAGTGCCACACTTGGCCTGCAGCTTGAAGGAATATAGTCTTGGGAAAAGGATTAGTCTGAGACTAGTTTTTTGATAAGGCAGAGAAGAAAAGGAAAAACAGCAATTCATATTCTAGTGATGGTTTGTTGGGTTATTCCTATTCATCGGAAAGTCTTGACAAGAAAATAGGAAAGAGTTAAAATCTATGTCTAAATGTGAAGTCTAAGGTATAGATGACTCGTCCAAGATCTTTCACGGAGTATAGATTTTATTTTACGCAAGTCTTCAATTTGAATGTGACACTATTCTTACTCTCTGTATAACTTATTTGGCCAATTAAGTATGTTGATTTGGTGAGTTACTGCCTTAATACAATTGATTAAAAAGTCTTAATGAAATACACACCTGGAAATATTTAATTTATCTGACACTGCTTATAAGGAATTAGGGCTAAATCAACACAGTTAGCTAAAAATACCCACTAATAAAGAGCAGGCACTGGGATTTATCTTCCAGTATGCAGCAATGAAGCAGGCAAAGTGACCACCAAAGCGATGTTGTTGATTTCGTGAAAGTGCCAGGAGAGCAGATGATGAAAAATTGCAGGTACATAAAAGCTGTTGCTATGGTGTTCAATTCTTGCACCACTGTGTCTGGATTTAGTGCCTTAGACTGAATTACAAAATCATATATTCCAAATGCTGCTTATCATTTCAACAGAGCCTAGCAATAAATGACAGGAAATGCATTACCCATCCGAGATGTCTAAGAGTATATGAGCAAAGATTGAATTCAGGCTTTCTAAAATGCTCACTATTTTTTTAAACTGCCATTTGTCTCTCCTAACATAAATATCCAGTTTGTAATTCCAAGGCATGAGGTGGTGTTTGAAGACAAAATTCAGTAGCTGTGAGCAGTTAGGGATAGTGATGCTGCAGAAGACATTGCTAACTGAAGAAATTGTCAAATGGACTTCTGAAGATAAGAATCACAACAGCAGCCAGTTTTGAGACAGTGAAATGGGACAGGCAGGCCTTTCTGAAAGGGAACAAAAAATGATGGCAGTAACACCTTTCTTTGAACTTCCCTCCTTCTTTTCTATGCTATTTTTTAATTTCCTCAGTATTCACAGAGTTGTTTTGCTCCTGGTCTTCCCTAACTTTCCCCTTTCCTGGAATTGTAGTTTTCTGGTCTCTTGACCTTCCTCATTATTATTTTCATCCCTTCCACCTTTGACTTCACTCATGTCCTTTTGCTTCTCTCTGGTTCTTTTCCCTCAATCTTCTCTGGGCTTTTTCTCATGCTACAGCCTTGAACCTTTCCTCATTTTGAAACAAAGAAAAATCCAGTGCAAGTTTCATTATCTTCTGCTTTAACAACAGCTTCATCCTGCAGAGTGGCCTTCACAGAAGCCATCTTGCCCCATCCATATAACTTGAGAGTACTTCTGCAGATCTGATGTTCATATGATGTTATCTAGGTTAGCTCACTTTTTCTCTCAAGCCCCTCCTCAGTGATTCCCTAGTTTCTTTTGCATCAAGCTTACATGACATGCCTTTACATCAGCTCTCCTGGACAGAGTTTCATGCAGTAGTGACTCCCTGTTCCAAAATTCACTGGGACATGAACACAAATGTGAAAACACTGGGGAGGTAAGCTGGAAAATTCCTTTTTTTTCCCCATGCATACATGGTTCTCCCATCAAAACTCAGATATATTTATAAGAAGTTTGGAGCTATTTAAAATGCAGGTTCATGACCCCAGTCCTGTTTTGGACAGTGTAGAAATGTTACCTTAATCTTTGAGTAAAACAAGAATAATTTCATTTCTTCTGTCATGCACTTTTAATGGGCTCTCTCTCTCTCGCTCTCTCTCCTGCCTAGTGGTTATGATCAAGACAATGGACAAAAAGAAGTTACACACTAGTCAGTAGAAATACAGATTTTGCCTAATGTATTTTGAAAATACCAAACTTTAAAAATTGAATCACTGATAACAAAAATCTACTGAGATTTGAAATGACACTATGTAATTTGAAGATAAACTGATTTAGCAGTGTAGATTAAACATATTAGATTTTATCTGGCAAATTATGCTCACAGCTAGGGCTTCTAAAGCAAAATAATCTGATATGACATAGTAACTCAATCAAGTTTAATACTAGGGTAGTCTTAGCAAAAGCTTGTGTGAAGGTTCTGTAGAACTATGAGTTTTGTGTTTAATTGTACAAAAAAAAAAAGAAAATTAATTTATTAAGTATGCCCTGACTATCTGTACAGATCAGAGAAACTCCCCATTCTTTCTTCAAAAATCTAAAGAGAGACATATCAGTGCCTTTGCCTCAGCGAATGAAACTTATCTGTTCCATTGTAAAGTACTGAACTGTTAGTGTTATAAAGGAACAACAGGGAAATAAAAATAAGAAAAATAAAGAGGAAGGAGAATAACAAAAGTGAAAAAAGGTGGAATATTGTCAATTACAGTTAGTAGGAGATAAGTGAATATTCTCATATATCAGGGCATACTCAACACTTTACTAAGGAGAATTAGAAGGGCCACAGAATTTGGTCTAATTATACACAGAAGTATAGATTAAGTGATTACTGTTTTCATAGCAATTTTGACAATATAATAAAAACATGTTAAGGCAATTGCATTAAGCAGAGTAGTGACAGGATGCTTTCAAAAACACCTGCAGATTTGTTTAATTTGCAGAGTACACTGAGGTTCTAGTTTGCTGAGAGCAACACTAAGACTTCCCAAATTTACATGGGATTTTTCGCCTAGTGCAATAACATGTAATATCTCAGCAAAAGATAATTAATTTTTTCTACTTATGTTTGTAATCTCAGTAGACTGTAAGTGCTGGCAGTACCTCAGTTTACACACTGAGAAGGTGGGAGGACTCCCTAGAGAGCAGCTTTTATGTGCAAGACACTGACATTTGCACTTTCTCCTGTAGGATCACGTTTCAGGTGAGGAACAGTTAGCACAGGGTTGTTCCATGTGACTAGTGATATGAGATGTTCAGCACTGATGCTAGAGTATGGATCTGAGGAATATTTTTACAGAGGTGAACACAAAGCATCAGAGGAACTCTCATACTAGGTCCCATCAGAAAAGGGACTACCAGTTCAGGAATGAGTTGTAATTGTGATCTGGGAGGCTGCAACTTCACAGTGCTGCAGGTACCTGCCTAACATTAAATATCTACGAGTCAGTGAAAAGTGGTGCAGGAATCAACTTTGAGGCAAGTAGTGATGCTATTTCTTCAAATTAGATGCTGCTGGTGTGTGTGAAGTCAGAAATTGCTTGGAATTGATACAGTGATTCTGTTGGTCACTCAGGAACTCATAAGCTCAACCCAAGGAGACCGTTGAAGGCAAGTGTAGATGCAACAGCAGTTGCTCTCAGGAGCCACCTCAGAGCCCTGGCCTCCCCTGCCACAGCCATGGGCATCACTGCCTCAATCCACTGCCCCTACTGCCCGTCCTGCTGTGCTAAGAAAATTTGGGGTGCTGTGTTAAGAAAATGTGAAGTGTTAAAGAATACAGTGCTCTGCTGAGTTTGTCAACCCCAAAACTGAGTGGGAAGACGTTGCCTACTGAAGGCATATTGAACATGGATGTAATCTGTTGCTCAGGAAATTAATTTATTTTTGAAAGCTGGGTGAGTATATTGAGAAAAAAAACATTACAACGTTTGACCTGTTATTATACCTTTCTCTAAGCATCCTGTTTTTAAACTGTTACATATATAGTGGGGTGGATCTTTCAGTTTGACCCAGTATTGGCATTTCTGTGGTTACAGTAGTACAGGTGGGAGTGCCAGTACACTGCTGCTCATGCTGTGGAAGTGCAGAGATCACCTACCAGAATGAGTTCCTAAGTTCAGCCTTCCAAATATTATGTGCTTCTTTGGCCTACTTTGATGATATTCTAAGTGTGGCCCTTCTGTGCTTCCCCTTTGGTTATCTAATGTCTGTTCTGGTAGACCATGTCTCAGACGTTCCTTGTTTGCATGATGATTCCATCCCTGTGAATGGCTATCCACTGGCACTGCAACAGAAATATAAAAAGCTGAAAAATAAATACGTAGACTTGTCTAAAATAATAAACAGTAAATAATGGCTGATAGTTTTAAACTTGTATTGGCTCAGTATTTCTTTATTCCATGTTTACAGTATGGATTCAGTGAGGTAGGAATTTCAGATGAAAAAAAGTGACCCCAGAACTTCTTTCTCACAAGTCTCTGGGTTCTCTTTGTCTCTCTCTCTCTCTCCTCCTTTAGCTTTAGTCTCTAAAGCTAAAACCCCAACCATTTCTACTCAGTTGTTCTTGAACATTTTATTATAATGTTTCACTGGGACATCTGTGCTAGCCAGATACTGGTCTACCACCATAGAGTTCAAATGCTTCTCCCAAAACCATACTCCCTGTCATACCTGACAACATAACCAGAATCTGAGGTAATCCTTTATTAACTCATGTTGAAACGACATATTTTAGAGCTCTCTGGCTAAAGAGCCTAAGTGTGGTATCATAGAAGCAGGCTGCTGAAGAAGGGGTTAAATGAAAGAGAGTTGCATACTAAACAACAGTTTCCACTTTGTGGAAGGTAAGTAAGAGATGAGTATCTGGAAAGGCTGGATGAAGAAAGAGGATTATCCAAATTTGCAATCTACTCAAATAAACTTTTAAAACATCCTCACTACAAAGTAATGTGCCTTTAAAAAAAAAAAAGGCGGGGGGGGGGGGGGGTGTAGAAAACTGAATTATCTTAGTGCGAACAAACACATGGTGTTTCAAAGCACAGGAGCATAAGACTATGTGAATAAATATATGTGAAGCTGGGCTAAGAGCCAGGTTAAAACTGAAGGTAAATTTGTAGTGGTGACATGCTCTAAGTGACACATGGCCTTACGTCTTATTTTCAGGACCAGGTTAGGCATATTCTAATGTGCCTATGTCAAATTACAATGAATGAGATTTAGACTTCTTCCTCATTAAACACCCATAGAGGACTGCCAGGAACTCATTAAGCAATCATCTACTTGGTTAGCACTCTGGCTATACCTGCATGTAGTACAGTTTATTTCAACTTGTTAGTTCCTGCCGTCAGTAGCTGTGTGTCTCAAGCATTCTGTGGATGGATAAAGATGATGGGTCAATGTGAGCACTATATAAAAAGAAAGGACAAAGATTTGACCAAAGCATAAAGCATCATCTCTGCAAATGCTGAGAAAACCTATGTAATCTGGAGTTAATTCTAAATGCTTTTCATTCAGTCTATGGGATGCATGCTGCTTTCCTCAGTGCTCTTGAAGCAAAGCCAAAGTATTTGTCTTGAGGTAACCTAGGATCTGACATCTTCTTCAACATATAAACATATTAATTATGCCATTTTTTTCTGGCAAATCAGGATTAGAGTGCATAAACTTGTGTGGTTAGTAACACTCTTAGCCCTGCAAAGTTTTTAGTAACACTCACTTTTCTCAGTTCACTTTTCAATGGTAGTACTTTGGAATGGACACAGGACTGTACCATGATGAGCAATGGAGCACTTAAAGATACTAAAATTCTGCAGGAAATGTTTGATTCCTACCCCCAAAATGCAATAATTGAAACCAAAACTACTAAATAGCACCTGTTTTAACTGATCTCTGGGGTCAGCATTGTTTTAGTTTTTAAGGAAGTTGAACTGACAAGCAGTTAAACAGTTTCAAACTGAAAGACTTGATTCTTTTTTTTCAAATAATATTTCATTTTACTGTTTGCTGCAGTAACCTTTTTAAGAGAATCAGAAGAAACTCCAGTTTATCAAAAAGAAAACGCCCCAATTCACTCAACCCAAAGTTATAAGACAAAAATTATCTTTGAAGCTTTGACTTTTGCTTTGATTCAGGAAAATATTTTCTTACCATAGACATATTAATTTGACTGGAAAACATTAACTGTCCTCCTAATGCTGTCTCCCATTGCTATTCTAGTGATAAATTATAACAGGGTGAGATAAAAACCTAAGTAAGTTCCCTGCTTGAGCAAAGGTTTGGACCAGATAATCTCAAGAGCTCCCTTCCAACTCCAACAATTCTGTGATTCTGTGATGTTTTAACAAATGGTTTATGGCCTTTGTATCTGGTACTGTGTACTAACTGCCATTACAATTAATCCCATTGTCCAAAGATTAGAAGTTGTTAGCTGTGTGGATGGGAAATCACATTTGTTCTTGTGATTTCACAGGACAGATATCCAGCTTCTGCTAATGTGCATCTACATTTCTTACCTATTTGCTTTTTTTCCTATTTGGTCTATAGTCTAAACTGTGAGATTGCAGCTGGTCAATCAGCTTTTATTAATATCTGCTCAGCAGGAAACATTTGGTAGATTCTTTTTTTGAGAGGTAAGTCAGATGCTTCACTTTTCTTTCATGGCTATGGTGGTGATGAATAGGATCTGTTCATTAGGAAACTGGGAGAATGATAAGGAATATGGAATCTTCTGCATATGTGGAAGACATATTTTTAAGACCTTAGTGTGTGCTGGATAAAACTTTCAATCCATATTTGAACCAGCGCCTGTTATTTGAATTGTGTTTTACAGAGAGCTATAACAATGGCAAACCTCTCAAAATCTGGATTGGACCAGGTTTAGCACTAATTAGACTTTCAGAGGTGTCTGGAATCTAAACAGAAGTTTTAAATGGTATGCAAAGATATCATTGATCATTCTGCAGAGATTGCATTCAGTTCCACCACAACAGAGCGATATTCATACGCCAGCAGGCTTGCTGTATATACATGCATATATATATATGTGAATATCTCAGATAGTAAGGATCTACAAGGTCACCTGTTCTTAGTTACTGTCTCTTCTCTTGCTCTAAGTAATGCAAACCTTTTTGTTATGCATTGTTAGCTTGTATTACTATTTACTTATGCTATTGTGCATCTTTGCTTGTTTGTTTTTTAATTTCCCCTGCAGGCATTTTCCTTTGCCTCTAGGTGTTTCCTGGCTAAGTCCTTTTTACCACACAGGTGGCATAGATGATCTCTAGAGTCAACTATCCAGCTACATCTTTTACATAGTCAAGTACTTGACATTTGTGTTTGGAAGTGTCAATCATTTTGTACATTTTTATGGATGAAGATTCAGCAGCTGAGCTTCCTCAGCTACCCCCCACTTTCGCTTTCTTACACAAAAAACCTGATTGTAGAAGTAAGAACCATTTCCACTGTCTCATTTGATAGTTCACAAGGATCTTCTCATTAAACACACATAACATTGCAGTGTTCAGTGAGACTCTTTAGGGCAACTGTAAGTTGTAAACACACTTTTATTTCTTCTTAGATCATATTAGAGTAATGTAGAAGTCAGGCATCAGGGAAGGGGCTGCCCACAGATTTTCATTAAAACTAGTGAATGACAATTTTTGAAGTTTTCCTTTTCTGAGGAAACATTGTTTTCATTAAAAAGGCAAAATTATCCTTTTCTTCTAAAACAAATGAAAAAACTTTAGAGTAACAAAATCCCTCTCTCCATTCACTTTACTCATGGGAGCTATCCCATAATTCTCAGTTTAGCTTACTATGGTAAGTTGTTTGACTAAACATAAAGCTGAAACACAGGTCATCTGATGCAAGGTCCTTAAGCAAAAATGCTTTTTGTAAGAAAACATTTGTACTAAAAAGGGTCCCTAAGCAAAAATTATACAGATAATTTTCAGATACAATTTAAGGAATCCTATGCTTGTCCACTCACATAACGCATCCTCACATTTCTTAACATAAGTACGGTTCTACTATATATAAAGTTCATCTAGTCCATTAAGCTCTTTCCAGTGATGCTTATTAGCAGATTGTGAAAAATACTTCTGTGGTATTCTGTCCTAGCCTCCAGCAATCTGCAGCTCAAGGTCAAGTTGAACCAGAGGCAGTATTTGAATATAATGAACTTTGTCAGTTATTTCTTTAAGAGCTTTCCTAATCATTCTTATTTTGAAAAACAGTTCCCTGTTCTTCTATCTTTGTTATGTCCCTCTTTTTCTATTTAGTTCTTTAAAAATTAATGATTAAAAAAACAAGCAACCCCTCTGAGATGTATAATTTTAAGAACATGTAAGTGTGCTGTCATTTTTTTTAAATTTAACTACTATTCTTTTTACCTTTTTTCCCTGTTCTTTCCTCCATAAAATTATAAGTAGCAGAAAGGCTATTATGTTTGCCGAGTCCTAGCAAAAACCATTCATGTAAATTAAGCTTGGTTAGCAGTAATCAAACAGCATATGAACAGTGATCACAGTGAAACTATGTTTGCTGAATTAAGATCGTAGGATTGCACCTTCAGGGAAAATGGCCCAATAGCGAGTAACTCAAAACTTGTTCTACAGTTTCCCAGTGCCTAGCTGAATTTGTAACTACAGGTGCTAGAATGACATTTGTCCTCAAAAATAAAAGCCAAATTAATGTATTGTAATATGCAATATGTCATTCATTACGGGCTTAGCTAATCTATCACCCTCTCTGCTTCCATTTCTATCCTTTTTCTCTGGCTCAAAAGATTTTACATGCTTGGGTTTTGGTTTTACCTGAAGTTATAGTTCAGAGGTCAGCTTTCACTGTAGGTGAAACTGGTAATCCATTTACTTTTTGACAAGAGATTATGAGACATAGGTGCCTTTATGCATTAGGTGCAGCTAACAGAGGTAGCCAAGAGGCACAGCAGTTTGTGTGGCATTTTGCACAGATGGGTGCACAGAACGGGCCAGCAACTGCACAGAACAGCATATAAATCCTCAGCAAAGTGCCACGGGGCATGGTCCCCAGCAGGGATTGAAATCACTTTCCCTGTAACATCAAAGGCCTCTAACAACAGTGAGCTCTGAGGGACGGTGCAGCTCTTCAGTTCTTCGGCTGCAGGTGTGCCTGGCAGCTCTCATTGAGGCTAAGGCAGCAGGAGATGATCTCCTAGCCTGAAGTAGATGTACAGGCTGGGGTTATGTGTCACCAACTGAAGGAGATATGAGAGGAGCTCAGCAGACTGGGCAGCATCAGAGATGATAAGAGCTTCACTGGATTTTCTCCGAGACCCTGCAGTTTCAAGATGCTGAAGTCCCAACTGGAGGAGCAGGCAGAGTCTGTGCATATCAGGTTGGGAGCTAGAGATTCCTGTGGTGGCAAAAGGCTGGAAGCTTGTGGTTTCTGGCACCGGAAGGAAGGCTCCTGCTCCATCTGAAGATCTGCAGGTATAGAAGAGGCTCAGTGCCCTTCCAGGAGATGAGCTGCTTGGAGCGCCGTCCATTGAATCATCTGAGCTAGCTGAGCCTGAGCCATACACAAGTGTCAGGAGGAAGCGGTAAGTGATAGCAGAGGAAGATTCTCTTCTGCAGAGAGCAGAGGCTGCCATCTGTCAATCTAACTGTCATCTGAAGACGTTTGCTGTTTGCTTGGGGGCCCAATGTAGGATGTTGTTGAAGGACTGCCAAGGCAATGTTATGCAGATGTCTGTTGCAGACTGATCAGGAAAAAATAGATGGGGCCTTCTTCAGACAACTAGAAGAAGCATCATGTTATAGGCGCTGGTCCTCGTGGGGGACATCAGCCACCCTGACAGCTGCTGGAGGGGCCACACTGCAGAGCACAAGCTGCCCAGGACATTGCTGGAGTGCATTGATGACAAGGTGATTGAATTGCTGCTGAGGGAGATGTAGTGCTGTACCTAATACAAAAAGCAATCTTGAAAGGGTATAGCTACTTTCTGTGTTTGAGCCAACCTTTGAAGAGATTGTATGTCTTCCAGTAAACTGTGTATATATATATGTATATGTTAAATTTACTAAAATCATCCTAGGAAATCTGGCTAAAATATCAGTGTAGAGACTTTTCTTGCTTAGGCTAATGTACCAGGGACAAGGGTTTGTTGACATTATCTATTTTCTCTTCCATGCAATTGTTCTCATGGTAGTTGCTATAGTATATGAATACGTTCAGTACCACAGATTTAATACATTCATGCCTAAACTATCATCCATCTTTTGATGTACTTTGACTTTTGTATGATTTTATCTTAAGACAAATAACCTTTATAAATCTTGGACCAGATATAACTGCTAACTTTTAAATTTTCTCTTGAATATTTCTGCTTCTTTCTTGCACATTTGTAATTGAAAATATGACACAAATGAGATGGGTTTATGGTATGTTCTGCATGGCTTTATATTCTAGCAAGAAAGTCCAGTTGGGAAGCAAACTGGACAGATTGAAGGTGTTAAAAAATGGCTGTTGTATATATATTAACATACAATTTTTGATTGTCACAATTACTACACTTTTCTGATTATGAATTTGTCTTCTTCAAAATGAGTGAAAAATGCATGCCAAAAAGGGAGACAAATGCAGGCTGCTTCTCTTGCTAAACTTAAAGAGAACTTTCCATAATTGAGAAAAAGAAAAAATTAAAATTAAATTTAAGCAATTTTATGTTTTTATGTGTTGCCACTAATTGTGTTGAACTAAGAATGATTTAGTGAGGTTATGTTACAAGATCACCATGACAGCTAACTTTTCCGTATCAATCTGAAGGCATTTATGTATATATCTGTTTTTTTTAACATGCTAGACCAGGACAGTTAAAATACTGCAGTATGGAAACAGAATATATTTGAGGAAGACAGTGTATAAAATGTCATTTTGTAGATTACAATGATCATTAGCTGAATCCACGTCTGTGGCCTGATGCTTAGTCATCTGTGTCCTATATTCCAAGTACTTGCACTCCTAAATATCATTTTATATTGCAAAATGAAAGATAAATATGTCAAAAGAGGAATTTTAAATTTCAAAATAATAATTTAAGGCACAGCAGTGTCAGGTTTATAGTTTTCAGTCCATAATCATTATCTTCTGATTACCAAACTCATATTTCCATATATGTCAAATTTTGTCTCAAACATTTTCTTTTGCTAGCACTGGGAAAAAAAAGATAGTTGATGATAAATACACAGCAGTTAAAAAAACACTTGGAAAATCCATAATGTGCTAAGTTACACTATTTTATTTTTCCTTGCATTAACACGACTGAAGTTAGTCTTCTGGCTAAATTCTATACTAAGGTATATGTTATTTTTAGGTCAATGGAAGTATTGTGCTTGAATCTAATGATAAATCTTGTCCCCTCACAAATACTTGGGATCTCCTTCTTTGAAAGTAGTAAGACAGCTGTATGTACTCCAGAGGAAAGACCGGTTTATTCTTCTTACTGTAATAGAAAGTGTTCTTTCTCAAATGCTAGATTTAAAGATTGTAAATTAAAAGGAATAA
Source organism: Haliaeetus leucocephalus (assembly GCF_000737465.1). Lineage (NCBI taxonomy): Eukaryota > Metazoa > Chordata > Aves > Accipitriformes > Accipitridae > Haliaeetus > Haliaeetus leucocephalus. The sequence goes on along the minus strand of NW_010972764.1, from coordinate 7,893,564 downwards.
AAATACCAAAACCTTACATTCTTTATATAAATGTTAGAGTTCCTGAACTTAAGGTTTTTCTGTCTTCAATTTCTGTCTTCTAGGCAATACTAGGAACTTTTTTGCTGTCTTAACCTTGATGCAGACTGAGTATTCCTTCAGCTATTGCTTGAAATAGAATGTACTTAACTTTTATAACAAATGTGGTAGGATATATGGAATAACAGCTCTTCATATGATGGAACATGATCCAGTTTGACCTACCACAGCTGTCATGTTAGTGCAAATTGGAAGAAATACCACATTGGGGTTAAAAGCAGCTACAAGCAGATAATTGCCCATGAAATGTGTGCACTTCCTATCACCAGTGGATTGATGAGGAAAAAGAATCCCTTGAATCTGCCAGAATACCTCTATTATTACACCGATGGGATAAAAAGGCTTTATGGAGAAGAGGCCTATTCCAATATTTAGCTCCAGTTGAAGGCAATTGTTTTCAAATGAATGAACTGATTATGTTAGGGGCCTCTACCAATTTTATTCTCTGCAGTCAAGAATTAACTTTCATGGCCATCACTTCACTTTCAAAACAGATCATCCTTGATATCAAGGTCCTTTGCAGTATTACAGAAATTGTACTTTTAGGGGAGAGATTGTTCTTGAAGAATTTCTCTGTTGTAATAGTTGCAATAAATATACTTAACAGCTTGCAGCAGTTTTCTTTTCCCTACAGTAATTCGCTTCAATTTTTTGTCCTAGTTAAGTACTTGCATGCCAGGTTAGTGAAAACCCTAAAAAGAAAAAGTAGTGTTTTAATTTGTGGGAAAAATAATTACCATTTAACAGCAATACCCATCTGCATTTTTTGTTTAAGACTGTTACATTAAAATATTCCAGGGCAGTGATATAAATTCAAATATTCTATCTGCACCTGTGTGCAGAATCATCATGAAGATGAGGACTTTTTTTTTAATGCTCGATCACATTTTCCTTGATGAAAACTTTATTTTCTCCATTCTATTTCTTTTTGTTTACTTGCTTGATAAACTGATTAGTACATTAATTAGCACTTTCAGATTTAAAGGATTATTTTAGCATTGCAGAGCATTGCTGGGACCAAGTTGATGAAGGATCTAGTTCTGCTTCTGTTTTGCTAGTTATCATGGTAAAGTGAAATTAAATCTGATATCCAGCTATGCCCAGAATGTACTCAATTTGTAATACCCATTGTCTAAGGTAAAAATTAGATTCTGGCATATTCCTTCAAGTTACGCTAATAGATAACACATTTCTGCTTCTTTGAATGCTGTAAAATTTAGAATGGATGAAGGCATAGTATGGGAGGAAAAACAGCTGGAAATGGTGTTGAAAGTTCAGCTACCTCAAAGCAGGATCAGCTATATGCTGTGTATCTGTAGTATTCTTAAAAGCTTCTGTTAATATATATTCCAGATCTCTGTTGCAGCATATGCTACTGCTTACTTATCATTAGAAACAATTTTACAAATAATCATGTTAATAAAGAAGTGTGAAGGATTTATACAGTTACTGGAGATGGGACAAGAGCAATTAATTTCCTCTCTTTGAAGCAGCAGATATTTATGAATTATCATCTCTCTCATCATGCCTTCTCTAGAAATTACTCCAATTCTTTCAATCTTTCCTCATAAGCCAGAGTCCCTAGATGTGTGATCACTTACTGCTATATCCTTCAATTTCTCTGTAGACAATTTCTAACAAAGTTTCCACAGAAAGGTCTTACTCTTTTGTCTGGTATTTCAGATCTCTCTGCTTTCTCTTTTTCATTCTTCTTAAAGCTTTTAATATGTGGGTAATTAGCCAACTTTTACTTTTCTCCAAAAGTTCTTTTTTTTTGCTCCGTGTCTCCTGGAGGTAAACTGAGCATTTCAGTCCCTGGGAGAGAGCATCACATTTATTTAAAGAATGTGTGCAAGGCTGCAGATTAAAAAAAATGTTAGGCATAGCAAAAAACCAAGACTAGTTATTAGAAGAAATACAGGTTTCCCAGATGACAACCTCATAAAAGTAGAGAAACCAAAGAAGAGTAGGGGCAAAATTTTGCTGGTAAAGAAGTAATCTTTTTTTCACTCTGGGTAAACTTGCCTTCTCAGAAGATATGCCTTGACATGTATGTAAAGAAAGGATTTGCCAGCACCTGAGGAGTGGTTAGAGAGTTAGTGGTTAAAAGGTCCCTCTTTCATCCCAAAATGTGGCTGGAACTTGCTGTCCTCCTTGTAGCAATCCTTTCAGCATTTGATAAGGTAGTCCCTGTCCCTTTCCTAGCCCTTAGGACTGGGTGCAGCTAGCTATAAAAGCAGGGTCTCCCCTACACCTCCACTAAGATAAAAGGTCAAAAGGACGCATGATGTTGGGAGACAAGGCTCATGACTGGAGCTACAGCTCCTCCTGCATCTCAGAGAGCATGGGGGCACAGATGTAGAAGAAGGAACATTTAGTGAAAACTTAGGAGAAAAAGATTAAAAACTAAGCAAGAGAAGGGGATATGGAAATAAAACCCTCCCTCCTGAATTTAGACTGACTGGAAGATACCATAAGTTAATGGAGTCTCCATTTGCATAACCACATCTCACTGAAACCTTCTGTAGCCCACTAAAACCCTGATAATCACAGCCAGCTGTCCCTGCCCTTCCTTTCTTCCTATCTACTCTGACATCATTGCAAGGATAAAGGCATTGTAGGCCTGGCAAAATTCGGTTTTGTCCATGCTTTCAAAAAGTGCTAAGACAGCTCTGTTTTTTCAGTGGTGTTTTAGACCCTCTAATTAAGTGTGACAGATACCTGATTACAGTTGGTTTTCTCTTACATTGACCTCTTGTTAAAACTACCTCATTTAAAACTCTCTTTGTTCCTCTAGATTTTGAGATATGTACAGCATTTTTCTTGACTCCCTCAACTTCCTATTGCAACCCACACAGCCTATGATCAGACACGTTGATTATAGAGAATGTGTGCCAAATATAGAAATGTCATACTAGAGTGACATTGGGCTCGTAATACCTTAATTAGCAAGTCAGTTCCAAGCTCTATACTTTTTATGAAAAAAACCCTTCATTTTCAAGTTAACCTTTAAATGGGGTACTAATCTATGTGTAATGACAATTGGAACAGTTTGCTTGCTTTTTATCCCCAAAGAAATAATCCATTCCATTGCAACTCCCATTTCCGAGTCTTCAGTTTCCCAGATTTTAATCACCTTTACTGAGTTTTAGTGGTGACTATGAGGTGAATAATTTATCATACTCTAAACAGAGGAAAAGAAGCAGAGTAAATGATCCTTCACAATTAGATTTAGAAGGTGACTTTAAAATCTTAGGGGATTGCCCAATATATTAAGAGTAGTCAATTTAAAAATTTAATTAGAGAGGTAGAGACTGGTTTCATGTGTTATATGTGTACTTTGGGTTAACCCTGAAGGAGGTTTCATTAACATTTGCTCATTTCTATGCATTTGTGGTTTTAAGATTTTCTTCTTTATAATGGGTCTGCTGCTTCCTTTTTTAGACGGAGGTAAGACTAAATACACTGAGATAAAACAAATACAAAGCCATTAGTGAAAGGGCACATTTTTGGAGCAGCCAATTAGGATAGGCTGGTCTATTTAAATTCTAGCCAATTTATTTTCCTTACACTTCTAATTCATTAGAGCAAGGTAGAGAAGTCGAGGACTCTATCAAGATCTTCTGAGATCTTTTTCCTTACAGAGACTATCTTTTCCTCATCTTAACTTTTCTGCTTATCCCTTCTGTGTAAGTACTGCTCTTGAAAAAATACTCTGTTTTTCTTTTATTTCTTATTTTGTATTGCCAGCTTAAAATAAGTGCACATTAAATGACCTTAAGTCTTGCACTGTGACATAAAAACATATCTGTATTATATTTGAAAGAAAAGTATTTAAGATTATTCTACCCAGGTCTTAGTTATTTGGTGTTGTTTTTAAAGGTATCATGTCTCTCTTCAACATAAAAAACGTCTAGTGGTAAATCTTCCCTCACTGCAGGTTTTTTTCTTACAAGAGGTTGAAAGCGTGATGGTAATTCACTGCTGTTTTTTGATGGTAATGGTTTAAAAAGAAGTTATTTATATAGCAAAGCTGTGTCCTTGCAGGTAGAATCATAGAATAATAGAATCATTAAGGTTGGAAAAGACCTTTAAGATCATCCAGTCCAACTGTAAACCTAACACTGCCAAGTCCACCACTAAACCATGTCTCTAAGCACTACGTCTACAGGTATTTTAAATACCTCCAGGGATGATGACTCAACCACTTCCCTGGGCAGACTGTTCCAATGCTTCACAACCCTTTCAATGAAGAAATGTTTCCTAATACCCAACCTAAACCTCCTCTGGCATAACTTGAGAACTTTTCCTCTCATCCTATTACTTGCTACTTGGGAAAACAGACCAACACCCACCTCGCTACAACCTCCTTTCAGGTAATTGTAGAGAGCGATAAGGTCTCCCCTCAGCCTCCTTTTCTCCAGGCTGAACAACCCCAGTTCCCTCAGCCGCTCCCCATAAGACTTGTGCTCTAGATGCTTCATCAGTTTCATTGCTCTTCTTTGGACACGCTCCAGCACCTCAATGTCTGTCTTGTAGTGAGGGGCCCAAAACTGAACACAGTATACAACGTGCGGCCTCACCAGTGCCGAGTACAGGGGGACGAGCACTGCCCTGCTCCTGCTGGCCACTCTACTTCTGACACAAGCCGGGATGCTAGTGGTCTTCTTGGCCACCTGGGCACACTGCTGGCTCATATTCAGCCAGCTGTTGACCAGCACCCCCAGATCTTTTTCTGCCAGGCAGCTTTCCAGCCACTCTTCCCCAAGCCTGTAGCACTGTATGGGGTTGTTGTGACCCAAATGCAGGACCCAGCACTTAACCTTGTTGAACTTCATACAGTTGGCTTCAGCCCATCGATCCAGCCTGTCCAGATCCCTCTGTAGAGCCTTCCTTCCTTCAAGCAGATCAACATTCCTGACCAACCTGGTGTTGTCTGCAAACTTACTGAGGGTGTATTCAATCCCCTCATCCATATCATTGATAAAGATACTAAACAGAACTGGTCCTAATACTGAGCCCTGGGGAACACCACTTGTGACCGGCTGCCAACTGGATTTAACTCCATTCACCACAACTATTTGGGCTCAGCCATCCAGCCAGTTTTTTACCCAGCAAAGAGTACGCCCGTCCAAGCCATGAGCAGCCAGTTTCTCCAGGAGAACACTGCGGGAAATAGTGTCAAAGGCTTTACTAAACTCCAGGTAAACAATATCCACAGACTTTCCCTCATCCACTAAGCAGGTCATCTTGTCATAGAAGGAGATCAGGTCAGTCAAGCAGGACCTGCCTTTCATAAACCCA
>NW_010972764.1:7883187-7888172 GCF_000737465.1 Haliaeetus leucocephalus | reverse complement strand
CTCAGGGGGCTGGGTACCCAGAGAACAACTGGTCTTACTATTAAGGACTGAGGGAAAGAAGGCATTAAGTACCTCAACCTTTTCCTCAGCCTTTGTCACTATGTTTGCCCCTGCATCCAATAAAGGTTGGAGATTCTCCTTAGCCCTCCTTTTGCTGCTAATAGATTTATAGAAAGATTTTTTATTGTTTTACAGCAGCAGCCAGATTAAGTTCTAGCAGGGCTTTGGACTTCCTAATTTTCTCCCTGTATAACCTCACGACATCCTTTTCATCCCCCTGAGTTGCCTGCCCCTTCTTCCAAAGGTCATAAACTCACTTCTTTTTTTTCCCCGAGTTCCAGCCAAAGCTCTCTGTTCAGCCAGGCCAGTTGTCTTCCCCGCTGGCTTGTCTTTTGGCACATGGGGATGGCCTGCTCCTGCGCCTTTAAGATTTCGTTTTTGAAGAAGGTCCAGCCTTCCTGGACTCCTTTGCCCTTCAGGACTGCCTCCCAAGGGACCCTGTCAACCAGGCCTCTAAACAGGCCAAAGTCTGCCTTCCAGTAGTCCAAGGTGGCAGTTCTGTTAACCCTCCTCCTTACTTCCCCGAGAATCAAAAATCCTATCATTTCATGATCACTGTGCCCAAGACAGCCCCCAACCATCACATCACCCACAAGTCCTTCTCTGTTCACAAAAAACAGGTCCGGTGGGGCACCTTCCCTTGCTGGCTCCCTCACCAGCTGTGTCAGGAGGTTATCTTCCACACGCTCCAGGAACCTCCTAGACTGTTTCCTCTCTGCTGTATTGTATTTGCAGCTGATGTTTGGTTAAGTTGAAGTTGCCCAAGAGAACAAAGGGGTAGTGATGGTGAGCCACTGTGTTCAGCCAGGCAGAGAGAGGACTGTGAATCCTCTGTATCACGAGTCCTGTCTGCCTGTTGGGCCTGTCCCAGGGAAGGCAGGGTGCGGATCCAGCAGGCTGTCTCTCTCTCAGAGTCCCTGATACGCCTCAACCCACTCAGCTCCTCCTAGGGCTCCGTCACCAGGGTTCCTCTTCCCGGGGCCTGCAGTTCCCACAGGGGTGCTCCCTGCTGCCGCCCGGTACTGGTGTGAGAGCAGGGCACAGCCTGCAGCCCGACACCTGGGTGGCAGCGTGTTCCCACCGGAGCTCTGTCTGGGCGGCTGCGTCAGTTTTGGCCGGTGCAGAGCTTAGAGAGGCCATGGCCGCCTGATGGGTGGAAACCATTGTGCCCTGGTTCAGCTGGCAGGGCTTCAGCCCCCTTCCTGCACACCCTGCCACGTGAACTGACGCACCATGCCCCGTTTGCTGGCGCTCCCCAGGGGCTTCTTCTGGACGTTGTGGTGGGGCTTGCCCGACGTCGCTCCTGGCCTCGCCTGGGTCCCGCCAGCCGCTGTGGCGCGAGCTGCGGGCTCGCGGCGGGTCTCTCCGCTCCCCAGAGCACCGGAGCTGCTCGCGTTGGTGAGATACTTCTGCGTTCTGATGACTTTTCATTCTGATGATATCCAGGCCATCTGTGTGTTTGCAGAGATAGTAAAATGGAGGCTTAACAATATACAAAATAACAAATGTGATGATTTTCATGTACATTGGTGTGTTCCACTGATTTTTTTTTTTAAATCTCTGCTTTTAGGCTGTTGTGCATCCATTTGCTCCTAAAACATGTGTTCGTCAGAGCTAGCAACACTACTAAATCACAGAATAGGAATAGTGCTTCACACACTTCCCCCCCTCCAATGGATTATCTGCCAGCCTGTGGTAGGTGCGTTGTAACTCAGGTTACAGATTTTACTGCATTATTCTGCTTTTACTCTGTCGGTAGTCATTCTGTAGTCAAGTGGATGTAGGATAACTGCTCCTTTTGTTGAATAATTTTCCCCTTTTCTCACCCCAGAATGGTTATAGCTTAAAGAAAAGTCTGCCTAGGACTGGAAATTCTGCTCATAGGCAAGGGTGAGGTTTTGTGGCAGCTGGAAAGCTGGAAGAAGCATGGCTGGAAAAATATTTCATTAGAAAAACCATATGAATGGCGAGCAGCGAGGGAGTCTATGTGTTGTGACAGTCCTGAGTGTTGCTTAGAAAGGAAGCAGTACCCTCATCCCACGCTGTGAAAGACTAAATCTTCCAAATATGACTTCTGCTAGATATAAAATTTCATACCAAGTCTAACCCAACTTTTTTTCCCCAGTTGAGTAAATTCTATTGAAACCTGTGATACAAACTTTCCTACAGGAAGCCTATGGGAAGATGTCCACATTGTGTGGAACTTTAATAAAATTCCATGAGGGTCCACAGGTTCATGTGCTTATATATTTTAGAATAGCTCTGTGATCCAAGAAAATAACATTTCCCCTTTTTTTGCCATTAAATAATCTTTAGGCAAAAAACCCCATGTGGTTCTAAATCACTCTTAAAAACTCAAAATATTTTATCAAAATAGCTCAAATGTTCTCTCACATGACAAAACTAGTCAAAAAGGAGAAAAGTAAATGGAGTTACACCACTGTATGTCAAGTGTTTTAATGGTCTATATTTATGTGGTTTTAAGACTGTGAAAGGCTACACAAAATTAATTGTAAGCTCTGACCAATTGAGATCAAAAAAGAAGTCATAAGTGTTAGAAGTTCAACTGACTTTCTAGAATAAAAACAATGCAATGCATGTTATAAAACCTGAAAAGGATTACCTGCCATGTGAATGCTGTAATGGTTATTGTGTCTTCAAAAACTGTCTTCATCAGCAAATGTGATGAATGTTATGAGTCAGCATGTTAAAGTATCCAGAGTCTTGTCAGCATTTCGGTATTCTCATGGGATCTCAGTGAGCATAATGCAATGGTTTCTTTCCCTAACTTGTTGTGGGGTTTCTTTTAATGTGAAGACAAAAGAAAATTGCAGGCCAAAAGAAAATACTAATTGCAGCAGCGGGAATAAATTATAACCAGTCAAGATGGCTTGGAGGTTGGGGACACATGAAGCTCTAACTTATTTCAAGGCTATGAGAGATTCTGAGAACAAAACAGTTAAAGCCTTTTCCCATTGTGGATACCATTTTAATATATTTGGATTAGGTTTTGAATTTTCTGTATTCAGTGCAGTGAACTGATTAAACTTTCTAATCTGTGAAATGAAAACTTTGATAAAACCAGAGGAAAACGCAGGCAGTATCTGTATGTTAATGCAGGTAAATTTTTCCTTGATTAGACCAGTAGTCCTGACCTACCCAGGACATAGAATTCTTTAGTAGAAGAGACTGTTTTTAATAAGCCAGTTGTATTGTTCAACTAAAACCAGTGGGCTTAGTTATTATGGCAGTATTTTGATTTCATAAATTTACTGGGGGTGTATGCCAGTTCTGTGCTACTTTACTATAACATACAACCCTAAATAATGCGCTGGTCATTGGCAATAGATACAATGATTTCATCATCACTGAAGTCAACTGCAGTTGTTGTTTATTAATGTAAACTACAAGTTTACTAATGCCTAGCTAGCAGACCATCCCTAAATTTACAAAATACTGCATGCTCATTATTAGCATAGGTTTGCTTAATATCAGAGGTAACTATATGTCTGGAAACCTCCGTAACTCATAAAAGCATGCTACCTTCATCCACATGAAAGTATGCATCAGGAATGGCACTGAAAATTTTGCATTTTAATCTTTGCAAAACAGGGGAAAATATATTAATGCTCCCCAGGACACTAAGAAACAGAAAAAGTATTTTCAGAGGTTGAAGTTATGTTGGCATTTGCAGTTCAGGTAAATAATATTTTATCAGTTCAAAGGCAAAGAATGCATTTTTCATTTTTATTTCCCAATAAAGTAAATACTGAATTTAATATGAAGCTACCATAGTGACAAGGTAAAGTAAAGATGCTTACAGCAAAATTAGATTGTAACACAGGCCATGATTCAAACCCAGATCTGTCATTTGGTGAAGTGCAATGATGCTAGAAGTCTGCATGGGGTCTGAAGTTGAAACCCCAGATATTGGCCTTGAGTATTTTATAGTACAAACCATGCCCATAGCACCATGTAAGAGTGCAAATCACTTCTACAAATATCCTATATTTCTTTATACCTGCTTGCTTAGAATACAATCTTAGGGGACCAGTATTTTATTTATTACTTTAGGGCTTTTTCTTTTCTTTTTTTTTTTTTTTAACTGCTTCAACATAGTTCAAAACATAGAGGAAATTGAAGTGACTGAGAAGTTATTTCTAAACCTTAACTTCAACTTCTTCTCTTGCTTTAGATTTAAACTGCATGAATTTTATCTATAGAGAAGACTTCATATACTCTTCCTTCATAATTTTATTTCTAACACAATAAAGGCTTGCTTTAGGAATAAACCTGTGTATTTTGCTGAATAATGGGAAAACATGGCTATTTCACTTAAAAGGAAACAAGAGTAAGTTTTCTGCTAAACTTACTGGAACTACTATAGCAGTTCTAATTTCAATACGATGATGTGTTTCAATATAAAGTCTTGAGATTAACTGAGGAAGAGGGTACCAATTCTGTGAAATACAGTACATTTCTAGTAAAGTAAGTATATTATGATAATTTTTCTTTTTTTTTTTTGGTCATGTTTTTGTAGTTGGTGACATAGTTGATGAAATAATGATGAATACAGTAATTTAATATTGCACATCAGTGCCAGAACTTAGCAGCATGAATCTTGGTCCTTGGGGCAGCAAAACCTTAATTACATAACTGGATGTGTTACTCAAGGAATTTAAAACACAATTTTTTTTGCCCTCAGACCACTCTAAGCAAGGGAAACATGCTATTATAGATTAATCTAGGTTAGTTAAACTGTTCATGTATTTGTTAAAAGCCATTTATTTAAACTACTGCAATTTTAGTAAGGGCACCTGCTGCCTCTTAGCTGTTGCTTATGTCTGTATTGAAAAAACAACAGGTGCTAAAAAGACTGAGTTATGATAGATCACAATGCACCCCCCCCCCCCCCCCCCCCCCCC
>NW_010972764.1:7851604-7883175 GCF_000737465.1 Haliaeetus leucocephalus | reverse complement strand
GCCCCCCCAAGCCACAAACAACACATAGCCCTTCTTTTGTGCCTGGACATTTGTTTTGTCTGTGGAAATGGAGGTATATTTTTCTTGAATGTGTTTATGTGGAAACAGAGTAAACCTTAGCAGAACACGGTAAACATTGCTTGTTTTGTTTTTTCACATGACAGCATCACATTTATCTATTACCTTGTCTTTTGCTCACTCTCACTAATTATAAAAGTGCCTGTAAAAAGATCTTCAAATCCTTCATGTCAGGAAGCAGGCTCTAAACAAAAATTAATTTCAAAGCTGCAACATAATTGATCTGCCTAGCTGACAGTTTCTTGAAGATGTTGAAAACAATTGCAAATTATCTTGAAGGCAAGTGATTCTCTACTTGGTAATCATTGGATGTTCATACTTTTAAGTGAGGTTTTGTTTCAAACTGAGCTGGCCAACTTCATAATCTCCTCATACTAATATGCAGAGAGTGAGCAGAGTTTTCCTCCAGCTGCCAAATAACAGAAAAATTGATTTGACAGGGTGTTGAACATGGATTTTAGTGGGATATTCAATATTGCACTTGTACTTTCTTAAGGCAGTCCTAACTTCATAACACTGGTTAGAATTGAAAACGCAATGGCTTAAGTTCTCTAGATAGACTTTCTTTAATAACTTGGTCATCCTTGCAAAGCTTCTTAGCCATCTTAATTTTAGTCTTCTTCCAAGAGATGACATTCAGGAGACTCCAGGCATGATGACTTTCTGTCTCCATGCCTCCACACAAAATCTGCTTTTATCAGGTTCTTTACTCATCTTCTTACCCAGGGGTATTCAGTAAAGGGAGATATGGGAGGTCATGATGCTCTTTTCCCTGTCTCCCAGACATTAAAGTTGAACCAAACCATGAGAACTATCCTTGCCTCTTCCTCTAATAAGAATTGGAACATTTCAATACAAATGATGATTCAAAATACAGATGTCTTGGGTGTACAGTTCCTGCATTAATGGTCATACTGTTCAAAAAATATTAACCACATAAATTGATATGATTAGTTCTTTACAAATATTGGAATGAAAATACCCTTCTCTAAATATGTCTGCTGTTTCTTCTGTACACTAACACAGTCAGGTTTGAGTTGAGGCCATAAAATTTTATTTGCCACCATTTTAGGTGTTTTCTAAATAAAAACAATAGTCAGAGGTCCTACATAGAAAAACATATCCCAATTTGCTTTGCTCTAGGAAAATAAAGTAAGAAACAAATTTACCTGACCAGCAATTGCATCTCAAGTAGTGATAGATGCCAACCGAAACTAACAAAATTGGAGCGTATGCACTTGGATTAAACCAAGTATAAAATATTACCCCCCCCCCAAAGAAATAAGTCCATGAGAAAGGACTGATAGTGAAGAGGTAGTCTGGAGTATTTTCTTGTGTTGGTTATATAAAATATGTGTATTTTAAATTATGTTATTTTTCTAGTGAAGTCATTGTGAATCTATCAAGGCTTTATGTACCTTTAGCTTGTTCTAAGTTTTAAGAAATTTCCCAGCCCATATCATGCAGTAGGAATTAGGAACAAACAATGCGGTCTTCCTAGGTAACCAGTAGCTACGACTACTCTGGTTTTAATGTTTCAGACTGAACTGGAATATATCATTTTATATTGAATCTACTGCTAGATGCACCAATTGCTGTGTAAACATCCATAGCATACCATTGTAGGGTATCAAAAGTCAGAATAAAGGTCTGTAAATTCTTTTGTGAAAATTTCTACTAACAAAGCAAATCCCATAGTGAGTCTAGAAGACAAACCTTCAAGCCTTAAGTGACTAAAGACATGTTAAAATATGTTTGGTATCTGTGATAAAACATCCAGTATTCATGAAGAGATCAATGACTTACTAATATTAACTAATTAAATCTTGTAACAGATTGTTCTTTTGTTGATATGTTCACTATTACAACCTTTCATCTTCTTAATGTTTTCCCTGCTTTTTTTTTTTTTTTTTTGGTGAGATCTATAAAACAGACTTAGTTTAATTACAGTTTCTATTTCTTTGAACCAGCCACAGTTTCTCCTTCTTGATTTCTGTTGCATGATTTAGTTACCAATATAGACTTTAATGAAAATCTGTTCTTAGGCTGTAATCCGAAAGCTTAGAATTTACAAGCTAGCAGAATAGAAATCCTAGAAGTAACACAGTATCTTGTCTACTGTAACTAGTTTGCCATTTTGGATTTATAGGACATGGCATTATGGCAACAAGAGTTTTAAGGACCATGGCAGTTTGAGTACAAGAGCCAGACTTGCTTGAAATTGAAATATGTCAACTGAGAAATACTCTTTATAAAACAGTGTAAAATTTAGTTAGGACACTTTTATTGCACAGGAACTGTGAACACTAATAAGTCAGGATTTATGTGTTTGATATAATTGCCCATTAAAATAAGCGCAAGACATAGTTTAGTATAAGTAACAAAAAATGATTCTCTATCCTAAGAGAATTTCTGCCAAAATCATTTTTTATGGACTGAATAGATAGAGGCTATCTTACCAAACAAAAACTTCATGTGGAGCTACTGTATTTTTGGCTACAAAATGTCATATAATATTACTCTTTAGATTCTGGTGGAAAAACGTGTACGTAATTAGAAGACTGAAAAAAAAAACCCAAATATAGTAAGAGTGGGTATGAATAAAGAAGAGCAGAAAGAGGAAGTTTTAGAACATCAGCTCATTTTACTAAAAGAGAAGAAACAAGAAATGGCAAGCCTTGCTATTCATTGTCTGAACAGCAGTTCTCTCTATTTTAGCCAAGCATTCTTTACAGCATTTTGAAAATACAATAGTTAACAACAAGCAAAACATTCCATTTGTAATTATACACTATTGACTTTTCCCTTTGCTTCCATAATAATACAGATGACAGCAAACAAAGCCCAAGCCAAACACCATCCAGTGGTAAGTAACCATTACTTCCAGTTTCCATTCAGTTTTATTTGAAAAGTCTAGTGCCTGGTTTCACAATTCTGCCAATTGCTGACATGACGGTGAGTTCTGAAATATGAAGCTGCACACTGATCTGAGCCCCCATTTCAGAAGATGGGAGTAAAATTATTTTTTAGCTTTCTGTCTGACAAGTTCAGCTATTAGTTACTGGACTATTCTTTGTACTGTACTCAAATATTTTATATGATTAATTTTGAATACTATGAAAATGGAAAAGCAGTCTACAAATAGTGCCTAGCTTCTATCAAGCCACATAGATTGCATAGGGTGCAACCCATAAGGAGCTGATGACATAATTATACAGATTATAGAAGGTTAATACAAATGAGGAGAAAATAAAAATTGCCAGTCTGTTAAATTCTTAATTTTGAGGTTGATTGCATGGCATGATAAATGCTAGAAAATCATGAGTATATAAGTGGCCATAGTAAAACTAATGAATTCCAGTCTATGAGTATTCCTGAGGTATATTTGTTGAACATTCTTAATAAATGTACTGGGTCTGGCTGGAATGGAGTTAACTAGAGTCCTGGCATTTGGATTTGTGGCTAAAATGGTGTTGATAGCACACCAGTGTTTCAGCTGTTGCTGAACACTTGCACAGCATCAAGGCTTTCTCTTTTTCCCACTCTGTGCTCCCTGCAAGTAGGTTTGGGGTGGGCAAGATACTCAGAGGGGACACAGCCAGGACAGGTGACCTGAATTGGCCAAAGGGGTATTCCATACCATGTAACACCATGCTCAGTAATAAAAAATGCAGAAGAAGATGAAAAAAAGGAGGCGTTTTGGCTTCCAAGGTGGCTGTTGCTTGAAGAATGGCTGGGCATTGGTCTGCTTGTGGGAGGTGGTGAGTGATTTCCTTTGCATTGCCTTTTTTTTTTTTTTCTCTCTTCTCTTTGTCCTTCACCTAGTAAACTGTCTTTATCTTTACACACAGGTTTTTCCACTTTTGGGCTTCCTATTCTCTCTCCTGTCCTTCTGGGCAGGGGTAGGGGGAGCAACTGTGTGTATGTGTGCTTGGCTGTTGGCTGTGGTGAACCCACCACAACAACAAAGCAAACCTGAAAGACATTTCCAGTGTGGCCCTTTACAATTTGTCAATCTCTACAGGTATTTTTGGACACAGTGAACATAATTTTCTGTCAGGGAGTACAGAAGACTAAGAAAAACCCTATCTTTTCCTACAAAAAGTAAATGGAGACAGATCCAGAATACTGAAATAGCATGCTGAAATTGGAGTCCTAATTTCAGTATGAAGGTTCATTTCAGTCATCCACTGTCTACTGTCAATGGGGAGGACTAGACACCCAAAACAACCCAGCTTAGAAAGCCTGCGTACTGAGTGCATGCTACAGGAAAATCTAAGCACCAGACCCTGTCTTGTTTCCACTGTGCCTGTTTCCGAACCTTCAACATGCTCTGCCTTCCCCTGGATGACAAGCATTGAAAAGAACAGGGCATGTGGCAGCAATGGCAGTGGTGGTATTCTTTTGCATATCCATTAGCTGTTTGTTAGAGTGCTTCCACTCAGGAAATGGAAGATCCGAGATGTGGAGATTTAGGTGAATGGAAAATTTCTGTCGGATCATGAAGGCAATTATTTGTTTTAGACACTTTAAAGAGTTAGGAAATTATGAAGAATATGTCATCTGGATTGCTGTCTAGGACTTTGATCAGTGATTTGATAGAGTCTGGACCTGTCCAATGCCTTTTTGTCTGCCCTTAGGTTATAAAGCGAATAGACTAAAGCTTTTCAGACTTTGATCAGTCTAGCAGATATTCAGAATATGCCCTAACGAAAGGAATTACCTATTTGTAGATTTAGATGCTCTGAAGAACTGTCAGAGTAATTAAGTTCATCTTGTGAATGCAGCTGACATTCGTAGTTAGGAGTATCATAGTTATCAATCCATTGGGCTGTTCCTTTGCTGCCATGTGCAGTCCCAATGAACAAAGATAGACAGAACTTTCTTCTCTGTGGGCACTGAGCAGACCTGATGTGAGACAGCTCCAATTTCCAAGCTTTGAATATCACCATTAGTGTGGTTTTCAGGTTAACTTAACAAACTTTCAGCAGGACTTCATGCATGGGACTTGGAACAATGTGCACTAGCTCAGATGTTGACTTACATCCACCTGTCTTAGCTTGCATTGGTCTATACAGACAAGTGCTTAAAATGTTAAGTTAAAAAATTCTGTGAAGCAACACAGAAGTTTTCAGTGGGTTGTTAGGAATTTCACAGTAGTTTGAAAAATCACAGTTAAGCAGAAATAATAAAAATAGCAAGCTCATGATTGATGATGGAATAAATTAAACCTTGTACCAATGACTTTTACAGTGATGTCCAAAACGTATGCATGTAATAAGAGTCTGAAAGAAAGTGTGATTGAGGTCAATGCAGGTAAACTACATGAGATGTTGGTAGTAAGGGTTCAAGATTTTACATCCTTTGTGTTAGATCCGTGTTTAACACTCATGCTTGGAAGGTTTGCAGATCCATCTAAATGAGACTGCAGTGTAAAAGGGTAAATTTGTATTTACCAGCTTAAACTTTCCCTGTTAATAATATGGTAGGAAACTGAGACCCACACATACAATAACGTCTTTATGAAAATTATGTGGGGATCTTGTTGAAAACTCTAGCTTCTGAAAGCAGCAGTCAAATGAGAGGAATTACTGCAAATGGTCTGGATTTATTTCCTACCATTTTTATTTTAAAATCTTCATTTTCAGTTGGAATCCAATCAATACTTCTGTATTTTTGAGTTACTAGAACAGCTGTTCTTCTTTGGGTACATGCTGGATGCCAGTGCCCACAGTGAAGCCTTTGGGATTATTAGCAGAGAATTACCAGCACCTGGACTCTACTCTTAAAGGACTGGAGTAGTTCAAAATAAGGGTCTTCAGTGTGCAGTGTAAACCCTCACAGCGCCAAGGTCAGGGAACATAAAACTGAAACAATAAAAATAAATCACAGGATTAGTGGCAGATGCCAACAGTGCCCAAGAGTAGGATGTGTTACAGATGCCCATAATGCAATTCACTACAGCAGACCCCAAACTTAAGCTACCAAACTTAAATATTTTTATTTTTATGCAATGGCAAAAGGTCTACTAAGGAGGCTGGTTTTATTGTGAAAAGAACTTTTCCCATGATTCTGTTAATCAGTTAATTGGTTATAATGAAAAATAGATAGCACTCCCATGGTGTGAAGCTACAAGCAAAAATCTGGTCATCAACATCCATTTTACTAAAAATGGGGGAGGAGAAAGACAAACTCTAATGCCAGAGTTTGTAACTTCCATGCTAGGAACAGTGTGAGAGAGACATCCAAAGCTCCTTTGGGTTGGATGGAATAAATAAATAAAGATAATGATAATAATAATAATAATAATAATAATAATAATAATTAATAACAACCACCACAAGTAATAATTAAGAACAAACCCAGTAAAGCTACTCTACTATATATACATTCTGCCAAAGAGATGAGACTTGCAAGTGTCATAAAAGAAGTGGTCTTTAGGAAAGTAAATAGTGAAAAAGAAGATAATAACTTCTTATTAAGATACTTCTTCATTTATGTGAGCATTATCATTAAAGCTAGATGTGTTAAATCAGCTTCTCATTGACGAGACAGCTTATGTCAAGGGCAATCATATTGGGCTGTGTCTCTCTCAAATGTGCTGTTCCCTTAACTAAAATAGTACAGTCAAGGTGAGAAGAGAAAACAAAGTCAAGTCTATTTTTAATTCTGATGTAAAAAATAGTCTATGGTTTCAGGATGCACAGAAGTAGAAGGTTATAAACCAAAACTTATTCTCTCTTCAGTGACAAAGAAATGGTTTATATCTGTGCATGTATACATATATATGTATGTATTTTCAGACTCCATACATCATGAAAACAGCAATATGTGTCCATGCCATAAGTAGAAAACATAAATTTAATATTATTTTTAAAGTTCTAAATGACTGAAAAGAAGGAAATAAATAATAGCTTTGTAGAGGAGGGTGGGTTTGTGTTGGTTTTGCTCTAGACTGCAATCCCCAATAATCAGGTAGTTGCTCTTTTAAAGAAAAGAGTAGAAGATACAAGAGGAGTGCACATTGTTTGCATAGAATTTTTGAGGTACAGCTATTTCTGTTTATAGTCTGTAGCTATTTCAAAGCTTTCCAGGGCATAGATTAAGGTTTTCTTTGTAGCTGAATATTGCCCTGGTCTTTTAGGTACTAGTCAGTACCTCAAGCATGTAAAGCTCATAAACTGCGCATGACAGGCAAAAATAGTAAGTGACTTAAATATAATGATTTTCAAACAAATTCTATTCATTTTCATTTGTCTTTTAGCCTCAGAAGTTTTATAGGACATTTGAGTTACATTTGTCCTTCCTTTCTCCAAATCTGTGAGAGCTAGGAACTTCTAAAATGATGCACAGATTTTCTTCTAATTACATGGCTGGGGGAGCTGGAGCTTAAA
Source organism: Haliaeetus leucocephalus (assembly GCF_000737465.1). Taxonomy (NCBI): domain Eukaryota; kingdom Metazoa; phylum Chordata; class Aves; order Accipitriformes; family Accipitridae; genus Haliaeetus; species Haliaeetus leucocephalus. Next base: position 7,875,703 of record NW_010972764.1, on the reverse strand, counting down.
GTTCATACAACATGGGAATTGCAATAAAATTAGGAGTTGACAACAGTGTACTACATAGAAGAAATCTTCATCCAAAAATAGCATCTTGATATGAGAAAACATGGTAATTATTTTAAATGATTGGCCCGTAGGCATGCAAGTAGTAAAGATGGAATGGTAGCATCCCAGTAGGGTCAGACCTCTAGAGAAATCCACTGAAGACATCAAAACTATCCTTTTTCCACATATTTCCATTTCATCTGCATATAAACTTCTACATGTTTGCCTTCTCATGCTCTGTTTTGTTTCGCTTTCTCATACTTACATTTTATGGCATTTTTCATCTTACTTTTCTACTGGTAGTATAAAGTATGTTTTTCTTAAATTAAAGATTTCTCTGTAGAGGCAGTTCTGCATTTAGCTGCTGAAAAAGGCTGCTGCTTGCAGAATGTCATCATACACAAGTACTGGTAGTGACTGTATTTGGTGATCAAGTGTCAGGTATGTTTAAAGGCCTGACAGAGAATTGCAGGTTGCATCAGCTGCTCTGATGCAGATGGAGAATTCCATGTTTACAGAGCCTTCCACTAAAATGTCATGAGGACTGAGAAGCCTCTCAGCATATAAAGATGTCTTTTTAATGGTGATACACCCCTGTACGATACCTGATCAACCTACGCTCATCTAGTTAGTGAAACCTGGAGGTGGTAAACTTCCATACGGAGATGGCCACGTTTCTGAATGAAGAGTGTAATTGTCACCTATATATACTGAAGTAGCGAGTATGTTCTGGGGTAAATTCCATCAGACATCTAGGAAAGCACCCTTATTAATCTGAAATTCCAAGATCACTTGGCTACCCCAAGCCTGCAGCACAGTCACAGTCTCCCCTCGCTCATTGTTTCGCAGCTCAGAAAACACAATGATGAATAGATCTGATCAAAGAAAAAAATCTTCTTGCAACTGGAATTGGAAACGTTCTGTGACTACTGTTCTTGCCAAAACAACAGCAGGTGCCATTGTCCAAGTCAGCTGGTAACAACTTGCCAAAACCCCTTTGTGAGCCACTGTGTGTTGTGGTGCCCTGCATCCTTGATCGGTTGAGATACAGTAGTTGGATAATTGCTTGAAAATGGCACATGCCATCTCCAGAAAACCTGGCTCACTGTACAGAAATAAAAGGGATGTGAGGGTCTGGCATTAGCTGGACTTCCATGGTATACATACGGTAGACTAAATCTGTAGGAAAGATTAACAAATTCAGATTAAAATGCTTCCTTGATAAACCTTTTCTTTTGACACCTTAGCTGTTATTTTACTGTGAAGCTGCTTCACTCAGTTTCTGTGAATGGGCTTTTTAATTTGTTTATGTGCTCAGAAAAATCTCTTAAGGCCATCATGATGAAAAATACACCCTGCTTTGCTTACTGAAGGATTTTAGTACTGAATGTCTTTGTACTTGTAGCAAGCAGATTCAGAGCAGTTTTGCACAGGAGGTAGTATTCCACCTATTTATTTCAGTCTGATGCTGAGCTGATTATCTTGATGGTCAACGGGATTAGAAGTATGCTATTAGTTGCTGCTATTATATAACATACTAATAAATTGACACCTTGAGCTTGCAATTTAGCTAACTTGTTTGTAATATTATCTACAAGGCTAATCTGAATTATCTAAGAATGTATTTCCTCTTCTGTCCATACTGTCAGGGGCTCCAAAAGCACACCCTTTTACAAGCTTACTAGTGTATCTTGCTGTAGGATGCAGATGTAGCATTGTTGTAAACAACTTATTCTTCCCTCTAAATGAATATACATTTGAAATACCATTTGAAGTCTTCAGAAATTACTGGATACCTTCCCTCATTGCATGCACCCTAGCACCTTTATATTCTAATCATCCCTACCAATAGTTTTAGGACAAGGTTATGCAAATTATATCTAACCTGCTTAATTGCCATTGGGAAAAAGATGCAGAAATAAACTTGCTGGTGTAACAGCAAGATATATTGCTGGTGACAGAAACATACTAAACTGATCAGATATAAAGTTAATAGGAAAAAATTTAGCCAGGAAAGGAAACGCCTATTTCAGCTAGGTTTATGTAAATTAATCCCTAAGACAAAGTTATTTAAATAGAGCTACTTTGAGAAAGAATATTCTATTACTAATTTTTACACTTGAAATTCTGTTAAGAGGAAAAAAGCAGTACATCTTATGCATGAAACTAAGATTTTATTGTTAGACTAATCAAAATGTAACATGTAGTCACTACTTGTCCAGTTAACTGATACAACATCACTTAATATTACAGTTAAGGTTTATATCCATAAAATTCCTAGTATCTATGCCTTTTCTTTAGCACTATGCTCCCTCTTCCAATATCATTTTGGGTCTTGAGGTCAAAAGTACTAGTCTTCCTCAAGCAAAAAAGGCATGAGGTTATGATAAGACACTACCATCACCGGCCCCAAATTCTTCATCAGCTGACATTTAATTCTAGCATGGGAAGAGGTAGAGATGTTTATCTTCCTTGTTCTTGAGAGCCACTTAAGGCTATTTTTTTAATATTTTCTTACCAGTCTGCTTTCTTTTCATTGTTCCCAGCTGAAGCTTGAAAGTTACACAGTAGCCTCCTTAACCCCAATTAATACAAAATGTGTAAGGGTCCTGAGTGCCTTAATTGATCTTAATTACACTGACCAGCCTCACCTGGGACAGACCCGCACCCACATCCTCTCCCTGTAGTTCCAAGAGCTCTATTTAAGATCAGGCCTGGACACCTATTTCTTTCATAAGGTACATTACAGGTGATCTGTTTGCAGTCCTGCCTTTAGCCCCAGCTTAGACCTTGACCTGTGTCGTGGCTGTGTCTCCAAGCCTTCCCTCTGGCCAGTTCCTGTTGCGCTCAGCTGGACTCCTTGGATGGATCCTGGATTTGCCTCATCACCTTGCCATGTCTGGGACTGTTGGTGGCACTCGTTATCAGCACCCAGCTCTCCTCACCCTGCCCAGATCCTGCTGTACTGCACTCTGCTGTAAGTGTGGTACCAGCAACGGGATCCCCCCTCATGAAGTGGGTCCCCCCTCCTGCTGCTGCTGCTCCTTCAGTAAGGGCAGCTGTTTGCTGTGCAGGTGGAACCTTTTTACTATGGTGTTCCCTGAGCTCAAGGGACAGGGATTAGGCAATAATCACTTAGCTAATTATTGTCTAACAACTGATACAACATAAAACCTGCTGAAGCCACTAGGGAGCTAGGTAAGGTATGAAGATCCTGTACTACCAGGTTAGCACAAAGCTTGCGGCCTTTTAGTAGAAATAACAAAATTGTATTTATTTGGTAAGGTGCCCTGACAGGGCAGTGAAGTTTGTTAACAAATGAGAAGCCTGTGTGGGATACTGTAGGGTAACCCTAACTGAGACTGGATCTGGTTTATGCTGCTATGGGATTCCCAGAACTTCCTGGTAGTCAGGTAAGATAGCATAATATGTTTTAACTGTACCTGTTGACAGAAGTGGTCTACATTACTATTCTTTGTGTTTCTAGTCAAAGTGTTTGCTCTACTGAGGAAAACTTATAGAGTGTAGGAAGTGAGGGTTTGTAACAGCATCTATCCACTGGCTCCTGCCTTAAAATGCATCTGGAAGCTCTTCACAGAAGTGCTGGTTTTCACATATTGATTCTGTAGGACTCTACAGAAAAGGCTCCTGTCCTAAGATTAGTATTTTTTTGGTAGCACAGATAACTATTACAGCTGATTACTTTTATTCTTAGGGGGATATGTATTAGAACTAGGTCTACTAGATGTGTCTTGGTGACAACACATGGTATTTCAACATTTAAAAAAAACACCAAAAAACCAACAATGAAACACTCCACAGGCTGTATAAACTCCTGGCTTGTGAAGTAGAGAAATATGATTTAACAAAATGTTTTTTACATGTTCTTTGCTTGCCACTTGGATGTGGTTGCCAAGACATTACTTTCAAAAATAAGACATCAGGGCTGTCCCAGAAATGGCATGTTGTTGGTGAGACAGCAGAATAATTCATCAAAGATGCATGAAAATCTGTTATATAGATACCATATGTACAAAATAGTCTCATATGTACTTGCAAATCAAGAAGAGACAGAAAACTATCATAACTAGTACCAATATAAAACTGATGTGTAGACTGTATCAGTAACTTTAAGGTAGTAAGTGGCACAAGTAACTGTTTGGGAGCTTTAATAAGTCTGAAGTTGAATTCCACTCTAACTTAGCAGCTGGTCCTGAAGTTGCCTTAAACTGCAAGGCTTTTAGCTTTATCGTGTACTAATTAGGTCCATAAAAATTCTATTCATCCTTCATGGCGTGTCTAAGACAGTTTTGTTTCTTTTTTCTGGATGCTTACAGGTTATTTGAGGTTTGTGGTGGTTTGGGGGGGTGGGTGGAGGGGACACAACAAAAGACCAAACATGGTAATTCTACAGTGTTTTCCAGCAGCTTTGTGAAGAGATAGAAAGAAACTAACAACTGAATTATTTAAACAGTTCTACTGGTTTTGCATGCGTATTTACTTCAACCAATGTTATGTGGAATTTGACAGTGTCAAGCTTTACCAAGACACAGTGAATAATTATCAGTGAGAGGAAATGCATCTAACTAGGGAATTGTCATGGTTTAACCCCAGCTGGCAACTAAGGACCATGCAGCTGCTTGCTCACCTCCCTCACAGTGGGATGGGGGAGAGAATCAGAAGGGTAGAAGTGAGAAAACTCATGGGCTGAGATAAAGGCAGTTTAATAGGGAAAGCAAAAGCCACACATGCAAGCAAAGCAGAACTAGGAATTAATTCCCCACTTCCCATGGGCAGGCAGGTGTTCAGCCACCTCCAGGAAAGCAGGGCTCCAGCACACTAAGTAATGGTGACTTGGGAAGACAAATGCCATTACTCTGAATGTCCCCCTTTTCGTTCTTCTTCCCCCCAGCTTTTATTGCTGCGCATGACGTCCTATGGTCTGGAACATCCCTTGGGTCAGTTGGGGTTGGCTGTCCCAGCTGTGTCCCCTCCCAACTGCTTGTGCCCCCCCAGCCTCCTCGCTGGTGAGGTGGGGTGAGAAGCAGAACAGCCCTTGGCTCTGGGTAAGTACTGCTCAGCAGTAATGGAAACACCCCTGTGTTATCAACACTGTTTTCAGCACAAATCCAAACCACAGCCCCATACTAGCTACTATGAAGAAGATTAACTCTGTCCCAGCCAAAACCAGTGCAGGAATGATGACAGACTAAAAGGACATGCAAAAATTGATATGAAATAACTGAGCATCTCTAATAAAATATTTTTTCTAATATTGGAACTCATGTGAAGAAAAGTTAAAGATGCTGATAATGATCAACCTTTTAAAGCAGAGCAGTCATTAGTTTGTGTAAACTGAATTCCAAAATCAAAAGAAAATGTGCCATCTCAAAGTTTCAACTGAGTGTGAAACTGTCTTGTAGAGTTGGTGGTGGTGGTAAAAATTTTGAAGCATCTTCCATTTGTAAAACTAAACTTGAAAGTGGCTGGTCTTTCATTGTATGCTTTCAAACCCTTTAGTCATCCAGCAACATGGAGATATTGGCTCTGAAGAGAGCTATAAATAATTTGAGCAATTCACTTTGCAAGAGGAACAACTTCACATATTGCTTTTTAAAAGTCTGTCTTCTATCATGCTTCATAAGCACAGGTAAAAAAAAATAAATCTGAAGAGCAAGCAGACACTAGAACTATACTCATGATAAGGATGCTGACTGTCAAGTGTAGAAACCCAAGGGAAGTGCGTTGCTCTGTATTGATGCAGAGTCTTTGATCAACTGCACAACTACTCAGTGTCAAGATTACAGTGAATGTCTTGTATGCATTGGTTTTGGAATGTATTTAAAAATTGTATTTAATGAAGAAGTGCAACTAAACTTTTACTATAACTGCTAGTATGCTGATTATAAATTGGTATTAATCTTGAACTAGAATTTTGATGCCATTCAAAAGGGAGTGTTAAGGATTTCCTAATACTTTCTTCTTGCCGTACTTGCCGGTATTCAGGGCCAAGGTTGTCTTTCCCACACTTCTGTATTGCCACCTGAAAAGTTTCAGGTCATGACAGTAGCCTTTGATGCTTATAAAATGCACTGGATTCTCAGCTCTCCTAATTTATCTGGACTTCAAAGTATTTAGGATCAGTGGTGATTAAGTGTCCACATAATTAAAACTGAATTGGTTAATAATACACCTCCTTAAATTGTCCCTTGGCAACTCTCTATAATAGTATTTTACAAGCTTCTTAAACAGTCATCTTTATGTATCATTATAGTGATTTCATGCTATTGGGGGGGGCATATTTCACAGTGAAACTAAGCGATGTGCTGATCAGCCAGGGGAGACTTGCTGTGGATAAATATACTGTTCACTGTAAGAGACAAATATAATTACTAGCAGTAAGGCTGTAGTAAGGTAATGCAATGCAAGTCTACAGTTTTCTTTTTCTAAATATATTGCTTCTCTTGGAGCATGCAGATCAACAGTTGCCATGATCTTCATTATCTGCCCTGCTCTTCCAAGAACACTTGTATCTCTCTTAAAAACATCAAGATGCAGCACAGTTAGACTCCATTACTATGTCAAATACATGCCAAAACCTCCCAAACCCAAATGGAGGCTGTGGGTGCTATTTCAACTGCAAGATCATTGGTAAATACTAGGGATGGTCTTACTCTGTTACTACCCTCTCAGCCTTTGGGCTCAAGTTTTCTTATTTCTGTTTTTACCTAGCTATACTACAGTATGCTTTTCAGTATTCTGTCCAGGCAGGCTTTTTAAATTAAAATTTCCTCTCAATGTTTTTAAAAGCAGTTAAGGGAACAGTGAAGAACTGATATAGTAATTCTTATCTAGCATATATCCTGAGTGCCAGAAGTAATGAAAGTGAGGTCTAGTATGAAAGTAAAACCATATTAACTAACTGACAAATACTACAGCCAGAGAATCTACTCTTTACTCAGGTAGTGTGGGTACCTATATGTCAGTAGAAATAATAGAACAATTAGTGGGGGAAGATTTCTAAAGCTAGAATTTGGAGAGACTTCATTATAGCTCAAAACAGTGCTAAACAAAGTTTGGACTTCTGTTAAAGGCAACAGCAAACAGCTAGTTAAACTCATGGCAGAAAACCTTTCAGCCTCGTATCTGCAATAACCAGTTAGTACAGAGGTGGGAATTAATCCTGCAATAAGCAGTTGTGGAAAAACTTTCCCTAGACAAGCTTCTCTCCTGAACCCTAATTTTGGTTCATCTACCATCTTTAAATTGTACCCTTCTGAACTATTTTCAGTAGACATTTTTTTTAAAATACAGCAGTGTATCTAAGTCATAGCATACTATGACAGAAGCAGAAAGTATCTGCATGTAGGAGCAGTTGTCAATCATGTCCCCTTTCAAGTACTAAAATGATGAATGCATTACTCATTATAGCTAATACTTATTGATTTAAGACATGCCCCCCATAATTGTTGAAAAAATGAATACTGTATTAATGATAAGTGTAGAACACCATGTCCTGACTGCCCCTGGAGCATTGCTACTGCAATTGTGTGTTTTGCTTGGAAGAGGATAAGGAATGCCGTGGCAAGAAGCATAGAAAGGAAGAAATTGTTCACAAGGATATTACAGTGCATGTGACCAGAGATAGTTCCATGATGGGTGAGGCAAGTGTTGTGGAAGCATTAAAGCATTTGATTGTAACTAATTAGTACAGTTGGCTGTTTGATAGCATGAGAAAATAAGTAGAAAGAGAATAATATCTGGGAATTATCTGGGATGAAAACTTTAAATCTAGACTGACTTCTAAGGCTAGAAAAGACACTGTATAGAAATAAAAGCATTCATTTCATTGGTATCTGGTGGCTTTCCTACAGGTATTGGAATATAGATTGCCTGTCTCACTGTGTGTGCTTTGCTGAAGATTTAATGTCAAAAAGTAGGCAGGATCCCATCTTTTTCAGAAAACAAGCATGTTGGTTTCTTTAAAAAATATCTTTTGGTTATAAACAGCTTTCTCTTCCAGTTTACAAGCCAGGGGAACTAGGTCATATGTTGCTTGGAACAGTACAGTGTTTTGAATGACTTGAGAGGCTTAGTTGCTTTTCTGACAGAATGCAGGTGGAAGATCCTGCCCTGGTTTAGAATTGGGCAGACAATAGACATACCATTGTACCTAGCCGGCTAAAGAATAATGTGACTTTACAAATGCCTTGGTGAAGACTCAAGGTGTTGGTAATTTCTTTTAGAAAAACACAAAGATAAGCTTGAGCTGTGTTTGTACTTTCCCAAAACAACCACTGAGAATTTAATATGATATCACAAGGATTTTCTGCTTCTGAAGTACTTACACTACAAGGACTGAAGGCCAATTTAAACGTAAATGGAACACACATACTGTGGGGATCAGTGCAGAAGCTCTGTGGGAATATAGATCCTTTATAGGTGTCAACTAAAAATACAGTAAAAAGTGTAGTTCCTTGAATGATAAATAACTCAAATATTAAATGGGACCTTACTATCAGTGTCTCTGAAATTGGGTGTCAGAGCTGTGGACTGTTGTTAACTGCTTGAAAATACTGCTGAAGAAAAGTTTACCTATTCGTTTTGGTATAATCTGTTAGCAAACTTTGGTGACCTCTGATCATTGCCTGTACTTATGATTTGTTCAGTGTCAGCTGATAAAACATGCATTGTTTTCATGCATCTTGTGAAGAGAGTTCTCTAGTACCTGCAAAACTTAATGATTGTTATGTAGCTATCTGCAGCGGACTCCTATAACCATAATTTCTTGAACCACTGCAAATGGTCTCTCTCCAGATAATGTTGGTAGCGCTTGACATCAGAGCTGCTGGGGTGGACCCAGATCCCTATGGCCAGCCTCAGCTTTGGGATGGGAGGGAGCTGATTAACCACTGAGGAGTTACTGCTTTATTTTTCTAAACAAGTAGAAAGACCCTCTTCCCATGACTTTCTGATCTATGTTGTTTGCCTAGTATACCAAGTGATGAGCCTGTATTTTCTAATGCTTTCTAAGCTTTTTGTGAAGGGTCCTTTAGAAACAAGTAATAGGTCCCATCTTTTTTGTGCACTTTATTGCATGCCCTTCTAATGGGAACCCCTACCCAGGCATTCTTCCTCTAAACATTAATGCTTGTTCTCTTACATGTTTGTGTTCCCAGAATGTTTTTTCAGGTGTGACCTGTTGTGAACACATATCTTTGTAATGAGAATTATCATACATACAACAACATGGCAGTTCTACTTATATTGCTACAAATATTATTTGGTATATACCATTCATTTAAAACACTTCTCTCGGTTATATACAATTTTGTAATTAGTATATGTATCATTGAAAACACTTAAACTATGAAGAATTAGCTTGACATTTTACCAGTTAAATACTAGGGAAGTCTAAATTCAAACACCTTAACTGTACGGATTTTTCAAATAGCATGTTAATGGTGATTAAAGACAGTCAGAGGTGATAGACTCATTTGAGGCCACAAGCTAATTAGTGAGGTCCTGGTTAGAACCACAGAACCTAATGATTTGATAAAGCTGTCTTGTGAAGAATCGATCTCTAACTTTTTCTTGAGACTCTACAAATAGTTCTCATTAAGTGCTGGTAACGTGCCTGAAATTAGACATCGGGATCCCTGGACTGCAGTCAGATTGCCTACTACAAAAAAGAATTTTTTGCTGAACACTGAAGTTGTTGGGTAACTTGAAAAAAGAGGGGGAAATGATGCTTAGTTACATCCTCATACATCAAGAATATATGCAGTACTTCTCAGGAGAACAAAATTGTCTAGAATGCTAGTTAGATGATAATTATGGATGATTCAGCACTGTTACACTGCTATTGATTTATCATTGATTCTCTTTTGTGGTTTGTGTTGAGATTCCTATTTTTTGTTTGTTCTTGTTACCTGTTTCTGAAATAAATAGTTGAATGTGTAGGACAGGATTCTCTACTGCTTTCTACTGTGTATTTATTTTTCTCTAGTTCCAGGAGCAAAATAAAATGATAGACTTCTTGCCAAAAGTGTGAACTCAGAATTATTCTGGGATGGAGTAAACACTTCTGCACATACACAAAGGGAACACAACTTTCTTAAAAGGCTCATTTTGTTCTTTTTGTGGTATGTTTCAGTTTCCTGTCTGTAGTTTTGTAAAAAAATTAAACACTGCCAGGTGAAGGAAAGGGATGTTGTCAATACTTGTCTTCCTACAGTATAGTCAAATGGATGGAAAGAATAGGAGAAATACTGGTTCAAAACGCCTTTTTTTAATTTCAGAGGCATGAAATTGAATTTACTTCTCTCTTCAGGGAAGTTCCTTACCCTTCCTTTGAGCAAATGAGACATCACTTGATTTTCCATGCCCTGGAGAATGTCCTAACCAATAAGCTGAAAGAATTCTATTGCTAGCTCATAAAATAAATAAATATACAAAATAAAAAAGGCTTAAAGTTCCTACTCTGCCATCTGCCCTAACCACGGATACCCCTGCTGGATGATAAGCCCCTGGTCAAATACTTGAGGGGAGCAGAAAACAGGATACAACCCTTCCTCTTTCAGAGCTGGAGTGTCTTTACAAAGAGTTTTATGTCCAGAGGTGCTAATGGCTGTACTGTGGATTGTCTATGACAGTTTAATATTTAAAAAAAAAAAAATCCCCCTGCTTTTACTGAAGAAAGTTTATTATGGTTCTTTTAGGCAGATTAAAATATTCTGCTCACAAACATGATCTTTTTATTTAAAAAAGATATAAGAAACAAGCTTGAAGTGTGTGGTTTTGGTGGGGTTTTTTTAATTTTTGGCCACTAAAATAAAAAAAATTATCAAAAACTTAATTCTGAATATGATGATGTTAGTGTAACAGCTCTGTTTTAACTCATCCTCTGACAAATGCAGATTCTTACCTTAAGATGTTTCAGGTAAGTTTTCAAATGAAAGACAAATCCATGCTGTACATTATTCTACACACAAAATACTTGAGATTGTATAAAGTGCAATCTTAGAACATAAGAGATATGTTCAGTGTCCCATAGCTTCCCCAAATCTCAGCCCTTTCACCAATGCTTGGCTTCCAAGAAGCTGTATGACTGTGAAGATGCTTCCCTTCTCCTGTGGTTTTTGGGGGTTTGCTTTTCTTGGTGTGTTGGTGTTTGTCAACTAGTTGGGATGGCTTAATTGGGAAGAAGGTAGGTAAGAGGTGATGACCTTTGTGCTGGTATTGCCTGATGTGATATACAGCTCATCTGTTCCATGATGTGCTCCTGTTGAGCACCTGCATAGCTTCCTCTTTACCAAACCCAGATTGGGGCTGACTGAATAGCTAATGCATAACAGCACTGGCAAATGTGACAACTTCTCTGAGAGCAGAAGACAAATAAAGGGGACTTTTAGCAGTCTGATCTGTCAGCTCTTGCCACAATACCTGTGGCAAGAGGTATTGTCTATCTTCAGAATGAACTGAATGCGTTTTCAATTGGGACTTTATTGTTTTATATTGGGGGCATGGTATGTGAACATACAATTGGTCTGTGAAGCTGTTACTGCACAGTACAAATAAAGAAGGCACTGGCGTTGTGTGCAGGAGTGTGTGTGCGTTGCAGAGCTTCATTCTGCATTGCCTGTAGAAGTACTTCAGCTAATGGCAACTAAGCCAATATATCTTTGTGGCATTATGCTGTGTAATGCAGGAAAACTGAGATGTGGGAAGCAGTATAGCTGCAAGCATTGCTCTGTGCCTGGGATATTTCCATCTGAGATTTAGCCCCATAAAAACATTATGTAGATGAAGCTGTATTCTGGAATTTGAGCTAATTGGAAAACCCTTTGAAAGATCTTTATAAATTGCACAATACAGACTGCTTAGGTAATCTGCATAGATCATGAGATTGTTATGGGGCTTTGGTATCTAGATTATTTGTCCTTTAAGCCAAGAAAGATCATTCATCCATGAAAGAACCTAACCAAGCTTGTTTAAAAACACAATATGTTTAAAAACAGAACATTCCACATTAGAGCATTCATATTTTGTTTGCCAGTTTCGATCATGGTTAATTATCTATTCATTTATCTTAAGTATGTTCTTATAACAAAATGCCTGCAATTGTTGAGTTAGTTCACTGAACAGCACGCATTTTAAAGGAAAATAAATACAATTCTGTTTATTTCAAATGCTTAGATTTTTTTCAAGGAAAGTCTAAATGAAGTCTTTGGGAATAGTATTAAGAAAGTGTTAATACACAATGGGAAATACTAAGGAGCTTGAGATTGTTACTTGAAGTACTAGGTCTGGATGTAAATTTGTCTTTAAATTTGTTGTGCTTTGATACAAATCAAAGCAAAGGGAAAATAGAAAGGATCAGAAACTCTAGAAAGCTATGTGCAAAATACATATTGAGGCAAAACCCAAATTATTTAAGGAATAATTTTTAAAAAGCATGAAGTGCAGTCATGAATCTTTTCCAAAGACCTCAGATTGAGAAGAGCTGACAAAGAGTGTGTAAAGCTAATTGATGACGAAGGCATAAAAAGAGAATGTAGAGGGTGAGACCACAGGAAAGGAATTATGTGGGGGTTTTTTGCATTGCTGTTCATCATTGAGGAGCTTGGGGACTTCCCACGTAGAGATCCTGGTTTTAGTCTGACAGTGTTAAATTGGTAGAAAAGGTTATGAAACGTAGAGAAAATGAACAAGAAGAAATTGTGATGACAAGATGATATTCACCACAGAGTTCTAAAATAACTCAAATGAAATTGCTTACCACAATTCATAGTTCAGCTACCTCCAATTTAAAGCTATAGTGGTATTAGAGGCCAGAAAGTGGCTGATGTGGCACCAGTGGTTTTAAAAAAAGTTTTCAGAGGTGACCTAGGTGACTACAGACTAGTGATTATGCTATCTCTGCAGGGCTAATTAATGCAAACTTTTCCAAAAAGCAAAATTAGTGGACACAGATGAATAAAATACACCAGAGTGAATATGAGTTTATAAGGAGAAACTTCCTGCCTCAGGGGTTCAAAAAATGATTACAAAAATAAAGGGAACTGATGGATATACCTTTGTTCCTTGAAGTCTGAGCCACAAATTACTGGATACTACAGAGTATTCTGGGGAATTATAATTAAATGTGTGTGCTGTTCTTACTGTTTCCTAGCCATCCCCTGTTGGATGTGGTAAGAGGGAAAAGACTGAACTATACAAACATTTCATCAGATGTGTTACAGTCATGTTGTTTGTGGTGAAATCTGATGATGGGAAAGGGTCTTGTGTTGAGCTGGACTTCTTAATTTGGTCAGAACAGAAGTCTACTGCTGGTTAGTATTCTGGCTTCTTGTGTCTGTGCTGTAGCCCATGCAAAAGATGAATATTTTCTAGAATTAGAAACAGGTTATAGACATACAGATGGCATACAGAACAAATGTATGAAACTTTCACTACCATTACGTTAATCTGATTTTAATATGCTAGAGAAGTCTGATTTCCAAGATAGCAGCAAGCATGGTACGTCAGAAATGATCACTTTTCTGTGGGCCTTGAGGAACCTATTTGTCTGTGACTTAGACTCTTTGTACTTCAAAGTAAACTAACTGATTGTATATTAGTAACAACTAATGGTCTGTTATCCACAAAACTGAAGAGTTGTACAAACATTGCTATGAAAATGGATTACAGGGATTGGTAAATAGTTTGATACTGACTGTTAGAAATAAGCTACTGTGCAAGGTATTTTGTATGGGGGACCTAATCAGTATTTGCAGCTATACAACTGATGGTTTTACACAGATAGGTCTGCAAAGATCTAGAGTATATAGTAAAGATTTACCATGACTTGTAAAACATAAATTGTAGCTCCTGAACTGCCTTTGAATAGTGTATTGTGAGTTATTTGGAAGTTTTATCTGATATAGGCATATGCCTGTATCTTTCAAATCTAATCAGCTGAATTCTAAGCAAATTTCCTAAAAGATTACTTTTTTTTGTCCTGTTCTCAGGGAAGGGAACTACCCTGATAGAAATATGTCTATGCATTTCAGCTCTAGTCAGTTTCTAGCTGTGCTCTACACTGCATGTGTGTAAAATGGGCATTTGAGACTGTCAGTATGAGAAATTGTCACTACCAAACTGTGTGACTTTATAGTTGGCAGTCTGGAACAGTAACACAAAGATGGAGCTCAGGCAATGGGACTCTAGCCATGGAGTTCAATCTAGAACTGCAATCTAATCTTTGTGCCTAAGAACTCCTAATTATGACTATTGGTAAGATATTGCGAATTTGTATTTAAAGTCCTTTGTATTTGCTCAGTTTCTTATACTTCATGTCAGATTTAATTGGATAGGTCATCCAGAATGAGAGTGAACAGCCACTGTGACAAAATTCTTGGTATTTGAGAATAAGGGATTTTTACACCAACGTAAATCTTGCATCAAGGCAGAATCAGCAATCTTGTAGTTATGGCCATTCAACTGTTCTGCACAGCATCAGGCAATAGGATACAAGGAAGCCAATGCATTGGAAGTAAAAGCTAATTCACACAGGCTAACTTAAAGCAGCGAGGCCAATTTCTTCTTTGGATTAATGGTAAATCTCATGCTCTTCAAATGCCATGCAATACAATGCTTCTGGAATGCTACACAGAACACTAATTGTACTGATTACTCATCACTTCCCAAAAACCTTTTCAGAAAGACTCTGTTGTACAGTCCTGACCTCCATAACTTGCATGACCTTACTCTCAGCTCTCATGGCATTCATTTTGCTAGCTTATGCCCAATTTATCAAGCAGCCCAGATCACTTTGGATTACTGATCTGTCCTCTTCACTAGATTAATTTCCCTAGTTCTTGTGTCATTCATAAATGTTATCAGGAATTACTTTATACTTTCAGGTCATTAATAAAATGTTAAGTAATACTAGGCTTGGAACTGTTCACCGGAATCCTGCTAGAAACACACCCTCTGATTATTATTCCTTGCTACAGGAAGCTCAAGGAAATACTTATCAGCTTTTTAATCTACTTATTATGTGTCACTTTTTTTTTGCATGAGTCCTTTTAATTGAAATATTATGCAACAATAAGTTGGTAAGCAAGGCACTAAAATAACAGGAAATAGGTCCTGTAGAACTAGCCACGTATATATTTATCAAAAGTAATGTTGTGGTTTTCTCCTCTTGACTGGCATTAATTATATTTTAATCCTTTAATTCTTTAGCACTTTTATTCTTTATTAATAGTCTTGTGTCAGCCATTCAATATTTCACCCAGGATCAATATCAGGCTGACAAACTGTTACTACACAGATTTCTTCACTTACCTTTTAATATGTAGGCAAATTTTTAGCTCTCTTCCATTGGGTTTTGAACTTGGTTACTGTGCCAAGTGCTGTTGAACCTCAGCACTTCTGCTCCAGCCTCCCTCTGGAAGCAGTCTGTTTGGATGCAAGCAATCTGGGAGCAATTTCCCAACATCTGAGTTATAATTGCATATCTATCCTGTGATATGACAACACTGCTTCTCTTTCCAACTTGCAAAAAACCTGAATATGCATCTGTCATTTCTTGAAATGCATCTAGCATTTCTATCCAGAAAGGCACTTAAACTGTGCTGATTACTTTTATTTCTAACTCCTTAAATAAACATGAGTAACTATGCCCCCCCCATTCAATTTCTTAACTTTGATAATAATCTATTTCTACAGCGTCCTTTGCTTCCTGTCCTGATTATTTTTTTTCGTTTCCCTCCTCATGCAGCTGATTTATAACTTTTCATATTCACTGCACTCAGCCACTACATATGTGTTCTGGGATTTTATTAGAGTGCTTTTTTCCCCATGAGCAAAATAATGATTTTCTTTTAAATCCATGAAACCTTATTCAGTCATATGATTGTGATTTCTAGAGCATCTAGTCAAGTAAATTTAAAGAACTTCCAGTTATTATTCAGTTTCATTAATATTTTATCAGTTGATTTCACCTATTTGTCTCCAGATTCATGAACATAGTTTGAATGTCTTTCAATTTGTGAATGAAAACAAAGAATGACATATTTGTAAAATATCAACACATGGCTTTTACAAAGGTGAAAGAACCTGGCTATAAAAATTTTCATTTATTTTTTCATTATTTCTCCTCCTTAAGTAGAAACCATAATAATGGCAGATGCTTCTCTCAAATTCTGCAGAATTTAGGCCTTCTGGGTTTAGGTTTATGCAAAAACTTCCAAGTATATATAAAGTTGCGGAGTCATCCAGAGAAGGAAGTCTTTTGGTTGAAGGAGACTATTTGGCTTCTAAATCTTCAAAGAAGAAAATTTATAAAATTCTGCCTCACACGTGCAAATGGTTAAGTGTGCAAAGTTGCCCAGTAAGTGAGATGTACAGATATGCTGTGCCCCCAGCCCCCTCCTCCTTACTGTAGAGCAGGAAAACAGACCCTAGGAGACTTTGTGTGGTTGAATTTGGAATAAAATGGAAGCTTTTGACCTGGTATTTTGTTAGTGTCTGCTCCTCTGTTGCACATGTGTTGGCTCTTGAGTGAAAGATGTTAGCATGTAGTATGTAGAAATACTCTTGTTCAGAAGTTTCAATAGAATAAGCTGTTCCTGGGAAGTAACTCTATCTCCAGCATCATCACTATAAGAGGCTGAGGCAAAGTAAAAGTTCCCAAGTATGAGGCAGTCCTTGTCACAGCTGGTATGCAAAGAAATTGCAGCAGAAAACTGCATGGCACAGCATTTTCTTCAGAATAAAAAATGTGCCTATATTCCAAGAGAACCTGCAAGGCAATATGTAACAGCATCATATGCAATGTAATGAATTAGTCATGTGAAACTATTAATCATACTCCTTTCACCACTTGCTCCTCTATTAATCCATTCCTGCCAGAAACTTAACATTACAAATTCCTCAGACGTTTCATACACCTACCACTGTTTAATTTAACCTTAGGCTTCCTCAAGTCTCCTTTCCCTTCAAACTATCTCTTTTTCTGAAGGAGTGAAAGACAGCAAGATTCCCATAGGAGGTTAGTTGTTCTAAATGTTGTGGGAGTCAGTTCTGGCATTATAAACCCAGAATTATTTCATGCTTAGTAATGCACTACTATAATAGTGAAGCTTTGTAAATTTTTTACTAACTGCAAAGAAAAAAAAAGAAGAAACCAAGGTTTCTTTATTTTATGGATGAGTGGGTGCAGCACAAAGGTGTGACATCCTTAGTATTTTGCAAGAATCTGGATACAAGTCAGGAGCTGGAAATAGGTATCTGTGTAAGAATAACACCAGGTGATGCCTACGATAGTTTGCTGACCTTTGGAGAAACAGAATATATACCTGGATGAGGTTGCTAGTGATATACTCTATCTTTTTTAAAAATTCAGGAGAACTTATTTTAGGAAAACATTTACATCTCAAGAGATTGGTATTGAAATGCCAACACAGCAGAAATGAGACTTTATGGTCCAATGCCTCTGGAAGGTGATTTGGGTTTTACTGGTGTTACTGTGGTTTGGTTTGGGGTGCTTTTGGCAGTGCCTGGTACGGGGAAAATGGAAGCACTTTTATAAATTGAATATGGTAATAGAGTTACGGGATCATACGATAGGGTCATAAAGATCATTCAGGTTGGAAGGGACCTTAGGAGGTCTCTAATCCAACCTCCTCCTTAAAGCAGGGTCAGCTGTGTGGTCAGATCAGGCTGGTCAGTGCCTTATCCAGTCTGGTCTCAAACACCTCTCAGGACAGAGACTGCGCAGCCTCTCTGGGCAGCCTGCCCTACTGCTTTGCTGTCCTCGGGGTGAATTTTTTCCTTGCATCCAGCCTGAACCTCCCAGTGTCAATTCATCGCTGTGAACCTTTGTCTAGATCCTGCCTCTGTCTCTCCAATAACCTCCTTATCCATATGGGCAGAGTGCTGGTTAGGTTCCCCCAAAGGCAGCCTCTTCTCCAGGCTGAACAAGCCCTGGTCCCTCACCCTCTGCTCATCGGGCAAGTGCTCCAGCCCTAGGCCAGCTTGGGGGCCCTCCGCTGTACTCCAGTTCATGGATGTCCTCCCTGTATTGGGGGGCCCAAGACTGGATGCAGTATCTAGAATGAAGTGGCAGGGCTGAGCAGAGGGGGTTAGTGCCCCCCGCTGATGCCCTGGCTGTGCCCCTGTGAATAGCACCCAGGGCACACTGCTGGCTCGTGTTCCGCTTCTGTCTGCCAAAGGCCCCCGGGTCCCTTCCTGCAGAGCTACTCTTAATCAGATGTGCCTAGCCTGTGTCCTGGCACTGGTGCTTCCTGCCCAGGGGCAGCACTTGGGTTTGTCCTTGTTAAAATTCATTATTTTCCCATTGGCCTGCTCCTCCAGCCTGTCCAGATCCCTCTGGATGACAGTCGTGCCCTCAAGTGTATTGACTCACACCAACTTGTCATTTGCAGACTTGACCAGCATGTCCTCTGTAACCTCCTCCAGGTCACTGATAAAGTTGTTAAACAGGACCAGTCCCAGGATGGACCCTGTGGAGTATTGGCTACTTGTTACTGGTGTATGACCCATTCACCACTACCCTCTGAACTCAGTAATTCAGACAGGTTTTCACCCATCTGCTTTTCCACTGATCTAGATAATAGTGTCCTAATTTGTTTCCAAGAATATTGGGAGGGACTGCTCAGTTGTGCTCAGGTTGAGGTAACTGACATCCACTGTTCTCCCTCTGACCACAAATCCACTCATGACTTTTTATATCTAATGAATTCAAGGGTATAAGTGAAAACTGAGGATTTCCTATTTGGCAGAAATTTCTGGAAATATGAAAATAATTATCAGAACAATCCTTTTACTCTCTTAATCAAAATTTCCACAAAGGAAGTGGAATTGATGCATGGAAAGCCAAGGAAGAATGTATTTAGATAGGAAAAGCAAGCAAACAAACAAACAAAAAACACCAACAAAAAAACGACAAAAACCCCACCACTGGTGCTGCTTTGGAGAAATAAGAAAGGCGAAAATGGGGCCTACCAATTGGAAAAATTAGTTTACAGTGTCTTCATTACAATGAATATTTTAACTGAAGGGATTGGGATTAAATCTGATGCAAAAACAAGCAAGCAAACAAAGGTCTTTTTTTCTTAAGATATAACTTGCTGTCAGTGTATTTGACTCAGCTAGAAGTATCTACAGCTGCTAATTTTTCTGGGCTCCCCTTTAGCTAACAGGCACAAGGGGGCATTTTTAGCACAGCTGCTGTCCTGTTTTAGACACCTGATCTATGATGAAATTATGATTTGGATATAATAGGCCATATTGATCTCCAATGTCTATAAAAGGAGTTTAGAGTCATCTAAACTGAGTTACTCTAATTTTGGTTACTCCGATTTTGGTTTGACTCCTATGCAAACTTAAAAGCTTTGGTTTCATACATTCCGGTATGCCACCAATCTGACTATTAGTAAAAGCTTTCAGTGCTGCATGCTCTGGATTGGAGAGTGAGAAACAGCTATCCCAAACTGACAGACTGTATAACAGCAATGAGAATGGATCGTCATGCTCAGGCAAACTCAGCAGTGATAAAATACTGTAAACATTGGAAAATACAGGTTTTTAATGTCCACTCACTCCATCTTTGTCTAATGCATATCTTTAAAATGTGGCTGTTTGGTACAGAAGCATCCTAGGTTGTGCGTTATACTTCAAGGAAAAATAAATCACCACCACCGCAAGTGTTTTTTGAGCTGTAGTATTGTATGAACACTAATCATCAATAGTGGGGCATCATGCTAATGAGACCTAATTTTGCCTCCCCCCACCCCACCATCAACAGATGATTTCCATGAAGAACCATAACTTGTTATAGCAGTATCTTATTGGTTCATTGGATAGATTCTAATTGTTTGAAGAGACACAAAAGAAACAATGTAGCTTATCATTGTTCACTTAATTCACTAAGTAAATTAGAAGTTGAACTGATTTCATGATGCTTGATTTATCTAAATAGCTAACTGAAAACTGGAAGTAGTAAAATGAATGAAATGTTCTGCAGTAATTACGACAGACTCCATCTCCAAAGTTCTCTCTTCATTTTTACTGCTTATTCCCTAAATATTCTTTATTTCTCTACTAATAAATTATCCCTATACTTAAAGCATATACTGCAACTTTCCCTGCTACTGCAAAATGATAATTGCAGTCAGTGATTAAGCTGGAGGTAGGGGAATACCGTATGTATCTATTACCATGAAAATTTTTGTGCATATGGGTAACCCCTTATTTTATTTCACAATTGTTTGTTCCATGAAACTGTTTAGCACAGCACATTAAAAAATAGGTGTGACTGACATGTAGTCCTGATTATTCTTGATACTTTGCACTTTATAGTTCCTCTTCCTTTCTCTATCGTTTATTTCTATTCAAGAATACAAGTGATTCTAAAGTTGCTTGATACTGAATAGTAACTTTTTACATCTATTCAAGAGATTAATTTGAAAAGTCGGAAGTTTCTGCTTCTGCAGTGAACCAGTCCTGAGAATTATGCTTCCACTTTTTACAAATTCTTTTTATTTCATATTCATGTGTTTTCACAATAGCTAGAATAATATGTTATCTTGTAGTCCTTGGATTGTACTGGAAAAAAAGATTTTATGAGCCATCCTTCGATATTGAAACCACTCTGCCTGTTAAGTGGCAGGACACTTTATTTGCAAAGCAGCTGGGAATGTTACAGAATCCATACCAGAAGCAATGTGAGTTTAAGTACAGAAGAGTGTTTTGTTTTGGAATTGCATGTTTACAGTAACAGCATTTCAATAGCTTTATGGTGGCTGAGAAATAGAAACTTAAGAGCTGAGACCTTATTTTAGGGTCCTCCGATTCCTCTACTGAGATTAGCATACGCTTATACTGCTCTCTTAACCTTACAGCTAAAGTCCATATCTATAAAATAGAACACTTTAAAGAAAATATTCTTGGATATACATGAAACATAGTCTTTATTGCTTGCTATGAACAGTGTGTTTATATATCTTGATGTTTTCTATACAGAATATATCACCTAATCTGCTGTATCATTAGAAGTTATTGTTAAACTAAATTGCAAAATGTTGAGTAGTTTAATGTTGGGTTTTACCCTATGGAAGTACAGGAAACATCCAGGTGGAACAGCTTGCAGTATTAGCACCATAAATTGTCAATGTGTTGACAACTTGAAACAGTTGAGACAGTGTTGTGGGTTCTCTTGTTTTTTCCTCTGCATTAGCCAATTGGTGTCTGAAATAATTTATTTTTATTGGAAAGTCGTTTTCATTTAAAGTTGTTTCGGTTTGGGGTTTGGTTTTCTTTTTAATAATATCTTCTTTTTGACTAAACTTTCAAAGATTTCTTCTTTATGTATCATATTATGCCAGAAAATGTAGGGGAGTGGAACTTCTGCCTCAACTTACTTGGCTCTGAGTTGGCTGTTTTCAAGTTCATTTTCTAGAATCTTTACTGCAATGTTTATGGCTTTTTTATATTTTTGTAGGAGTTCCAGTCTCTTCCAATCTCTTGATGTAAGATTTTTTTCCAAATGTGAAATTGTGTTGCACTTCACGATACAATTCTCTCCAACTTTGAAACTTCAACTATAACTTTCTGATTTGTTTTGTAGTTGTCTCTGCTAACACTTTTAATTGTATACGTTAATTTAACTCATGTTATAGATGTTACATTTTCTGTTTGGAAAAAAGTGAAATAAAGGGTGGAACAAAAATAAGATGGTAAAAAAAATGGAGATCTGGATGACAGTGACAAAAGGGGAAAGGCAGGGCTAAAGGAAGATACGGAACACTAATAATAACATGGAAAACTTAAAGTAGGAAAAGTAGTAGTTCAGAGTTCACTTAGGGGATAAACTAATAAGGAAAAAAAATCAAGAACATATGTAAAAAAAAAAGTTTATTTGTCCAAAGGAAAAAATATGATGTGAAAGTACACACATGATGCTGCTTGATTTAAAAAAAATCGAAGTGCTCTGATGGATGAGAATCTGCTGATCCCAAACCAAATGTCTTCTGCAATGATAATAGCTGTTGCTTCGTATATAAATTGTCTGAAATATCTTCAATCCCAAAGGCCAGATCATAACACCATACATGCTGTAAAAAGTGTTCTCCCACCTGGATGGTCCCATTCCAGCCACAGAGCTGTCTCAAGTAGAACAGCGTGAATTGGTGTCAAAAGGGCTGCAATACGTTTTACAATATTAAGCAACACCAGTGTATTTGGATATCAAATACAATTGTAATCTGAAAGATGTCTGACTAATAGACTAGAATTGCAGGGTAGCATTTTATGGCAATGACTCTCTACAATATGCTTGGCTGACAAGCCAAGAGACCTGCGGTAAGGTTTGCTGTTCCCCCTACCCTGCTTGCTACGCAAGCTGACCCATGGACTGGGAAATCCAGCTGTGTTCTTTCTCATTCATCCACCATCAGCAGTTGGCATTTTAATTCTTTCCTGCTCAAGGAGAGTTCACTTTATACCTCTAGACCTAGTGCTATGTTTTTTGAATGTATAGCAAGCAAAACCCACAATTTAAAAGGAGTTCATCTCTAGAGTTTCAAAGTCAAATTTGGTACAGACCTAATAATACCAGTGAGCATTCATTTATATAGATACGGAGTATGGTCAGACTGACCAGATCTGTGATCTCCAGTTTGCTTTGCTATAAAAGCATTCCTGTATGCTAGCTTGTATTGGCACAGATGTTGAGGGAAAGAATGTGCCTTAGTAAAACTGTAAATGTAGGAACAGGTACCATCATAGCTATGTTGAAACTGCTTGATTTGCTTATAAAGCTTGAGTAATTGAATGGGGAAGAAGAAACTGTGGGACACTGAGTCAGCAACCACATTCAAGTAAAAAAAGGTCAAAATTAATAGTAATGCAAATGATACCTGGCTCTAAATTCATAGGCAAATTAGGTTTGTCTGAAGGAATGCAACACATACAAACTTGGAAAATATCAAGCAACATCATGTAGTCCAAGCTGCTCTTAGGATATAAGCCACAATCAATTTTCTTTCTTCCTCTGTGAAACTGCTTTCTTTAAGCCTGTGTGTCTGAAGACTTAAAACACATTATTTTACATGTAATCTTACAGAGTTTGAGTTAAGTCTGGAGTCTTCATGTTTTACAAACTTTTTTCTTAAAATAAAAAAAACCCAAACCTTTCATCTAAAGGTTTCTGTTTCATAGGTCCAAGGTTATAAACAGTTTTATTACAATACAAATGCATACCAAGGTCTGCAAATTAAAACTCCAAAGCCTATTTTAAAGCACTCTGATCTTGTTTAATCAGCAGCATAAGAGCAGTCAATTCCCTTGTGTGCTCCAGTTAGCTGAATGTTATTGCTTAGATAAACAGTATACTTATTCTGATTAGGTTCATGTTTATTCATTGAGTCAAAGAAATTAGGGGTGGAAAGACCTCTGAGGTCATCTTGTCCAATATCTTGTAGGTGTAGGATTGTTCCCAAGAGGATATCATAAGTTAGTGTTTTGTACACTCCAGCTTTAACCAATTCAAGTAATGGGGTTTCTGCCACTTCCTCTGAGAATTATTAAGCAATTTAACAGACTTCAGACTTAAAAAAAAAAAAAAAAAAAAATTGATGATACTCAGTTTGCATTTGCTTTTGAGTTTCTGGCTGTTACACACGCTATGGTCCAAGCAATGGTTAGTCTTCCACACACAGTGTTTTCAAGTAATGCTAGACCTTTATGAAACTTTTTTCTTATCTGACGAAAAAAGGACTTTATACAGATACCTCCAACTGCTTTTGATGTGTCAGTTTGTCTTGCTCTGTCATGCATTCTTATTATTCTGAAATTTTTGTTTTAATGAAGTTACTTCTTAAAACCAACTACACCATCTTGCTGAAAACTTTTAATGGTAGTTGGGGGGGGGGCAGGCGGGCGGGCTACCTTGTTTACTTTGTGATTGTCCTAAGAAGCCTTTCTGAAACTGCTCAAAACTTGTCCCTGGTTGACTGTACTTTCATTGCTACAGAATATATTTTTAAG
>NW_010972764.1:7821824-7851575 GCF_000737465.1 Haliaeetus leucocephalus | reverse complement strand
AAAACACCAACCTCCATAAACTTCTTCACTGAGTTTGTGTACATTCTGAATAGGTCTCATTTGAAATACGGGGTTTAAAAAAACAAATACTCAAATCAATTTCAACTCCATAGCTGAAAGTTTGTGTCAGTAGTTACAGATGGCTACAGGCTTTGTCAGGTGAAGAATGGTGCTTGAGGGACTGCTTAAAAATCCACTACATCAGCAGTTTTCTGAGGCCTTACTCTACAGCAGCCTAGGTTTTGAATGCATAATATTCTTGTCTTAAACTGTATGTCTTCCTCTAGGCACAGAACTCTTTGCCCTACGAGGCTTCTACATCAATTACATATCAACCCCTCCGTGACCTTTACTTGTGAAGCAATTAGGAATGCTACAGAAAACTAATGCCTCACATGAACTCACAGAGGTGAGGGAGAAAAAAGAAGTTGCCAAACAACAGGCCATACTTTCCAGCTTTGTGGTCATAACTCTGGATTTTTCCTTCTACTACTTCCTGACCCAAAGTCCTATCCATCTGCAGTTAATACTGGTAAGAATCCTGGGAAGCCGTTGTTTAGTAAAATAGCAACCTGAGAGACTAGTTTTGGCTTCTGTCTTGTTAATGTGTAGGGCTTTGGGACTAGAATAGCAAAGTGTGGTTTAATATATTAACACTTGTGCTACTGCATAGTAGCCAAATGCACAATCATGCTAGTATTTGAGTCTCTTCTCAGCAATCACCTTGATAAGTATCTATCAAAACAAATGATACCCCACCTTTTGTTACTTCCACATGTACTATGATTTTCTTAAAAACAACTCTACCTTCTTTACTGGGGTGGATCTGTATGTTAAAAATAAATCACAGCCTGTGCTGAGGTCTCTACAGCACTTTTAGCCATGTTTTTAAATGTTTCAGTAGTGTGTAAGGGGTGTAAAGACAATGTGCTAGCTTTCGGTAACAGGCAAGTTTAATTCTGCTAACCTGAAACCTAACTAAAATATATAATTGGCCTCCTTTAATGGCAGGGAGGAGGCAGGGAACACCCAAACCCACCACCTTGTGAGAGTGAGCACCACATCACAACCAATTATATTTTACGTAATCCATTAGATCACTGTAAGTGGAATTTCAATCTTGAGAAACTGTCTGAAAGGACAGGGATAATGATTCAATAAATATATCTATTGGGGTGGACTTTTGACATAAAATCTTATCAGCTCAGTAAGTCTTTTATGGAGGTGACTTAGCTGGTTTGTATATTTAGCACTATAAATAAAGTGCATAGATATAAATGAGAAATGAAAAAAGAGAAATCAACTGCCTTTAAAAGATTAACATAATCCCTTGCTCCTAAAATTCAATTTTTATGGGGTTTTCACTTTGATACAATAAGGTCAGTTAGACATAATATAATCTTTAGCTTCCACCCCCTTGTATCTGCAGCAGTGAAATAAAACCTGCGAACTCTCATTTTATGCAGGAGGTGAAATTAAATTACCATAATGGTGCCTTGAGGTCTAAATGCTTTGAATTGTGCATTGAATTGTGCACTGTATTGGTGGACCAATTGACAGGATTTCTTGGGAGTCCCTGTCCTTTATGGTGGAAAACTACATTTTCACATGGTGGTGGGGGAGCTGGCTGCTCTGTAGGGTGCAGCCAGCTTTCCAGCAGTGTCTTTAAGCAGAGCTTGTGGAGCATGAGTGCAATTCAGCCATGTGTTTGCCGTGGCACAGAGGGAGTAAAGGTGGGAAAAGGAGGGTCCTGTCTGAACAGTCATCTGTGTTACTATCTGAACATGTGCCTAACCAAGTGGTGATGATTACCTAGAAGCTATCATCTGCTCTTAAATAGGTCTCCATTGGCAGCTAGCGGGGGGGCTAAAAAGGTAAGGGTGATGTACCCAACAGTTCCTGTTAGCATAGCTCGTGTACCGTATGAGAGTGAATCTAGGTCACAGACTGCAGTAAAAGCTAGATTTGTTGGAAGGGAGTATGGGCATTATCAGTGTCAGCCTTCCTACCCCTTACCTCCCTCCTTGTTTTAGGATTATCCAAGAGTGGTCCCACATTATATAACAAAGACACACAGTCAAGTAATGCACCCATTTCGCCTGTCTAATCAGAGCACCTGTGGTCCTGGTAGCCAGAACGATATCCTCACAGAGATTTTTTTCCATCAAAGCTTTGGCCCTGGTCCTTTGGCACTGGAACATGGTGACGCATAATGGCCCGGCAGCTCTTGGCCCTGACTGCCCAGTGCTGAGTCCCAACTGGAAACAAGTCTCAAGTGGTAAAACATGGTTGGATGCTTCTAAAAAGCAATCTGCACTTAGATTTACTATCACCTGAGCTCTGATACAATAGAGGGAAGAAAGAAAAAAGAAAAAAAAAAAAACCCAAAACCAAAACCTGAAGTCCATGCTTAAAATATAGCTAAAAATAACTAGTGGCAAAAGCTAGACAGAATCAGTTACTCCCTAGCTGGGGTTGAATCACTGCATTTTAGTTCCTTAGTGGCAGACATTTTGAAAGAATCTTGAATATAGAATCCATTTACTTTGCTTTCAAGACTGCTTGAGTTCTTAGTTTTCTTACATCGGTTACATCAGTTGTACTCTACGTACTTTAATAATGTGTAATCAAATAGAATAGGATCACATGCATCCGTATTGAATTTTAGAGAAAAATAATTTTTGCCTAATGCAGCCTACAAAAAATTCAAGTGGAAAAATTACAATGTATTGTAGGAAGACAAGAAAAACTGGAGAAAAATGACTAGTCTCGCTTAGACTCTGTAGCTTTTATTCAGCTGAGTAAAGAGGACCATAGTTGTCATGTATGCACAGATTCTTCAGTATGGAAAAAGGCTGCAAAACTAACATGAACATGAAGAAAGAAAAATTAAATCATTGTAGGAAGTCCAGCAATTTCCTTTGAGAAAGGGAAAGTAATATAAAAACATAGTAATGGAATGTATTAACAAAAGCAAATACAGTTGTGAACAGGAAGATGATTGTATGCAGTTATAAATTAGTGGTAGACAAGAAATGGGACACTTGGCAATATATTTTCCTAGAAGATAAGGCAAATTAACTTGCAATAAATTCCCCCCAAATGCACAGCTTTGTAAAGCTTTCAAATTAAAAAAAAAAAAAATATCCTTTTAATAGATTTAAAAAGTCAAGAAAAAGCTAAAGGGAGAAAAATAATCATGCTGGAATGGTAGCACGTTAAGAAAAATGGAGAGGCAACAAATTTATTTGGTCTTATCTGCTGTGAGACAACAGGACATCTATGGATTAAATAGGACAGTGTGAATGCAGAAAATAAGGAAACCAACTAACTTAGAGTGGAACGTGCTGCCTCCAGTTTCCAAGAGAAAAAACAAGTTTCATGCTGTTTCTGTCAGCATTTGAGCATTTCGTTACTTGAATACAGTGCAAACACACTTGCAATAACAGTAAATTGTCAATGCAAATTAGAGGAAAAAATGAGTATGTTGCTGTGCTATAAAAAGTTCTTTTTTATTTTTTTCAAATATGAGGTATCACAGACTTATGTACATAGGCTGACAATGAACTGAAAGGTAATAGATGTTAAGAGGGGGAGGAAAAAGAGGAGAAAGAAGCCTAGCCTTGGACTGCCAGTGAAATAAGTGGTTGTTTTAAGGCAGCTGTATGAGAGGCTATCATGATTTCACCTCTGCTAAATTTTGCTGTATTCATACATAAAGTAGAGCATGAACAGCAGACTATAACATTATCGCAGATTAATCAAATTATTGCTGGTGAAAGCAGATCCTGGTACATTAAGTAATCTTTTTTTCTTATGACACTTGCCACTTCAGGGATTTTCTGATTAAAATTAGGAAACAACTAAGAAAATCCATTCCTCTTCATGGTACTTCTAGATGCAGTACTCCAAGAATTGAACAAATGGGGCAGTAATCTTCTGTAGTCTACATTTTTTCAGTGCAGAAAGGAAAAATACTGTTAACATAATATAATTGACCTTGTTAAGGTCTGTATTACTGATCCTTTGCATGGGTCAGCACTAACACTAATTCTGAATACTCAATCCAAAATGTTCTTATCTTCTTTATTTTGGCAGTACCTAGATTTACCAAGATACCTGCAATTTTTCTTTTGTTCATATCCTAGTAGTGCCTGATGCTAGTGTCAGAGTACCATTGAACTGACTTCCTAGATCCCCAGTCCTCTCAGTAGATAGGAATAATGATCCAGCCCATCACACAATACTGTTGTAAGATGCTTTATGTTCTATTGGGAGTTGCAATATTGTTACCGTCCGTGTACCGATTAAGCACTGAAACTCTGGGATACCCTGTAACTGCCTACACCTAACCAGAAGTGATAATAGTCCCCAAGCTGAAATCCAACTGTGCTGAAATCCTCCAAAATGGGTATTTTTGTGATTGTTTTCTGAATTACATAGTTCTCTTGAACTGTGCAGAGACTCTAAACTGCAAATCTGTCCCAGTGGTAACAGGGGTGTGACTCATGTTACTGAATCTAAATCCAAATGTTGATCAACTTTTAAATTTGGCCTTTCATACCAATTTCAAAACTGTCATTTTATTTCAATTATATTAACTTTTAAGCAGAGTAACACTGAAAATATCAAAGAAACTGCTCTTCCTTTACGCCAGGGAAAAGAGTACTACCATCTACTCTTGCTTTTTAGAGTATGCCATTTGCTTTTTTAAAACTATGTACTTAGTCTATATTCTGAACTATAATGTTTTATTCTTTACTAAGCAATTTGAAGCATTAATACTGGAAATACTATTTAAACATAAAGGTACATTTAACAAAGCTCAGTATGATATTTCCCTGGCATATGAAGTTAATTCTTCATCACTTGGGAGTGTCTCTTACGTAATAAATGCAGATAACGCATTAATGTTCAAGGGTATTCTTGAAGAGCTAGAATAGAGTATTTTGAAGTAGCTTTATTGCTCTGAAATAGCTCTGGTTTAAATGATTTCTGAGGCATTTTAAAGCAAGCAAGTAAGCAAAGTCTGCTCCTGAATCATTCAGTCTGACTCAGTTTTCTTTGAAAAATAAAGTGATACTAATCTTAATGGTTTACAGCAGTTGACTGAAATGCACGCTGTTTAGCACAGAACGGAGGAGGCAGCTTGCTCAACCTGTGAGGTGGGATAACGCAAGAGAGTCCCACTCCGCGTTTCAGTTTTTCCGTTTATGTCAGCTCTCCGACACCGTGGAGTCCCACTCGTGCCTCGCTAGCTCCTTCCTCTGACCTTTTTGTTGTACTATTGATTACAAAAGAGGTGCAGACCCTACTTAAAGAGTTACTCTGTCCTCCTAGGACATGCTTACAAACTTAGAGCCATTATGGGAGGCACAGGCAGTACCAACAGGCCCTGGGGCCTGTGCCCTGCGCTCCCCCCAGCCCAGCTCATCCCGGCTGGGCGCCGCGGTGGGACGCAGGCTGCGGCTGCCAGGCGGACGGCGAGCGGGCTGGGGCTGGGGGGGGCCCCGTCAGGAGCCTCCCCTCAT
This sequence comes from Haliaeetus leucocephalus, assembly GCF_000737465.1. NCBI lineage: Eukaryota > Metazoa > Chordata > Aves > Accipitriformes > Accipitridae > Haliaeetus > Haliaeetus leucocephalus. The sequence goes on along the minus strand of NW_010972764.1, from coordinate 7,846,044 downwards.
GCGCGGGAGCCACCGCAGAGTCCCGGGTCTCCCTGCCTTGACCTCTCAGCCCGCTCCAGTGTCCACCCTGGGCCCTGTCCCTGTTCCCTCACCGGGGGGGAGGACATGGCCCCACCAGCCTGTGGGCACCCGCTGGCTCCTTCAGGTGTTTTGGAACATGTAGAACAGTCCTACAACAACTTCAAGAGCTGCCTCGTGATATTCTATAAACCAGTATTATATATGAGAACTTAACAGCTTTCTTCTACGCATAAAGTAGTAAAGAATCAAATGTCTTTGATAATGGAAAATTCTTTTCCTACAACAAGTGCTTTGACTGAAGTTATCACTGCTATTTTCTTCATAGCTTTTCATTTGCTTGTTGTTTGGCCTGCGGAGCCGACTTATAATTTTTAGTCCATAATTTCTTTGGTTTAAATGACGCATTACACATGTCAATATAAGTGATAATAGAGTCATTCAGCCTGTCTGTTTTCTTTGTTTATTAATAAGCTCAGAGTGACCTTTCTAAAGGTATCCTGGAACCCCAGAAGTTCAACAATTGCCTGAAAGGAAAAATAGCTCATGTATGCTGGCGATATGATCATCTCCTAATAGTCATGTAGGCAACTGGGATTACTCACTTTCTTATAATTAAGCTTATGCTTAAATGCTTTGTTGATGCACGTGCAGAATATATTTTCCACATTCGTTTATCTTGCTTACTTTTTTGTGGCAACTAATGATTCCTACTTTTACTAATAAACTCTTCCTTTGACAGTTTTTCAGAAAAACAAATATTTTCTGTGGGAAATCCTTACCTTAGGACTTAGATCTTTTGAGTGATGTAAACAGTTTTTCTAACACCTTTCTGTCAGGAAAGTACAAAATTATTTGTTTAAAAATACTCAAGGATTAAAGAAAAATGTAAGGGAAGCAAACACAGGTTTGTGGTTCAGAGTATAGAATAATCCTGCTTTTTGAAATGGAAAGTAAATCTGATAAGTTTATGAAATGTTCAGGCATCATATTATCCCTAGTGCTCTTCAAACAGCAATCAAGGAATAGAAAACTGCCTTGCTGTTACTCAAGAATGCTTTCTATTTAAATGTACAATAGCTTGCTGAGTAAGCGTGTCACAATTAGAAGACTGCAGATGGACAAAGGTTCAATGAAATAAAAACACTTAGCTAATATTCTTTTTAATAAAGATTTATTTGTGTACTTTTCTCTAAATTTAGACTTAACTGTGAGGCATAACAATCTATCTTACCTTGTCTCCCAGTTCCACAATGTGTTTGAATTTCTGTTGGGCTTTGGCAACCTGTTCTTAAACGTAGCACATACTTTGCTCAATGATTATGATGATAAATCCTTTGTAGTGGGAATCTGCAGGATGACCCATAGTGTGAGAGCTGGCTTATGAATCTCCTGGTAAATAAGTAGGACCCTTGCCTGTTCCTCACAGAGCTGTCAATGAAACCATTAATGTGTTAGTGTGATCTTACGCTGGAACAAGTCTGATGCTGCTGGCAATAATGATGTGCCCCAACTCAGTGATTTTTTTTCTAAAGAGAATGAGTTATCAGATAGATTGTAGCCAGGGAAATCAATAGCTTCTTACGCAAGGTCTGAAAGGCCATTTTCTTAAGTGTTCCCTCTTTTATGGAGAATGGTCATCAGAGTAGCTGAAATATGTCTGCGATAAATGCCTTCGTTTCTGTAGTTTTGATATGGGCAATCCCCTTATGCTTTGCTAGGAAAACAGCAGGTCTGTTTTTTTCATTCCTGTTCTACCTTTCTCTTACTTTGCATTAGGAAGTATAACCTCTCAGCAAGCGTGACTGATACATGGAAACACATGAAACTTGAGAACCATTATAACTGATGTTCAAGGACAGAATAACGATACTGATGCTAACTGTTCATGATACTGCTCCTGCGTTCTGCATTCTAACAAGACAGCACTACAAAATGTTTGAAGTAAAGGCACGCCATTGCTTCAATACATAGATGGAGAAAGGAAGGATGATTTTGTAGTGAAATTTACTGGTCAGATCATGTAATAAGTTTTTCTGTGCTCTCTGAACTGCGTTAATTAGTTAAAAAAACAAATGCATGTGATATGGGAATTGCTGATAGACTTAAAGTATTGAGAAGTTTCAAAGATATAGTGCTTGATGAGAAATTTTGATGAGCAGCTCTGGAGCCATTATCCCCAGTGAGCTCTGTCAGGTGACTGGGATGTGTTAGATATTGCAGCACTTTTGCTTGTCAAAGTTCTCTACTTTCGAATATGATAATGTTAGTACTGCAGTTACAAAGCCTGAGAAACTGTGATGATTTGGAGTATATTTGGAGATAGCTTGGGGTCTAGCCTGTAGTTAGTTATTTAGCACTGCTAGAACCAGAATTTTACTGATGTATTTGCTGGTAACTAGGATTAAGAGTCTGTCTTTTTTATATTATTCTGTGATATCAGAATACTGCGACCTTTATAGAATAAACCAAATCTCTAAATGGACTGATGTTACAAGACTTGACAAGAAGGGCATCAGAGGTCTTTAGGTTAATCCACCAATGTCACAAATTAATCATGCTCTGTGTCTAAATGCCCTCTAAATTAATTTTTGTATCTAATTTTTGTATCCTTCTACTACTGTTCAGAATTTCTTAGTTTTGAATAGCAAGTGACTGCAAACTCCTAAATACAATTCTGTTCGCAGAACAGAATCTGCTTTTCTGACTACTGTTCAGTTATAGCTCTCTACTACTTCTAGAATGGAATAAGACCTATGCAGTTTTACTAACTGCCTTTGTCAGTCACATTTCCCTGCAGTAACTTTTAAACGCTCTGGTTAATTTTGGGCATGCTTTTAAAATGGTACAGTTTTCAAAGTTTTATTTTCAGATTCCTATATATTTTGTGAGAAGGATACCTGAATACAGCAGAGATGCAAATCAGTGACCTTTGCTGACAGGAAAAACAAACAGACATTAGTTCCTGATATACCTGGAGAGGCTAATCAATGTGTGAATAGCTTTGGTCTACTCACAGTGTTCATCTCTTCGCATGCTGGAGTTGTCTTGGAGAATGGACTTGGTTCAGTTACGAGGTATAGAGGGAAGTTGAAGCATTGGGTAGGGCATCTAAGGACAGAAATACTTCTTGCTGTTCACAGAAAAAAAAAATAATATAAATAAATAGTTTCTACAAAAGCCTTAATTCAAGCATTAGTTTTCTCTTTCCCATGAAACCTTACTTAAATGGTCAGATAAAAGGATAGCACGTCACTGGCAATGCTCACTTTTGTTGTTTTCTTTTTCATAATAAAGATGAGTTACAGTGAGCAGTCTTCAATGTCTGCTGTTCCTGAAACTATGCTTAGAGTAATTTGTCTTCTGAGGCTTGTGACTAACTGCTTAAACATGACAACAATCACAAGCGTTTATTTCCATTTTACAGGTTTATAAGGGAACTAAATCTGTTCTATGTAAACAAAGCAAGATGAAATCCATGTTTATGATCTATGTATAAAAATGTAAGGAGAAGAAAAAAGGAAAGAAAGCTAAGAAAATTGTCTTAGGGCCATAGCACTTTCACTTTGAAAACAGGCATACAGTCTGAAACTTAAAGTTTGCCTCAAGGCATAGCACAGAATATCATGAGGCGAAACCAGAAGTTGGAAGACTTAATCCTTGGTCATTTTCTTATGTGGAGGCAGTCTAATATGGCAGTAGCATCTTCTTTCCCAACCAAGAAAGTAGTATTGAACAAAAATCAACTCAGAACAGTGTCTTTTTTCATGTATCTTGAGGTTTCCTGAGATAGCAATGAAAGCTTACATAAGGAAGAAAATTCAGAGTAACAGCACTAGCAGAATGTCAGCAGAATATGAACTGAGGAAAACCAGTCACTGCTCATCACTGTTTCAGCTGCATTCATCATTAAGTCTAAAAAAAAATTAAATTAAGAAGAATAACTACTTTTGGAACAATAACTGGGACACAGGTATTCCCAAATAATTTTGGAATAAGGATGAACATGTAATTTTATACTGTAAGAAAGTCATCCCAGCTTTACAGTTCACTTAAGTAATGACTTAGGCTTAGCTTAATACAAACTAATTGCACAGTACAAAACGTGCTATATCAACATCTCCTTTTCAGTTTTCCACCACTCTTAAAAGATTTAGTTGGTGCCCTTTTATCTTCCAAAACTGTAATACAAATTAATAAAATTACCTTTTATCTTGAATTTGAATTAATTTTGGTTATTTCTTAATTAAACAAGAGAATAGCAAATATGCCTCATCTCTTGAAAATATAAGCCCGCTAGCTCTTCTCTATAAAATGAGGGCTTCCCGTTACCTGCTACGAATACAAATTTGGGGCTGTATCCTATTAATTCATGGACAGTACAATTTGAAATTAATACGTACTGTGGAAAGTAAAAGAATTTTTGTTCTGAATGATAGGAGCAAGAAGTGCGCTGTCCTTGAATTAGCAAGTGCTAGTTATTGGAGTGTGTGAAGTCATAGATGGAAACACTGTGAGGTTTGCTTGGTTTTGCTTCTGAACAGTCATTATATTGAAGTCAAACACATTAATTGATCATGTTGATTATAAGCAGATATTTGATCAATCTAAACATTGATCTGCTCAAGTATGGAAGTAGTTCAAGGCAGAATACAGCTGAAGTTTCATTTTACAAATCTAACACACCGAGTAGCTCCTCTCTTAATGCATTCTGGGGAGTTAACAAAATATTTGATCCATTTTCTTTATATTGCATCGCAAACCTTTTTCTAACAGTTCTTTAGCAGAATAATAGCAGTGATTTAATGTTTATGTAAGTTGGGAAACCGTATGAGAAGGTAATGTATCTTTCTGTCCTCTACAGAGAAAACCTCTGCACATTAACTCTAGTTGTGATTTCTGTCCTAAAGTGTAATATAATTAATATCACAATTGTTTTCTTCATCTTATTAATAACGGTACAGATCATTGGTGTGTTTGTGTTCTTGTTTTTAAAGGCCAAAAGTGCATCTACCATTCTTATGAGAGAAATGCAGTGTTATAACAAATGGATTCAGAATAAGAGCCGTAACAGCATCAGAAAATGGTGGAATTTTTTTTTTTTCCTTTTAATGTAGTGGGAGGAAATAATGACTTTTGTTATTGTTCTTGACTAAAGGCCTGGCGGTTAAAAGCATTTTGTGTTTGTTTACTATGGAGTTCATGTATCAGAGCTTCACAGTCCTAAATTAATTAATCTTCATAACTCTGCTGATAATAATTGTGGCAGTTCTGTGGGTGTAGAGAGAATGAGGCAGAGCACTTGATCCAGCTTCCGTGGTTGTCAGGGCAAGAATCTCATTGTCTCTAGAATCTGATTCTAAGCATGTGAAAGTAAAACTGTGTGTAATTGTGTTTTAATGACAATACAAACTACCAGTTCAGCTGAAGATACTGGGAAGAAGGGTTGCTGCTGTCTGTGCTCTGCTTTGTGTAGCACCTCCCAACAGAGGGCAGGCAGCTCCAGTGGTGTGCTGCAGTAATTGCTACACAGCCTCTACATCTGTTTTGTGGCAGTATCTACTAATGCTTAAAAAACAGAACAAACCCAAAAAAGTCCCTATATGTGTTCCCTGATGAACAATGCTTGGAAAAGACTTTGAAAGAAGATTTCAATGGATACACCAGCATAACTTCAGAAGCAGTATTTATGTGTAGTTACTGACTTTGAGTGAATAAATATCAATTTGCATGCCCATTATGAGGTTTTGCAAGCATAATGTGTGCAAAAGCATTTATGTCAGGCACAGTGAGTATGCCTATAAATCTTGAAAGTAAATGTTAAGAGCAAAGACACGTTTGAAGTTCTGAGTATATGGGGAAGTGGATTGCTTAATAAGCAGCACAGGGCTTGAATGCTTGCAACATTATTTTCTTTAGGTTTTTGTACTGCTGCTGTCACACCGTTTGAACTTTTCAGATGGTATTCTAAGTGAAATAGCTGCCATTCTTAACATAAGGTCTGTTTTCCATTTCTTTCATCTCCCACTTGGAAGGAAGAAGGGGAATTAGCTGTGCATTTTAACATTTTTAAAACTAAGACTATTTTTTACCTGTTACTGCCCGTCAGCAAGCCAGAACCTCCGTGATACAAAGAGTTTGTGGATATTCAGGTAACCTTCCTTCCTGTCTGATCATTCCTGTTCCCATGCTGCCCCTACCATTCCCAGCAGAGCTGTTTGTGGAGTTGTATTGTGATCTGGATGAGGGAAAAAAATCTAGGTTAAAAGAAAAAATACTCTTTAAATGTAGATTAGTTCCTATATCGTATAATGGTGACTTCATCTCCCACTATAGAGATGCATGAATATAATTCAAGGGCAAGAAACTATGTGAAGAAGTACCTGTTGCTGTTAGAGACAGTGTCACCCATAAATGTTTTTTTCACTATGAAACTATCATCTTGCAGAAGGACTTTCATGAGGGCTCTGCATATCCCAGCTCTGTGAAGGGGATCTAATTACCACTTTTTCAATAAATAGAATTCTGATAACAACTATGAATGCAGAGAAAAATAATGTTATTTTTACCTTAATGTTTGATAAGGCTTGGCAGCCATTGAACCTATATGAAAAATGTATGAATGTAGCAACGTATAAATACTATACATCTTGTGTTTAAATAAATAAATAAAAATCTGGTAGCTGAATTCATTGCTGTCATTTTTATCAAGCTGAATTTGGCAGACCATTCAAGAGGAAATTACAATAACCAATAAGCATTATAATGAAAGCATGGGAGAGGATTATTGTAATGTTCCAATTAAAAATGTATGAGAGAATTTCAACATTTCTAGAATAAAAGGCTACTGTAAAAGCGAAAATGTGGCAAAAATCTTTAGGCTAGACATAGCAGAGTCTTTTAAGAGATTTCCCATAGCCTAATAGGTGTGGTTTAATTAAATTAAATTCCCTAGTATATGCAACCATAATCATTCCAAGCTGAGAAACAAAACTTACGCATCATAAATCATTCAGACAACTAGGTATGTTTAAAATGTGAACTACAGCATAGTCCTAAAAAGAAAGAAATCACATCATAATAGCTTTAGGTGAATAAATATTCTACTAATTAGTAAGGAACTCTTGTGACTTAAATCAGAATTTTTAGCACTCTGAAAGAAATGAAAGTACTAAGTACTAGAAAGTACTAAGCTTAAGATCAGGGATGTATGCAAGGATCTTAAATACACTGTGATGTGTTTCACAAATGAACAACATAGCATTCAGAATTTGGAATGTTAAACCTCCTATAAATGTAAGAAATGATGAAAAAGTAAATGGTCATCATTAAATTTTCTTACAGGCAGCAATTTTTAGCTAAGAATTTTCAGGTTAGAGCAGTTCAAGATGTGAAATCAGATGTTGGTGCATCATGGCGGGTCCTGCAACTTTATAGAGTAACAGTGGAAGCTTCTGAGAAATCTGGTATAGTCACTGGCCATGTCTCTTTTGTCTGGAGAAAAGGGATAGCTGATATGCAGACTTTTTCAGCTTACGTTCTTACTAGATAATACACTTGGTTGAAGAATTCTCCATTGATTTATTATTCCTTTTTGTATATATTTTCAGTCATCACAGAAAATGACAGAGTGAATTCATCATATTATCTCTCTTAAGTGGTCAAAGGAGTTAGCATTTCCTATTAAATACTATGAACTACACCACAAGCATTTAATTTTTGTCAGGCCCTAGAGATCACCTTGAAATTGATATTGGGTGATTTTAAGTTTTCACCTTAACGTTTCCCATGCCTCAGGTCTTTTTTTTTTTTTTTTAACCTCTTGTTTTGTATCCAATAAACTGTAAAATGCTGCAGAAAGCTACATGAAAGCACAAGCGAGTATATGGCACTTGACCTGAAGACCTGCAACTATTGTTAAAAAGTCAAAGCTGTGATGTGGCTCCTCCACTATGTGTTCCACAGTTTGTTTGGCCTTATGACATACTCAAAATGAGCAAACCCTTCCTAAAGTGTCACTTTTACTCCCTTGAAATCTCTGGCAGCATAACTCATACTAGTTAGTATCTCCCTTCCCATCTGAGAAATAGATATCAGGGGATATTTTGAGAGATACATAGGGTCTGGGAATAATATGAAAGATGGGTCATCCCAACATCAGGCCTCAGCTGCTCAGACAACTCAGGGTATGCCATAGAGAGAAGCAGATGGTTTTTCCTGATGATGGGAAGCAGAATGAAGGCAGGTAGCTGGTTCACTCTCCCATGCCTTTCAAAGCTTTTCAATGTGCTGTAGAGGTGACCTGATGCTTTCAATGCCCTCCTGTCTCTTGATACAACTAACCGCCTTTCCAAGGTTCTCTGAATCTCATGGACTTCCTATTTTGTGGATCAGAAAGGTGGGGTTTTTTTTCCTATTGGAGCTAGTTTTAATACTCTGTAGCAAAGGAATACTCTTACTGTTGGTTTCTGTGCTCTATTCACTTCAAGTAAATGATAAATAGGCCAGTCTCAGAGGTATTGGAGACAAAGCTGGGGAATTATTTAATCTGTCAGGACAAAAAAAGACTTGGAGATTTGGTGGTTTTCTTTATTGTTCTTTCTTTCCTTTGCAAAAGCATACAAAACTCATCCAATCCCTGTGGAATAAGCCAGAAAAAACCTGCCCCACAGAACTGGTTACATTACAAAAGCTCTATAGTTCCTCTCTGGATTCAATAAATTGTCTGGTATCTGAGAAGAAAAAGTCTGTGGCCAGTACTTCTCCCCATTGCTGAGGCAAGAAAACTGTGGCCTGCTGCTTAAATGTAGCCTTCCCTCTGTTCATTTTTTTTCCTTCTGGGTATCTGATCAATGGAAGCAGGACTGTGACATGAGAAAATCCATTTCTAATATCCAGAGCTGCATGTGAGCTATTACTGATTTCATAATAGCTGTCTGTCATGCTGCCTATGCAGTCCCAGTCATTATCAAGTCAACAGATTTCAAAGCATCCCGTGACTGTCACAGGAAGAACACAATCTGGTTTTGTAATCCTCATCTCATATAAAAGACAGTATTGCTTTTAAGTGAAACTTGAGACCCTTAGCACTTAGACTTATTAAAGATGTCCTGTTACTTAATGCTGGATTAGGGATACTGGTTATAGATCTGGAGTTTGGCTAGATTCTATATAGACTACCAAAAGTCTAAATTGATCTGTAATATTGCAGCACTCGGCTAGACAGCACATATTTATATTTTTTTAGTGGACAATAAAATCACATATAGTTGGGAAACTATCATGTTAAAGGGCTTCAAGGAGTTTCAAGGGACCATACATGCTTTAAATGTCATCTCAGGTAATGCAGGTAGGTATGGATTAAAACAAAACAAAAAACCCAACCCAACCAACCGAAACAAAACCACCACCACCACCCCCAACTTTACACATAATTAAGCTTATGAATCTAACTAAAATCATGTTTCTGATACACTGTTAGCACATCTTGTTAAATTGTTCTTAACATTTATTTTCTATGTTTATGTTTTGAGCTTGAGTATAAATTGCAAAATCACTGTATCTCTCTAAATGATTATTTGTAAATTTCCTCTTAATATCGCTCTCATTTTAAACATCAATATTTGTATTTCTAAGAGTATGCATTGTTATAAAGAAAACTGTACTGCTTAGGGTAATGATAGCTTCCTGTTTTCCAAATTGCTTTTCCCATGACAAAAGCATTACTGTAGAATTTGTAATGCTGTTTTCTGTATAGCAACAAATTGTACTCGTGTCAGGAATATGCATAAGTGGCTTTCTTCTCTTTGTATACAAAATGAGTAGTTTTCTCATTTTCTATTTATCATCCCTAAAAGCAAAACCACTTTCATGTTAGTGCCTTGATGCAGCAAAATTACCAGTAGCGAACATTACGTATTAGGATATTCCAGGTACCCTTCTGACTTGGGGCCTTTAGATCTGCAAAACCTTCTCCAAGCAGAGATGAAAGTTATTCTCTGGTTTCTACTGGTCTTACTGCTGAAGTTTAATGGTTTTGTTCAATCTTTATCGTGAGAAAAAAAAATGGAAATTTAGTATTAAGATCACATTGTAAATCAACAAGAGATCCACGTCTGATTTCTATTCACACCTTTCAAAATTCACACCCCAATCTTGCAAAGTACAAAGCTCCTCTTGAGTGAGACTTCACACCCACTGCATTCCATAGGAACTTAACCTATACTGTGATTTCACAGCATAGTTACGTAACCTCTAAAGTTGAGGAACAGTTCAGAGGTTTTGACTCATTAAGATCATACTTCTATAAGCCCTCTGAAAACTGAAGTAAAGACACTTCCTAAGCATAGACCACAGAGATGGCATAAGCCGTAGATGGCAATTGTTGACTGACCTGGATTTTGAAGGATAACATAACTTGTGTCTGCAAAATTCAGGTTTTTGATAGCTGCTTAGTAGCTTCTCAGTGCAACAGGTTGGGAAATCTCAGTGGCAATCAGTGTGCAAATATCAGTGATGTTTGGGGTGGCTCTTGGTGCAGGTTTGAGGGACTGTCTCTTTCCAGTTCCTCACAGTCTCCAAGAAAATTAAACTTGATGGGCTCTGGGACCTGTTTGCTGGGAATATCTGACTGGATTATCTTGTCATTGAGATCTAGAAATAGTTGATCACTCAGAGGCTCAGCATTTATTTTAGGCAGATGCGAGAATTCCCTGTTCTTAGTAGGATCTAAAAAGCAATATAAAGTCAGGTCAGTATTAAAGTGCAGAAATTAGGATTATGGTTGCACACACTGGTGGACCACACCATGAGGATGAGTTAGAGAAAGGGAAGATGAGGAGGAGGTTGGGTTAAGGAGGGAGGGGAAGCTGAGACATGACATAGTAAGAATTGGCTGGATGCTTGCATCCAGAGATAGTGGTCAGTGGCTCAATGTCCTGCTGGAGATCAGTGATGAGTGGTGTCCCTCAGGGATCTGTATTGGGACCAGTGCTGTTTAATATCTTCATCAGTGACATGGACAGTGGGATCGAGTGCACCCTCAGCAAGTTTGCAGGCAACGCCAAGCTGAGTGGTGCGATTGGCGCGCCTGAGGGACAGGATGCCATCCAGAGGAATCTGGAGAAGCAGGCCCATGTGAAACTCATGAGGTTCAACAAGGCCAAGTGCAAGGTCCTGCACATGGGTTGGGGCAACCCCCGGTATCAATACAAGCTAGGGGATGAAGGGATTGAGAGCAGCCCTGCGGAGAAAGACTTGGGGGTACTGGTGGATGGAAAGCTGGACGTGAGCCAACAGTATCCTGGGCTGCATCACAAGCAATGTAGCCAGCAGGTCGAGAGAGGTGATTCTGCCCCTTTAGTCTGCTCTGGTGAGACCCGCCTGGAGTAATGTGTTCGCCTTGGCACAGGAGAGACATGGACCTGTTGGAGTGGATTCAGAGGAGGGCTGCAAAAATGGTGAGGGAGCTGGAACACCTCTTCTATGAGGAAAGGTTGAGAGAGTTGGACTTCTTCAGCCTGGAGAAGAGAAGGCTCCGGGGAGACCTTATTGCAGCCTTTCAGTACTTAAAGGGGGCTTATAAGAAAGATGGGGACAGACTTTTTAGTAGGGCCTGTTGTGATAGGACAAGGGGTAATGGTTTTAAACTAAAAGAGGGACAATTGAGACTAGGTATGAGGAAGAAATGTTTTATGGTGAGGGTGGTGAAACATGGGCACAGGTTGCCCAGAGAGGTGGCAGATGCCCCGTCCCTGGAAGCAATGAAGATCAGGTTGGACGGGGCTCTGAGCAACCTGATCTAGTTGAAGATGTCCCTGCTTATTGCAGGGGGTTGGCCTAGATGACCTTTAGAGGTCCCTTCCAACCCAAACTATTCTATGATTCTATGACTCTACTGAGGGCCTGCAAGAGGGGGAAACCCACTGAGCAGCTCTCTTCCTGACTCTTTCTTGCCTATGCTGAACACCAGCTATGAACATGCCTTTATAATAAGGTAGTATTTTTAGTGTTACTGAAACTCATGTCTGAAGTCAGAAACAAATTTCATGTCTGAAACTCCACTATTCTCACACTGAGTGAAAAGTTGGGGCAGTACATTAATATTTTAAAAAACAGAGGTAAGGAAAATCAGTATATCCATACAAGTGGGGAATGTTTCCAGCCATGCTTGCTTCGAAACTGTGATGTGATAAAAGGCAAATTTATTTTCTAGCTGCTATGCATACCCTATGCTTTTTTTTATATTGGGAGTACTAATAGAAGATGGGATTTATTGCTACACTGAAAGGCTGATTACATACTTGTGAAGTGACTTCTGATACTGGGTATTAAAGGTTAAATTGGGAACTCACTGGACCAAGCAGTCAGAAAGTTGGGAGGGAAATGTATGACTGGTGGGCTTAATTGGAAGGAAATTACTTTTTTTAAAAGAAAACTCTTGCTGTAAATAACAAACAGTAAAGAAATAATACTTCTGAAATGTTAGCTGTTGTTTGTGAATGAAGAAAAGAGAGTAAGAGGCAATGAGGACAAACCCATGCAGAGTTAGCAGCTGAATGAAAAAAATACGTTAAAAGCAGTATTTTTTTTCTCCTTATGATGCAAGGGCCTAATTTCATGCAAAAATTATGATCTAATTGTGACCTCAAGGTCAAGTTCTGTAAGCCTTAGCTTCAAACTACTGGCCAAGCAGTCAGTATTGTCACCTGAGACTACTGTGCAACATTGGTCTTTACTCCTAAGATATTTGTTGTCTAAAATGATTATGCATTTAGCTTATTCAGTGCTATTATGTATAGAGTTATTTTGTGTTATATTGTGAGGTTTTTACACTTTACAGGCCTTTTTGTGTATATGATGCCTTGTCACAATTTAAAGAGAACTGGTTTTGACAGAAAAATAAGTTTTCCACAAAGAACTCTCACTTTCTGTAAGAAAAGGTTACTTCTGGAAAAAAAATCCAAGCCTGAAAATGGATTTTCTTTTTTTTTTTTTTTCCACTTTCACAGCCACAGATCCATAAATACCTGTGGCAGAAAGACTTTGCAGCTTAATAATGCCAACATGGGATGCTATTTCATTCTTCCTCCACAGGCTAACTTTCCCAGTCACTGTGAAACATACATCTCCTTGTCTCGCACCATGAAATAACTGTCACTGCAGTGTTGAAATGTCTGTCTACATGCACATACATATAAAAACCCACAGTCTATCATTGCCTTGTGAATATTACTAAAGAGGAAAAGAAAAAAGCATGTCCACCAATCCTTGTTTAAAAAAAAATAAAAATCTAAAATGCTATTTTTTTTTAGCCTTATCCACGTGGAGAAAGTGAGAGGAAATGGAAGAAGAAACTTTGTCTTTATACAAACCATGCAATGAATATGAGACCTCTAGAAATTTAAAGAAATGGTTGGGTTTATTTTCCTGGTGAATGATATGTTTTTGCTTCAGTAGTTACTCACACTGGTAAACCTGAGAGCAGATGAGTTTGACTTAGTCTACTGTCAGTTCAATGACTTTAGTAATACTTTAAAGGCTTTAATGTGACTGCACTGAACTGCACAGATGTTAATAGCAGCTTTCAAAAGCAGTGATGGGTTTGGTCTCAAGCTTGAGTTGTCACTTAGGACTGAAGTTCTTGTTTACAAGTTTAGCAGATGTCTGTGTAATCACTTCATTCATATAATCCACTCTATACAAGTACTTGTTTCTCCTCAGGAAGGCTGAAAACAGATTCTTTCTTTCTGCATAGGCATGCAGTCATGTAGTACTCGCCCATGGAAGACCATTACATTTGACACAGCGTTTGAAACACAAATGGTATAATCTTAGGGATAAGATGATAATAGGAAGTTTAAGATACAAATTGCGTTTCTAAAATTAATTACATACTTTCTGTCTTCCACACACTTCAGTGAAGGCACTTGCCAATTCATGGTATTAGTACTCATTTAATTACTTGGAACTTCACTAGCCTTGTTTCATCAGCCAAGATCAGAGTGAAATTAAGATTTATAACAAGTGTCTTCTGATTAGTTTTGTATTTATACCAAAAGTACTTTTAACTGTGGCAAAGTCAGTGGTCTGGAGAAAAAAGAAATAAACAGCTAGAAAAAAATAAGAACAAACTAATGTTGCAGTGGTTTTTAAGGTGCCGCACGTTCATTCTCCCTGGTACTACACATACCTCCCAAGAAGAAAGCATTAAAGTAATGTAATAAATAAGGGTATTAGAGAGCTTAGCTTTTCTGCATGGTGTTGATATAGCCTGCATTTTTTTTTTTTTTTTTGGCTTCTCTATGCCCACTTTTGAGTTGCGTGCACTGTGGAGTGGTACATTCCTATGTCCAAGTGCATGTGTTGGAAGCATCACTGGCTGTGAAATGGGTATTGCTCAAGGAAGGAGCTCCTTGAACTTTCAGTTTTCCATCCAAAATCAATGTAGTAGATGACACAGTAGTCATAATTCACCATTTAATATGCTGCCTCTTTATTTCGTTGTTGTCAGGGTGCTGGGGGACACCTGGACCAGCGGGGCAGGGGCCTCTGCATCCAGGGTCCATCCCGCTGCCCCCCGCAGCAAGGGAGCAGGATCAGGCCCAGCGAGGGTAACCAGGGTCAGACACAGTCTGTTTGTCGCTAAGCAAGTCCAAAGTGGTGCGGCAGGGCTGAGGCCAGGCTGGGATGTCAGTCTGTGGGTCAGGGTTGGGATCAACAGGGCCCATGGTGGGGCTTAGGCAGGGCAGTTGGAGATGTAGCTCAGGTGGCTGCCAAGTGCAGAGGCTCAGCCTAAAAGCTGCTCCTGCGGGTACGGGATCAGCCCTGGCTGAGGCGTCCCCTGCACTGCAGACTGGGAGGGCCCTGTCCCGGGTCACTGTAGGAAGGTGCAGCATGCGGCTGCACTGGTGGTGAGCTGGTCCTGAGCCCTGGCAGCCAAACCTCCAGGAGTGGGGATGCGCTCAGGGCCCTGACACCTGCAGTGCTGCTGGTGGTGGTTTGAAGGCATGTTGCACTCCAGGTGCAGTTGAAAATTCATGTACTTGTCATCATTTTCTTCTTCTGAATGATCAAAGCCCCTCACCTGAATTTATTTATGATTTTCTTCAATTTACTATGGACACTTAGTACAAAGGTACAGACCTAGAAAACTGTTACAAAGTATGTAATTATAAAAATTATTCTTCAGTATTGGGAGTATCCTTCTCAGCAACAGTTAAGTGTTCGGGTACAGTTCAGTCTCTGGGTGTATTAACCCAAGTGGATTTATACGCAGTAGCCTGTGACCTTATCCTCAGTCTATTATAATATATATACGGTCTAGTCTGTATACATTAAGCTTAGTTCTGGCTTCTGCAACTGTAATGAAGTAGAGTGAAGTTATTCGCAGTTACTGTGAAATTTGAATCAGATCTTCCCCTGCAAGGGCTTTGCAGTGTCCTGTTCAGCGATGGCTGTCCAAATACCAGCATGTCTGACACAATGAGGCTCTCGCTTATGGAAGAAGACCTCTTCTCTTGGTACTCAGGCAGGCTGCTGTGTTCCTTTGTAGGATAATAGGAGAAAAAAGGATTTGCTGGGATTTAGAAGAAATGTATGGAGAAGCAGGGAATTGGGCATTCAAGCATCCAGAGATCAGACAATGTGTTTGAAGGGAAGGAGCAGAAAGGAGGTTTAAAATGAGGTAATATAGCAGCAGAAGCTGATCACTACCAACTGGCAACAGCAGAACCAGTAGATCATGTTCTCTAAAAAGGCTGTGTCTTTTGCTAATTAATTGTATTAAAAGTGAATGGAAGCAATAAATAATATAGAAAATCAGAATAAGTCTTGGAAAAGTGTCACATAGTGATATGGGCCTTAGGAAAGTCCATTGACAAAAACCAAAGTGTTTTACTGACTGTATCTTTCACTCAATAGTCATCGGTGCCTCCTGTTGTTTTCCACTGGAAATACAAGGTAAAGGCTCTAATTCTGCTGCTGCTATGCTAATTAAAGTAAAGAAATATCAAAGAAGTCAACTTAGTTGAAGTGGTGTGACTAGTCAAACCTAGAATCTGCCAAATTATACAAACTGCTCACTTTATTCGTAGTACTAATCTTAATTGACCATTGCTTACAAATATGTAGTGTGGATTTTTAATGCTCCTTATTTTCCAAATAATTTATGTGCTAGCCTGGATCGTCAACTTGCTTTGCATAAAAATAGCTTGGGTCTCTGTAAACTTGCCTTGGAATATTTGTCTTCATGCCACTTTCCAGTGCCTTGAATGCCAGTTTGTGATATTTTCCCCATCTATTTTCTAACTGCCTTATTTGTCTTCAGCTCCTACAGGCACTGGCCTTTTCATCAGCACTAAGGCAGAAGTTTACACAGCAGGAGACAGTTACTCGAAGGTGCACAGGAGAATGGAAAGAATTGCCCAACAGCCACCTCGATTGTACAGTACTCTGGGGAATAATGTGCCCTTGAGAGGAGGAAGTAGGCAGTTAAGAAAGGCCTCTAAAAATGGTTGGTTCTGTTGCTGCCTTGACTGCAGGAGGTAGATATTTCTCCTTCAGGAGCACCACCATCTCACTTGAGAGCCTACATCAACAGGATACTGCTTATGCAGCTGGACTTCCAGGAATCAAAGTGTACCTTTGGTAAAGAGGCAAGAGAAGAGCCACATGCAGGAACAACGTGTTGGCTGTGTGTTTGCAGCATTCTGTAACCCAGGCAGGTCCCTTCCAAACGCAAATCATAATTTTACTGTTTCACTAGAGGAGAGAGAGGATGGTTGGAGAACGTTTTTCACATGCCTCTGCTACAGGTTGTATACAGTCTTAGCCACCCAGTTACAACTGTTGTTCTTGGAGCAATAGTAATGTAATTGTCTGGAGGTGAGCTGGAAAGGCAGCAATTTAGTATGGCGAGAGGTGAGATGAAATTCCTATGTTAGAAAGACTTTTCCATCGTGTTTTGCCAATGAAGTGCTGGATGTACCACTGGAAGAGGCTTGTACTGGTTGATCAGTTACAATTCTTTGTGAAGCTCTCCTTCCTCATTTCACAGAAGCTATGCATTTAATAGTGGGTAAAGAGGAATCCAACAACAGATAAGGGCTTAGAAATTATAAGGTGGAGCTTTTTTTTTTTGGGGGGGGGGGGGAATTGTATTATAGCAAAATCTGCTTCATTAAAATGCCTGCAAGTTTTTAGGGATTTCATAGACTGTTTTGGCAGCCTGACAGCTGTGTAACACAGGATGTTGAAGTAGATTCACATACACAAAGATGTACTAGCAGGGTCCATACCTGCCACAACAGCACTCCTGGGCTTTGCAGATGCAAGGCATGAGACCTGCAGCACCACAACAGCTGCAGTAAGGGAAAATAATGCCATGGGGGCTCTGGGAGGCACTGCCAGTGCACCTTGGGTGGAAAGGTGCAGCGCTGCAAACAGCAGGCCCCTAGCATTGCTAAGGCTGGAGGTACACTGCCCAGCACAACCATCTAACGTCTTCTCTGACGTATAGACGTTACTGGGTAAGAGAGCATTTGAGGCAGGATACAGTGTGGCCATGGTGGTGTTTGACCTCTCTTGCCACTTGGTGCCAGTGGCCTTAAGCAAATGGAATACAGGTGGAGAGGATTCCTCAGAAAAGCTTTAAGACAGAGAAGACTTCATACTATGTTTCCTTCAGTACTTCGAGGGTCATGTCCTATCCGATTCTGAGTTAGCATTGGTGTCTTGCCAACATCTAGTTAATCAATGGAAAACTATTATTTGCGAAAACTTTATTTAAGAAGAAAATGATAATTGGTTGGATAAATCAAGCTCCCTCCCTCTTTGATTTGGCTTGTATCCTATAGTTTCCAGAAATTATAAGACTCAGATGCTTCTGCAATAGTTTCTTGTTTATCCTATTCCCATTTGCACCGCATTTGAATCTGTCTAATCTGCGTTCCACATAAGTACTTTATGACAGTGCTCTGGGAAAGAGGGGCTCCTTTGAAGTACAGAACAAGAAAAAGAAACTTGTCTGAGAATTTCAGTGATGAGGCTATGTTGTTACCTCAACCTCTGCTGTAAAGTGCAAAAGTGAACTTTTTACTGAAGGTGGCTGTATGCTGCAGGTAGAGTCAGGCTAATATAAATATGGACAACAAATTTGTATCTCTAACAGTTGGAATAGACAGCCCTGTTTGTTTTCTATGTTTAGAGATACCTTTTTTCACTCTCCTAGACTCTTGTCAGACATAACAAAGTGAATCATGCACACACACAAAAATCACACTTAAAGTACTGCTGCTTTTGTAATTTGAATGGTTTTTGTTTGGGCGGATTTTTATTTTTATTTTTTGGTCCTATAAGTCTCACTCCCAGAATAGTCAGCTAACTAAAAATGAAAGAAAGATTTCAAAAAGGAAAGCAAGCACTTGGAAATAGGGGGTTTGGTGTTTTTTTTGTTGTTGTTGTTCTCAGAATATGCTCTCACACCTTTTTTTTTTTTTTTTTTTTTAAATCTTCATTCTGATGCCTAAAAGAAGAAAAACTGTCTTGACAGTGCTCTTTTGGGGCTTAGCTTCTGTCTTCTCTCACTTTCTGTCAGTTGCTCTCATGCACAAGTCTTGGATCACTCCTTAAAGTAAGTGAGAAAATCTCATTACAGAAAGTATAAAAGGAATACAGTGATCTGGTTATGATGGTTTCAGCAGTTCTCACTTTTACTGCAATGTTTTTATTATTATTTTTAATTCACTCAAGGCTAGTGCTTTGAGCCAGAATTTGCAAGGTGTGTTGTGACTGATGTGAGACTATGAAAGCTTTTGACTGGTGCTGAGGTTATTCTGCTCTGAAGAAGGCAAGGAGTCTCATTCATTCCCTGTGAAGAGCACAGCCCCTTCAGCTCTTGGAAACTCATCTTTTTCACCTCACAATTACAGCATGACAGTGGCAGAGAAGTCACTGCATCCGTGTTTCACACTCTAACCAGCAGGGACCACTGCAGTATACAGAAGTCATCGCATCTCCTCATCTTCTTAGTCCTGCTGTCTGAAACAGCCGTTTGTCATCGCTTCTGTTACAGCCCTTGGGGCCATACCCTGTAAAAGGCTGAATACTTTTAATTGCCTCTGAATTCACTCAGCAGCTCTTGGGAGACGTCCCTGGCTTGCTAATTCCTTTTCATCATAACCTGCTCTTTTTTCCATGAACCATAAAGTTTACTAGGTGATACCAGCTTTTACTCATTGAAGCTAGTCCCCATACATACTGTCAATATAAAGGTGAAAACTCTGTATCCTACAGTCAATGGTCTTGAGCCTTTGAGTCCCCTGAGCTTTTCTGTGTTTGGACTGTTATGGGAAGAGTATCATAATTAAAATTGTGTGAATAAGCTATGATGAATAATTTATCATACAAATTCCTCTATTTTGTCTCCTAGGAATATCTGAAAGTAAATTGAGTTCTGTTTGTTTTTTGAGAGTAGTTCATTGTCCAAGGAAGCGTTTCTCTTTCATGATTAATAGTCAATGCTACCTTTCATCTGCTGCTGTTTTGACTGTTGCTTAGTCTTGATCGGCCAGACAAGTCACATTGGGGTTTACCTTTCTGTTAGAATAAAGAAACAAAATTTTTGCCATAAATGTTTTACAATGTTGTTGCAAAATTTGTGAGAAAAATAATTAATGCTTTTCACTTGTTCTAAGTGACTGACTGAGGTATCCCTTTCCTTTATATAAAACAAACAACCACAGAACAAAACATAAACCAGTAAAGGCATATGATGTAGCTGGTGGCATGGCTGGGTTTACCACAATACAGATCTCAGTACCTAGACCGTGATCTCAGCTATCCTGGTTGTTTGAAGTGTCACTCATGCAAACACATACATACAAACATATAAATGAAAATTTTTAATTTGTCATTAGTGCAATAAGAAACTTGGGTAAAAATACTGTAACACTAATTTGGAGATTTTTGGTCAAGCTTTAACTAACATTTCAGTTTTAATTTTTAAAGAAATTATTCAAATGTTAATTTCCAATAATTCAATCTTAAAAAAAAAAAGGTTTCTAGTCCAGACCATATTAACTTGTTGCTGTCACTTTGCTGTGATACAAACTATCACTTGGTATTTAGTCTACTTCTGTATTAGTTACCTGGTAAGTCTGTTGTGCTGCCAGTGATCTTATCCTGCTTCTTTCTTTGAAATCAGGTTCTTAGATGACAAAATAGTATACAACTACTATCTGCAATGGAAGTATATGAGTTCATACAAACAGTATGCTGACGGGTAGGCAATTTATATGATCAACCTTCTTAAATTAGAAAATTTTTACCCTTGAGAGGATATATCCTGAGTAAGTGTAGTGATATTGGGGGGGCACAGTCCTTAAAAGATAACACCAAATCTGTTACATCAAAGAATATCACAGTGCACGCAGCTCTATGACTACTGTGCTTCTCTCTTACCATGCCTGGAACAATGTAGCTGTCTTAAGTTCCTGGTTCACCATTGTATATTAGGGTATAATTAGATCCACAGATTTAACAACAGTTGTATAAAGTAGCATAGTTTACTTCAAATCAAAGGATTTTCTGAGTTAGCTATTTTGCTTACAGCACTGTCTCTAATTGTTGGGATGCATTTTTTTCTTTTGTCACATTTTCTGCTTTGGATTATACAGTGTTCATGTGTAAAGAAGACCCAATAGCTTCACAGTTGCAGAATCCAATCATTTACCTTACAGACAAAACTAGTGCATGGTATCTATTAATTTCCTATAAAGAAATAATCCTAAAATGAGCCAGGAAATGTCTTCCAAACATTTAAAAAACAATCACCTTCCCTCCCCTCATCATAGCCAGAGCCCAGTATATTATTATGGTAATTCAATACATTTTGTCAGAGAACAGTGCTTCAAAACACAATGGCGACATATGAACCTCTGAAGGTGTACTTTTTGTTTCTTTTTTTTGTTGTTCTTGTTGTTATTTAAGTCTAACTTTTATATGAGTTCTCAGCAGGATCCTAAGAAATGTCATTAGAGGGAGTGGAAGGTCTGAAATGGTTTTGAGCTGAGAGCAGAGACTCTATAAAGAAACTGCCTAAGTGGTAAACATTGCTATCTGCAGCATGTTTTAATTTCTCTGGATGGGTGTGGAGATATGTGTATGTCTCTTCCTCTTTCCCATTGCCTCGAAAACTTAGAAAACCTCTGTTTTTATATTGTTTTGAGTAATATGTGATAAGATGGAAGGAAATGATGAAAACATGGGAGAATTATAATTGCAGACTGGAGCAGATGTTTCAAATATGGCAAACGTTATTTTAGGATCATTATATCTTCCTTTTGTGCTTTTTGAGACGACAAGACCCGAAATGTCAAAACCCCCTGTTTTTTTTCTGGTCTTTATGTAGGATTTTTATTGCTACAATTAAATTGATGGATTTGATACTGTGTTCCATGTCTGCCTTACATTTGCAAGTATACCAAGATGTTTAAAATCGTACTACAGAAAAATGTTTTATGGCATATTTTTTTAATATTTTTAAAAGGGATATTGCTTGTGACCACTTGCTGCTTTTCATACATGAGTTCATTTCCCACATACAAATAACTTGACAAGATTTTCATGGGAATGTTGTGCTACTATGTGGACCAGTCATTCATTGAAAGCTGATAACTGCTAGATCTAAAGCAGTAGTTAAGGATATTTGCCTGGAGTACCTTGAAGCATGAAGGCCATATCTAAATTGGTCCTGGAGGTTGTTCCAAAGGGCACCCCGGGGAGTTTCTTATGGACAGCATCAGTGAAATTGGCCTGTCCCCATGCTGGTGTAGAGGTAATCCAGATTTGTAGTTTGCAAGTAAGTTCTCAGAAAAGTTTCTATGTGTTGTAGAGGCTGTACCTTGTATGGGTGTAAATTTATTGTAGTATTTATGGCAGTCAGCAGTTGGACTTTACAGTAAGTTTATTTTACTATAATGCATAGCAATCTATGTGGTTTGGTTGGATGATATCAGTTTAGTTTATTGCTACAAAAAAAATACTATTAGCCACACTTACAAAAAGCTGTGCCTAATCTTTAATCACTGGTCTCTCACTAAGCACAGATTCAAATTTCCAAGTCAAGATAGGAGAGAAAATAGGCTGCTTTTATCTTCTGGATGTTAGTAGGTGTGCCCAGTACTTGAACACCTAGTCCCCTATAGGGACTTGAAGCCATTCTAAAGCAGGTTTGGGAGCTCTCCTCTGTTAGATATATTTGAGCTTTACCCCATCAGTCATCCATAAGCTATCTGAATTCAGCTGAGTCAAGGCAGAAAGAATGTAATGTTCAGCTTTTTCTGGAGCTAGGAGATTTCTTAAGACAAAAATTTCCTGCTCCCTCTAGTCACGCACATAGCAGGCACAAGTCAGTGATGAATGGACAGAAGCGTGTCTGTCTGTCTTACCAACGTAACAGCACAGTGATGTTGAATCTAAAGGGTTCATTCAAAAACAGTGATGTTAAGACACTACCCTAACTTCAACTTTTATAATGCAAGGAAATTAAAATACCTATAAAGCCATAACAACAACTGAATTTTGATGCTCTGCAGACATCAGGGATGCAGATTTGTTTGCCGTATACCCTCTGTGCAATACAAACTGTCTACCATCATCCTCGTACACAGACCAGGTTCATTTCTGGGTATGAACATGTATGGAGAATTGCTTGCAGTATTTCAGTATCCTCAAAAGGGAGACTGCTAAATGAGTGCTTTGCAGAATCAGGCAATGGATGCAGTGGTTTAAGCAGTGTTTACCAAGTCACTAGATGGGATTCAGCCAAGCATTTTGGCTGCAATTGTACAGCAGAGTAGACAAAGATATTCTCAGTTGGAAGGTAATGAGGACTGCAAACTGTGTATGGCACATCTGGTGACAAGGTTGTGTCTTCTGTTCCTGTACAGCAACCATGCTGGCCCAGAATGACCCAGCCTACTCTGAACTGTGCTGATGTGCGCTAACCAGCTGGAATGAAAATCCAGAAACATCCTTGCTCAGATCAGTCTTCCTAGCCCAGCATCTTCTCACCAAGAGTGGCCACAAACAGATGCCAATGGGCAAATAAGAAGGAAAATAACAGTAACGTTTCCCCTGCACACACTCCCAATTTCCCAACTTCTTTTCAGATCTGAGTGTGTCCTGAGCTTGGAGGTGTTTCTTTAATTTACAAAGGCTTTCTCTTTCAAATACTGGTCCGATTTCCCTTTGAACTTGTATGAACTTGTAGCATTATCAATGTTATTCGTTAAGGAGTTCACAGGTCTGCTATCAGGGTTTAAAACCCTGGCTTATTTTGACACTGGCTCCAAACAGCTTCATTTGCTAGCACATCATTCTTGTGTTGGATTGATGAATGACTGAGCTTCGTTTCCGTAAGACCTTTCCTTTATACTTATGGCTTTGTAGAGCTCCTAGCTTAGTCTCTTCTCAAGTCAGTGAGTCCTAACCCATCCCGTACCGTCTCTCAAGTAGAACCTTTTCACATAATTATCTCTGTTGCTTTTTTCTGAACATTTTCCAGCTCTGTTTTGATGTGGGTTGTTTTGGTTTGTGAGGGGGGGTTGGGTTTGGTTTTTTGTTTTTTTGGGGGGGTGGGGGTTTTTTGTTTGGTTGGTTGTTTTTTGAAATGAGGGTAGCAGAGTTCACTCAGCATTGAGAGGTGGGCAACCCATAGACTTACACTGTAGCATAGTTCACAGTACTGTCTGGCATGGGAGTAACTTCTTGACCTGTGCTGGGGACTGAGCTGCTGTTTTCACAGAGCAGGCTCTCACAACCCGAGGTTTCGCTCCTGAGGGGCTGCGGTCGCCTCAAACCCGATGGTGGTCGTAAGCGCAGGTGAGGCCTGCACCAGCTGCCCCGGGGCTGCCTCTTCCCTTGGGGCGGGAGGTGAAGGACAGACTGGCTGTGCGGGGAATGTGTGCACAGTTAACGACACACAGTCACGCCGCTTTTCTCTTGGAGCTCCGGCCCCGTTGCCTGCCCAGCAGTATCCCGCCGCTCCCACAGGCCTTGGACGGCGACGCCTGAAGGCGCTGGGCCGCCCCCGACACCGCCCTCGTAAAATGTCCGCCAACGCCGCGGCCGCTGCCATTGGCTGTTCTCCGCGCAGGCTCTGCTGCTACTGGTTGCTTGGCGGGCTGGGGTATTCTCCCCA
>NW_010972764.1:7794970-7821668 GCF_000737465.1 Haliaeetus leucocephalus | reverse complement strand
GGGGACGGCCAGACGTGGCGGGAACGTGCGGGCGGTTCTCGGGACGCGGGGAGAGCAGGGCCGGGGGGGGAGTAAAGCGCGAAGGTTGCGGTGCCTCGGGGGTCCTGGCTCGCGCGTGGGCCTGAGCGCAGGGGCCGGGTGGAAAATAACCCGGCGAGGACACGCAGGAGGGAGGACGGCCGTGGGGAGGCTGCGTGTGGGGAGAGACGGGGCGCCGGGAGCTGCGGGCCGAGGTGGGGGCAGCTGCCGCGGGCTGCAAACGTGCGGCGTCTGGAGGGCCCGCGAGTGGGGTGTGGAGGGGCAGCTCCTCGGCTACTGCTGCGACACCTCGGCTGCGCTTACGAGGAGCTTTGCTTGTTTGTATCAGCTGGCACGTGGGCCGGTATGTACACGTAGGAAATGGGTGAGGAACTGGTAAATACCCAAGGCCCTGAATCCTCCTGTGTTTTTGCAGGCACGGCCGGCTGTGTTTTCTCTCGTTTCTCTAAAGCAGATCCACTGCTGGTCTCCTGCAGTGGGAGAAGGGAGGCAGGGCTCTGTGCACAGAAGTAGCGCTGCAACTGCAGTAGTGCTGGAGAAATGAAGGCCAACACATTTCAAACACACCTTGCGTGATTTCTAATCAGAAGGGGCTTCCGTGCAGTAAAACGATGCCGCAGTTTCTTGTCTGAGTTGGCTGTCCCCAGAACCAGTGGTATAAATAAAACTAATTCACCACAGTGAAACCCTGCCAGCATGGATGTCGCCCCTTGAAGCATTAGCCCTTCCTGTATGCCAGAAGAAAACTCATAATTTAGCTGCAGAGTGTTTCAGCTAAGCTGGCCGGCTTTGTGTCAGCGCTGTGCTAGCATAGCTTCGTTGCTGCTTGCCAGCATGAAGCACAGGCGGGGCACATTCACTTCCACAGGGAATTTGCTGGTTAAACAGATGCTATACCAGTGTCTCACTTAATTTTTATGCTAGTCTGATTTACATCACCTTAACTGTATCATCTGGACTGCTGATTATACATACTCGTGTTGGACTGGATAATTCTGTATGAGCACTATCTTGTTGATTCATTGTGTTATTATGCTCTTTATCTAGAAGTTCAGCCTTTAGTAACTGTAGACTTTCTTCAGTTTGAAGTAGGTTTAGATTTCTTGCTTTTAACAGAACAAGTTTATTTTTATAGCTTTTTTTTTTCCTTGAAGTTATTATTGGTATGATTGTTATGTTGGTGCAGGAAGGCAGACTTCTCCTTCAACATACATTGCATCTGGCTGGAGAAAGCGATGGACCAGGCTAGAGCAGCTTCATCTTGATGCGTCAGCTGTGCAGTCAACTTACCTGCATGCCTGTATGATACAGGCTTATTGTAAAGGAGTGTTAAGAACTCCAACTATGCTGCGCAGCTCCTTCATCCTTGCAAGTATTGTGCTATTTCACAAGGTGGTATCCTTAAATGCAAAATAGCATTCATACCCAGCAAGATGAAGGGGATTTGGGAGACTGGCACAATTATAAGACAGACAGACTCACTCACAAGAATCTAAGAGAGATCTTAGCAACGCTTACTCTACATCTAGGTTAGAAATGGAGCCTGCGCTACTAGGTGCTATATCACATTTATTTCTTTAAAACCTTCTTGAATATTTTGTTTTCAGAAATAGACAACTTTCCAGAAGCAGACTGGTAGAAAGAGTTGGTAAAACACTATATTCTCAAATTGAGACATGAGATTTGTCTGAATGCAGGAAAAGGAGACAATAAACTTCAATTTTGCCTTGCAAATATCAACTGTAGAAAAATGTAACTGAATCTTTCCAGCTCTCTGATGTTGAAGAAGACAAGGAAAGCAAAAATGGATTTTTACTGTGCTTGACACAGGCCAGCAACCAGTCTGCCTTCAATATTCTAGAAAGTAACCTGAAAACTTCTAAATTGTATCTGACTTTCCCTTAAAGACTTAGAGTTAGGGATTTTTGAAGAATTATGGCAGCATGGCTCTTTTTTTTTTTTTTTTTTTCCCCCTCCCAGCTGCCTGTTCTTACAAGGAATACAATATAGACCCAAAGGCTTTATGTTTGCTAGTATCCCCTGATGCTGGAGAAATAGCTAGGTAGTTTGACGAAGTTAGGAAAACACAGGAAAACCTCTGCACTTAGGGGAATAGTTTTTGAGGTAGATAAATAACAATATTTAATAAGATATACACATCTATTTTGAACTTTTTCTTAGGGCATTCAGCTCTTCAACAGTTTCTTCTGTGCATATAGTAGGTTGAAGAAAATAAGGGGTAGCTAGAGATCAAAACTTTGCTGAACTCAAATTTTTAACCCTCCTCCTTCAGAAAATCTCTTAGATCTTTTGTTGGTTTTGCTTTCTTTTTCCTTTGATGTTATTGCAGAAATTATGTATACAAATGTTTTTGGAATGTATGAGTTTTATATTGCTCCAGCAATTATGCCATATTGCAGAGTAGTTATGCTAATGCTGTATTACTTTTGCATGCAAATAGTTGAAATGAGAGCACTGAAATGCAACTACTTATAACATAGATCTCCACTACTAGTTTTCCACTATACAATGGGTCTGCATCTTTCCATATAAATGATTCTGCTTCTTTTGCATTTGTCTACCTCTATTTCACTTGTCTGTGTGCCTGCAATTATGGGGGGTGTGTGTACATGTCTGTGTTTGTGGGCTTCTATCTAACTATGGGTTTTTTTAATGAGACTGTAAGGATTTGCAGAAGCAAGCAATACGTTCTATAAATATAGTTTCTTTGGGGGTTTTGTGCAAATTCCACATGCTATCTGAAAAACCCAGCATTTATGTAAAATGTATAAAGCAAATGGAATCATCTGATATATGCTTGATACAAAAAAGTAACCAAATATGCAGTACCTTGAAGAAATATTTTGGCTATAGCAAAAAAACCAACCAACTTCCTAAAAGAATTTATCTTAGTCTCTACAAAGTCCTAATATACAAAACACTTTATATGAATATTCTGTTGTATAATGTTATATAATACACTGATTATATATGCTATTACCTTATCACAATACTGTGCATTATATTAGCAACTGTAATATTATGGTATTATATACTTTATATAATTATGTAATATTATATGCACGGCACTGGTGCTACAATAACAAAAGCTGCTTCCACTATTCCCCTACTTTCCTTGGACTTCAGGCATTTACCACTACTTGTTTTGATTCATTACCTCCAGAGAAGTAAAAGCACTCCAGCTTTTACTTATAACACTGGACAAGGTTAAAAACAGCCTTGGAGACAAAAATATAACAGCAAAAAAATATAGAACAGGCAAATATCTGGTATCGCTCTCCTTAGTTATCAGTTAGGCTTTACATAAGGTAATCCTTAGCTGTGGGAGCCAAACAACTACCTTAACATTGTTCTAGTCTTATAATTGCTTTTCAGAAGAGTTGCTGTGACTGGGTACAGAGGAATCCAATTTAGGGAAATGCATTGTATTTTGACTTGGATTAGTTCAGGGTGCTTTAGGAAAAGGAAATGAATCATCATTTAGGCTTGTCTAAGACTTCAGGTTTTGTTTGGTTGGGGTTTTTTTGGTTCCAGGTAGTGGGCTTGCAAAAAAAAAAGAAGAAAAAAAAAGGGGGGGAGTATATTAACCTATAAAGCTTGAATAGACTCACATATACTAATATTGAACACCTAATAATTCACAATGTGCTAATAAGAGGCAAAACAGTATTAGAGGGTTTTTTCTTGATCAGATTTTCTGGTACCCTTTGCATTACCTTCTCTTGTTAATCAAACATAGTTATCTTATACTGTATCCAAGTATGTACCTGCATTGGAGTAGTCCTTTATTTAAGCCAGTCAGATTTGAGAAGAGGCTGGTAGTGTCCCACCATCCCATTTCTACCCTAGTCTGGTTGCAGCACTTGACAAGATGAACATGTGGGTTACAGAGTGATCTATTCTTTATATAAGCAATATTTTCCAATTTTTTTTTATTCAGAACTTGTCATATCAGTCCAAAATGTAGGACTCCCCATCCCAGGCAAGTGATCTGGCCACTAAAAGTCACGATCACCAGTCTTTTGTGTGGCCCAAATGATACTTGATTATCTTAAAAAATAAACCAGCAGGAACAAGGTCATATGCTGTCTCCCATAGCAGGTGTTAGGTTGGTGGCTAAGGCATTACTGTAGGGCAGGTAAAACAGCGTTTCAAATCTTCTCTGGCAAAGGAGAGAAATTAATTGCATTCAGGGTGAATACGCGTGTACCGTTAGATGAAACCGTTCCAGCATCACCTCCTCCTTTGGCTGTCCTTTGATAGGAAAGACTAATCCTTTTATGTTTTTTAAAAGGTGCTGAACTCTGGGTGATTATTCAGAGCTGTGACTCCCAAGTGAAGGGCAACCAGTGTAAAGTATCTAATTGTTCCTGAAAGGCAGAAGGCTTAAAAGCCCTGTCACGGATGCTTTGCGTTATTTTGGATAGTTCTCTCTCTACACAACGGCTTTTGAAGATTGGATTCCTGTTTCTCTGCATTTTGTATGAGGAACTAGAGAAGAAGCTGTTACTTACATTGTATCTGAAATTATATCAATTGGGGATATAAACTGAGATTACTTGTGAATTTAACTTATTCATATAAATTTTGTGACTTGTAGATCTAGGTAATTCCAGTACTGTTCAAGAATACATTAAAAGCCATAGCTTGCCTTCACTTGAAGGTCTGAACTGTATCATGGATTGAATCCATGGAAAGTATGTTTGTAAATTGTGAAGTCTGCTTTTTCCTCTGGCTACGGCTGTCTTTTCTGCACAGGCAGTGAACCCAGCAACATGTGTCCTGGGAGGGATATAGTGACACTGCCTGGATGTTAGGGATGGGATTAGGAAAGCTAAGGCACAGTTGGAGTTGAATTTTGTGGGGGACGCAAAGAATAATAAGGACTTTTACAGGTACACAGTCCAAGAAAGACATGAACCTGTTAGAGTGGGTCCAGAGGAGGGCCACAAAAATGGCCGGAGGGCTGGAACCCCTCTCCTATGAGGACAGGCTGAGAGAGTTGGAGTTGTTCAGCCTGGAGAAGAGAAAGGCCTGGGGAGACCTTTCAGTGCTTAAAGGGGGCTTATAAGAAAGACAGAAAGAGACTTCTTACCATAGTGACAGGAGAAGGGGCAATGGTTTTTAACTGAAAAAAGGTAGATTTAGATTGGACTTAAGGAGGATAATTTTTATGGCAAGTGTGGTGAAACACAACGACAGGTTGCCCAAAGAAAATGTGGAAGTTCCACCATTGGAAGTATTCAAAGACAGGTTGGATGGGGCTTTGAGCAACCTGATCTAGTGAATTATGTCCCTGCCGATGGCAGGGGGTTTTGAGTAGATGATCTTTAAAGATCCCTTCCACCCAAACCATCCTATGATTCTCTCATTCTGACTCTATGATCCTAAACCACAATCAGCAGAAGGTTTCTACAATAATATAATTCCTACAAACATCTGAAAGATGACTGTACTCTGATTTACATTTGAACTTATTCTCAGCGGCAATTACTGATCATGCTTTTCCAGTGCACCTCTGAAGTTTTATGTGATACCATTTTGTTGATACCTATAGAGTCATATGGGCATAAAATGGAGGAAAATAATGGTGAGAAATCTCTATTCCCGCAGGTCAGGCAGAGGATTAGTCTTATGCTTCCCCAGTTACGGGTCAGCTTTATGATAATTTGGTATTTGGTTTGTAGGCTGTCGTACTGCAGTCTGTTGTGTCCTGTGCTGATGTTGGGTGTGCTCATGGACAGTTACAGCGACATCCACTGAAGAAGAGGGAAACCACATTTCCTTCCCTGGCCTTAATCAACAAAAGAAGAGAGGAAAAAAAAAAAAAAAAAAAAGGGCAGCTGGTGCTGTTTAATACCTGAAATGAGTTCCTACCGCAGAAGATGCCCAACTGTTTGCCTGCAAGAGTAGCGATTGAGCTAGGCATGCTACTTTTATGTCATTCGGGGACTAAACCAATGCAAAAAGGATTTTCAGCTGCCTTCCCAGTGCCTTTTGTGCTGTTGGATTTTGAAAAGATTACTCGCATAGTCAGGAAACAAAATGGCAGATTTACACAACAGGGAAATGATAGCAGTGTTTCAAAGAGTAGAAAATCTTGCCTATAAAAGAAATGGAAATTGTAATATTTTTTGATACACTGTAATTTGACTAGTTCCCAGTGATCTCTGGTCTCTTGGTCTTGTTTGTATTTAGATGTGTACCGTAAGTAATGAAAGCACATTTCACAGTATATCCACAATGCTAAGAGGAGGTTCTAGATTATATTCTGGAGGTGAATTTTCCTTTGTTTCTTTTATCTTTCATGATTTAAGACTAAAATACATTATAATAGGGCAATAGCAGCAATAAATACTGTTCAACATGCTGTGTATAGGTGTGATCAAAGCACAGGACAAGGAATTGGAAACTCAAACTTTACTTCTCACCTCTCTTTTTAGGTAAGCAACTTCTGTCTGTTTCTCCCTTGTATCACCTGGGGAGGATGACTCTTACAAGCCTCACCAGGTTGTTGTCAGGATTAATTATAATGTTTGCAAAGTGCTTTGAAGATAAAAAGTGCTAGGTAAGTGCTAAGTAGTATTTTTATTCCACTGGAGTCAGAGCAATGTCAGAGAGAATGTCAGCTTCAAAGACTTTGCTGTCAGATCTAGAGTGCTCACAGGATGGATGAAGGTTATTTAATTTTATCTGCACATTCTGAAATTATAATGATCAATATAATCCTTTCTTTAGTCCAAGTAATACTGAGATGCTTGTATTTTATATAACTATTTAATAATCAATTTTTGGTTGTATGATTATTACAAAATGGATGGATTTCCCAAATCTGCTAATTAGAGACAGTATTAAATAGTACCCAAGACACATGCTGGAGGGAAAGCAACTGCTGCTTAAGTGTTAAGGAAATCTTCTTTTTTTTTTTGGGGGGGGGGAGGAATGTCAAAGGAGAAGCTCTTGTAACTCTGTTTTAAAGGAAAGTTAAGTACCGGTGAAGAAAGAAATGAAAAGCAGCAGAGGAAATCTGAAATGGAGCTTAAACTAGGTCAAGATCCATGCTTTGTACAACCCCTTAAACAAGAAGTCAGAGACTATTGGTGTGTTTGCTTTATATTAAACCCACTGTAGTAGTATGATCTAGTGAGGGATCTAATATGCTCCCCTTAAAAATTTAAAAAATATATTTTTCAGTTTGACTTGATTCAGTTTTGGCTTTCATTTTATTTTCATTAGAAGTTTTTGTTTTAGTTTGATTTCTTTTAAAATTCACACAGGTTTGTTAAAAGTAAACCTTCTCTTTATCACCTTGAAACTTAGAATTGAGAAGATGTGGTTGAAGCTCATGGACTTTATATGTTTCGACATTTCTACAAGCTTGAGCTTTCACATCTTGCTTCATGACCACTGGCAGGTTGAGAAGCAATTCTGAAACCTTGGCCCCCAAAACCATGATCCCTCAGATTTTAAAAGCACCTCAACATTTAAGGGCACTTGAGTTTTGATTTGAGACAAATAATTATGTATTTTAAGAACTTAAAGGCACTTATTTCTTCAAATAAATTACTTTATTCGCAAATGCAGCTTCACTACTGTTATATAACCTCATTCTGCATCTTTCTTTTTTTTTCTTTTTTTTTTTCCCTCATATAATTTTTTTTCAGACAATAAAGCAGTAAAAGTATTGGATTTGGTGTTTAAGCCTGAGTGGTACAGGACCCTTATTTTCTTCACTGACTTGCCCTGGGGATGGGATATCTCATAATTTCATGGGGTTCAGGCATAAATATAAAAGGAAGCTATGTAATTAGTAATTGGGGCAAGGCACAGTTAACAAATTAAAACTTCCTAGGGGACATATGCCAGCTCTTGCTGGAGCAAGACCACTTATTTAGCTGTATTTTTACTGCCAGATTCAGGGACATGAGCTGTCTTTAAGACCTGTTTCAGAGACTGAATATTTACAAGTAGAGGGTCTAATAGCATAGAGTAAAAGATAAAAATAGCAGAAGTATTGTCATAAGTAGTAGTCGGAGGCGATAAAAAGAAATGCTCAGCTTTGTGAGAAACTTGAATTCAGGAGCATGGATGTAAGTGAATTATCCAGTCCATTGGCTGCTGACAGTTTGACAAGCAGTTCAAGTCCAGTTCCAATGCCACAGCTATCATTTGATCCATGGAGTGGCTGTGCATCCACAAAGGCTTTTGAACGCTCTTAGCCCGATGTTGTAGGAGGAAATAAGACTGTGGAAGCTGCTAAGGCTGACCTTGCTTGGAGATCCAGATGCACAACGAACCTCAGCCTCTAGTGCAGAACTGAGACCTGTTATTCACAGGGAGAAAATCCTCAGTTTCAGAGTTCTACCTGTACCTGGCAGTCAGTACTGTGTGGTACAAATAGAAGATTTTGTGGGTTCACCAGTATGAAGATCTTGCTGCGTGGCTCTTAGGGCTGGGAATGACTGGCTGTAGGTATCTTTGTATTCAACTATGGATTTAACTGTCCACATTCCTGATTACACAGTGAAAAGTATTTACTTTCAACCCATAGAAAATCTTCCTAACTACTCCTCAGGATGTAAAGTTTGTCTTAAATTTCAAGGCAGTAGAAAGGCAGTTCTAATGTGTATATTGAGTAGGAAATAGGTACCTCGATCATAAAACACCTTTGATCAATAGTTCTCTAAAACAATTTGATGGACTGTTAGTAGAGAATTGGCAAGAAAATGCCTACTGTTACAATTAAATCTTGCTACTTTGTACATGGAATGAAGTGCATTTGGGACAGTGGTATGAAAGTGGTGTCAGAGAAACCCTCAGTATAATCCTTAGTTTCAGTAATCTGTTTTGCACCAAAAAAAAAGTATTTCTCATGACTGTAAGTATGGTATCAGATACGCAGTAGTTCTGTCTTGTGAAAACTACCAGCTTCTATATAGTGAAGCTAAATTACTGAGTGGTTCTTTGGTGTAGTTTGTATCTAGCTACTGTTTTTTCCAGTAAGGGAGTCGCTGGGTTTAGCTTCCCTCATCTCACTTTTGTAACCTTCATTTCCTTGGTTGGAAAAGAATTCTCAAGGGTTATCTTTTAGAAGTCAGGTTCCAAGTAGTACCAGCTCCTCACTTGATCTCTTTTCATCCTGTCAGGAAGAAACCCTTTCTCCACCTTATGCCAGCAGCAGCTAGTTCTGAGGCAGATCTGTTCTACACCTTCCCACATATGCTCTTGCCTTCATCTTTATTGCATGCTGTCTCCTTTGGTCAGAACTGGTCTTAAAACTATAGCAGTTCAGCTTTTAGTGTTACAAGCTGCTTGCATTTGGTAAAGAGATGTATTCCTTGGACAAGTAGTTGTCTTTTCTGTACTTTGCCTTAAGCGTGCTGCACTTAGCCTGCTGTTGGTAGGCTTCAATCATAAAGAGCTGATGTTTTTACACTTTGAACCCTTATATGTAACAACTTTTTTTCTTTTTAAGAAGCTTCTTTAAAAATTGTTTTCACCTCCTCCTTTCTTAATAACTTTCTTTTCCATTTAATTCACAACTACTTTATCAGGTCTCTTTTCTTTTTTGTTACTCTATATACTGTCTACTAGTTTGTTTTTTCTTCCCACTCCTCCCAAGTTTAAGAATGCCTAATTTTGGATCCTGCTGTACACTCTTAACTCAGAATGTAGTTAGTTGTGGAGAGCGTTATTGTGTCTGAAAGACATGTTCGCTCTGGTTCACCAAAGCTTGTTTTACCACTGTCTATTGAATCACAGAATCAAAGACTATCCTGAGTTGGAAGGGACCTACAAAGATCATCCAGTCCATCTCCTGATTCTACACAGGACAACCTAAAAGTTAAACCATATATCTAAGGGTGCTGTCCACACAGTTTTTGAACACTGACAGGCTTGAGGCCATGACTGCTTCCTTGGGGAGCTTGCTTCCAGTGTTTGAGCATCCTCTCAGTGAAGAACTTTTTCCTAATTGCCTCCTAACCTGTTGGAATAAAAGGAATTAAATACTGTTTCTGAGTTAACGTCCTGATATGTATACTGTTAGGGTTGTAAACTGAGCCTTGCATTAGACTTTTTGTCATTTGTCTGTCTCAGATGGAGTCCCTAAATTGGAAGCTTGGGTTCATGCACTTCACTGAGTTTTCATGCTTCCTGCAGCCCACAGAGTGGGCTTTGAGTTACAGTCCAAATGTTTTGTGAACTCAACATGATCGTGCAAGCAGATGTGGGGATTTTTGGTTATGTCTGAATGTTGTCGCAGGCAGATGTGACCTTCTGTGCACTGCATCCATCAGGCATAAGAATACTTGTGCCATTTTCTTCCATGAACGTAGGGCAGTTATGTTTGCAGTGTCACAGAAAGACAGCATAATTGACTCAGTCATTGAAGATTGGCAGAAGAAATACATTTAGAAATTGTGTCTTGGATAAAAATCTTCCCTTGCTTATACCTTCAACTTGCCTCACAAGTACCTTCAGCATCTCTCCTGGATTTCCAGCTAACAGGAGCAGAAGGTCCTGCTCACAGCACAGTCTCTGCTGTGTGTGTTTTCTGCAGGCAGTGGCAGTCACTAGTAAATCTTGTCCATGCTCAGAGCAAATACCAGCTGTCCTTGCTTGCTCTCTGAACCAGCTGGATGTAAGCCAGCTCTAAACTGGAAGCCGTGTAGCTGTGTTAGCACGGCGCTGAGCCCGAGTGCCACACGAGCCTGAAAGCCCTGTCTCCCAGCAAAGCTTATTAGCTCAAACTCAGTGCCATGTTAATTGTACCTCGGCATCTTCTGGTCTGCTGCTGGCTTACATCCAGCCAGCCTGCAGTGCAGACAAAGCCAGTCGCAACTGCCTGTAAAATACCCTGTAGTTGCAACCCATGTTTCTTTCCACAGCAGTCAGCCTTCCTTTGCCTGAACCTTCTTTAAAATTGGGCTGCAAATATGTAGAAGCTTTGTGCTTAGAGGCTTATCCCTCTAAGGGAGTGGCTCTCAAAATGTCTGGAGCCAAGTAGGGAGTATTCTTTGATAAATATATTGCTGATAAATAACCCCAGCTGTTTCTTCAAGAACTCTTATCTGTCATTGCCTTTCTTGTTTGATGCTGTAACTGTTTTTCTCTAGTAATTTTGTTTCAGGTGAAAAAAATATAACCTTAGTATGTATAACTTGAAAAATTCATATTAAAAGTCAAACAAACTCCAAACTATATTTAAGCTTCTGTGAATTCCAGAGATATATTTTAAACTGACTATTTAAGTGCTGTGGAACATACTATGTCATACTACATTTTACTGTTATAGCATTTCTTAATTAACTTCTGAGTTGCAGAAGATCTCATAACAGCAATTTTCAGGTATTGTGTAGTTTATTGTAGCTATAATATTTATTATTGGCATATTAAAAGAAGGCAGGAAGCCTAACTAATAGCTGCTTGAAGGGGATCTTTTAGCTGTGATATTACAAAGATTGTTCAAGTAAAAAGTCTGTTCAGAACTTGAACTGTAATTTGCTTTGAAAACTCTCCTGCATGCTGAGTGAACTCATAATTCTAAATGTTTGTTTCTGCATTTCAAACAGCATAGCTTACTATACTGATGAAGTAGCCACAAGGTAATTTTTACATTTCAGCAATGGAGATCTTATCATAATATCCAAAAGGCACATACTGTGCTGCCATCTGCTTATTTTTTTCTTATTAAACTGAATGAGAGACCAAACTTTTTTAAAAATATCTTGTTTAAAATATTTATCAACACTGACTGACTGTGCATGGTAAATATGGATTCATTTTTAGCTTACAAAAATGTTTTTCAC
Organism: Haliaeetus leucocephalus; assembly: GCF_000737465.1. Lineage (NCBI taxonomy): Eukaryota > Metazoa > Chordata > Aves > Accipitriformes > Accipitridae > Haliaeetus > Haliaeetus leucocephalus. Next base: position 7,809,798 of record NW_010972764.1, on the reverse strand, counting down.
AAAAAATATTTTTGATAATTATGTTTTATACCCATGTTCTTAACCCTTAAACACAGTGTGCTTTGCTCTTTTTTGTTTTACAACATTCCTTTTGTTTTTTAATTGGTTTATTTGCCAGAAACGAACACATATTGAAAAGTGGAAAAAAATCCCACCAAAAAACCCCACCAAGTGTCAAGCAAAGAATAAATGAAGGCTCATGAGATAGCGGGAGAAAAACTTGTACAACCTAGGATAGTGTAACACCTTCATTCATCACGAGACTTCTGCTAGTAGAAGAGCTGAATAATTGTAAATGTGATGACAGGCAAAAAGACCAACAAACCTAACTGTTTTCAGATCATGTCTGTGGAAATCAGTCCATCAGAACTTCTCCAATGAACTGGCATTTTACTTTCCAAACCTTCCAGCAACACCTGAGGATATTCTTGAAGACATGCTATTTTTATCTGGTGTTTAATGAATACCTCAAAAAATGTCTTCTCCCTCACCCTCCAAATGGACAGTTTCTACTTCATCTCCTTTTCTCTTACTACACAAAGTTATTTTAATCCTTATGAAAAGACAAACTTATGATTTACTGTCTTGTCAACTCCTTGAACAAAAAATAGCTTTCTTTTGTCAGATAGCTAGTGACTCTGTGTAAGGTACTGAAGAGTATCTGTTCCCGAGAGTTTATTTTCTGACTTACTACTGGAAAGTATACTTCGGATTCATTACACAGCTTTGTGGTTTGTTCTGCCTTTTGTATAAATGTCTCACAGTAAAAAGAAAAATAACCCCAACATTGATAAGCTAGGCATCTGGCTGCACTTCAAATTGAGACCAGGACTATGTGTTTCTGAAAGAGGTTTGGTTTTGGTACACGTCCGAAAAAAAAAGTCCATAATGGCATGGTGCAGTATGCACATTTCATTGATAAGACACATAAAGCATTCATAGATTTACTTCACATTGTCCGTTGTATTCATGTAAGCCAATAGAATACCATTCCTAACCCTCTACAATAGGGACACAGAAAATTATGTTAATAACCTTAAAATTACTTCCAGAACTATAGCAGGTTCTTCTTATAGATAGCATATTGTTTCAAATTCAGTTGCAGCTCAGGTATTTTCCCACATTCTACTGTTCGCATCTACTGCTGTATAGGATGTCCTAGAACTTCTGCTTAGGTCAAGCAGATGAGACTTAGGACTTACGAGACTGTATGGAAGAGCAGGTGGAGACAGGAGCCGTACGCTGGGGTGTCTTAAGTGGCACTAAGTGCCAATGTGTACGCATCCGAATTGCATCTTTGATGACCAAATGCATGATAAATTCTTAGCTGCTGATAGGAATGCTCAAAGGTAATTGTGAGCATTGATTTTTGGGAATTAACAAAATAACCCTTCCCACTTCCTGTGCCCTTTTGCTCTCTATTTAAAACAAAACAAAACAAACCCAAAACCAACACTTCATGGTTTTCAAAAGCATCTGATTCTGTCCAAATTCTGCCCTGAATTTTCCAAAAAGTTTACAAGTTTTTTTGGCAGGGTAACTCTATTTAATAATTTCTCATGTCATAGGTGTAGTGAAACTTTCCTGTAGTTTTATTTCTGATTACATGCATTTTTCAGCTAAAAAGGTCTGTACAAGGAAACAAGTTTATGTTGACGCCTTGAAAACTCACTTTCTTGTTAAGTACCAGCAAATACGGTAGTTTACTTTTGTGTAGTGGAAACCAGGAGTGTAGTAAGTGCATGCTTCTCTGTTCCACCAATGGTGGCTATTCAGATAGATAGAACTGTCTCATTTCTGCTCTTTCCAAGTCTTCAATTTCCAAGTCTGAGCTTGGAATCACAAGCTGTCATTACAAATTACTATCGCTCAGATGGATACTTGGATTAAAATCATGCATCTGTTTAAAAATAACTCTCCAGTGATTTACAATGCTGAAAGACTGATGTGGTGTCCTTCATCACTGTCTTGATAAAGCAATTGGATTTTCTGTGGGGAAGTATTTGTGTTTTCCCATTGCACAAACCCCAGAAATTGGTCTTCAGCTACTAATTTGAGTGGAGATCAGACATCTTTAAAACCAGGAAATACAGACCATTCCTCCCTGTTTCTTCCCTTACTCAGTTAAGCAGCTCTACCTCATCTTTCTTCCTTCCGCTAGTTAATCAGCTTTACTACTTCTACTTTTACCCAGTCAGGGCTTTCTTAGATAAATCTCATCTAACTGAAAGGGAATAGTTTGGCTCCAATTAACAGTAACTATGATACTTGTTTTGCACCTTTCACTTTCAGAAACTTTAAGACTACTTTCCTCATTTCATTAGTTCATTTTTAAGTGATGAGCAATTATGGCAGACACTTGGAAGAATTACTAAGGTTCTTCACTCATTATGGTCTCCCACCATGGACCTGGATGATTTCTTGGCTGTCAGCAAGGTCTTGGATAGTCTGCTCTAGAGATCTTCAGTCATTAGAGGATCTCATGAGTTTTCCAAACCCCTGTGCATTCCCTTAGAATTTATTGTTCAGAGGAAATAATATCCTAATTCTGTAGCAGATACACCGAGGGTCAAATCTTTTAGGGACCTAATACTTTCAAAACTATCTAAAAAGGCAAGAAATCTGGTTTCCTTAGGCAGCTTTGAAGGTGTCAACCTTAATAGCTTATTCACCAGTAAACAGTCATTTCATCCTGATTGTTTCTAATCAGTTCTTCCTCTAAATTCACAAAATGATTGCACAGCTCTGTATCTATACCAGTAATGAAGCACTCAGTACTGAAAGCTCACAAAACATTAAATTTGTTTCCTCTTTTTTTTTCTTTTTTTTTTTAATGAGATGACAACTTAATGGCAACAAAAATTACTCCTGAGGCTCTTTGCTTAGTCTAATCACCTGTCTTCGGTTTAGGTGTCTGAAGCTATAAAACTACAAAGCATTGCTTGCATTCTTATTTCTTAAGTATTATCTAATTATGTTTCTGTAGAAGCAATATCCTCAAATTTTTAGGAAGTAGGTCAGCATTGGGGGAAGGAGATACTGTATCTGATTAAACTGTTGAAGGTGATAAAATATTTTTACATTTATCTTTATGTTAAACGCAAGTCTTGTGTATTCAGCTTCCCTCCTCCTTGCTCCTTGCATAAATGTACATGAATGCAATCTGTGAAAGTATGACTTTTCAACACTTGCATTATTTTTTCCAGATCCCACTTTTATAAGCATTTGAAAGAAACGTGAACTGTAAGAGCTGTAAGAGAAGGTCTTTGTGATAATTTAGAATAATCTTTTGCATGGAGGGAGTTTCTATATGCCAAAGCATCACTTAAATTTTTATGATTTATTGCCTATTGTTAAAAAATCTCCAAAGAGAAGTATTTTGACACCTCTAAAGAACTTCAGTATTTTTGTACATCTTGTAGTTAAAAAGTAGAGTTAGTTTGTAAGTTGAACTGACTTCCTCATGTTTCCTTAAGGGAGGAAGGTACCATTTGTTAATATTAATTGAAAGTATAACATTGTTAGTAACTTTGAATATGGGTTTGTTTCTAATGACAGAACAGAACTGAAAGGGATGACAGAATTTACTATGGTGTGCAGTTCTTGATACATCGAATGGTGCTCTATAATATAATTTCATGAAGTTTGGAGAAAATCCAAAGCTTTATCAGAAGCTCAAAATGAGAAGCAAAATGGAAGAAAATGGTGCCATAAGAGGAAGATATTAAATATAGCATTAGAAAGAGTGAGAGAAGAACTGGAATGCCATGGTGACATCTTTTCCGCATGATGACTACTGTTTTCACTAATTATTACCAGACAGCTGGGACCTCTAGAGATTGCCTAGTCCAATCCCTCCTGCTCCAAGCCTGAAGTTATCTGAGACCTCAGAGTTAAAAATTGTAATCTCAAAAATCTGTATCATTTAGGACAGGCAAAGTTACTGTTCAGTATCTGATGAGGTTCTTGTTTTATGCTGCTTTTTTTTATTCTTTGAATGTTATGAATTTAATGTTGCCAGATATCTTGTGCCCTTCCAGATGATCAACTTTGGCAAAACACAAGCCTCTGAAAACAAATGTGGAATTAAGGCTCAGGGTGATACAACCTGTAATCTGTCCCTTCCAGAGGCAGAAACTGGTCTCTGGAATTACCTGCATACAGTCTGCTAACATTCATTGTGTCAGACATATCTATATTGATTACAGAAGATTAGCCATAAGAATTTAGCAGAGGGGAGACTCCAAATGTGTGATCTAGGCAGTTTGGCTGATTTTTCGTCACATGAAGAATTCTAACAGCCTTTTGCCCCATTCAGGTTATCAAAGCATCCCTGTTTTTCTTTTGATAAAAGGGAAGACAAGTATATATTGTTGAGCCATATCTCATTTCAGTTGCTGTGTATGGCAGGAAGGGAAAGGTGAAGTTCTTACTGCAGAGATGATGAAGTAGGATACCAGATAAGTGAATGTACCATGCTTAACGGTGTTGTGGAAATAGGAGGGAATGAGTTTGGCCCTTTTTTAGCCGTTCTGTAGCCTCTCTGCCAAACTCTCCCTACCATATTTTATTTAGCTATTAATCCTTTAAAAGCCACTAGCACATGAATAATCTCTCCAGAGCCTTAGGGTTTTGGGTTAAGTTGGTTTTCATTGGGGTTTGCTGCTCTGGGCTTGTTGGGTGGTTTGTTTGGGTTTTTTGGGGGGGAGGAGGTGCGAGCAGGCTGCGTGCACTCATATTTTTTTAATTGGTTTTGTGCTTCTGCTTGGTTATGTAATCTAAGCTGTCTGTTGAACTACATACACTGACTTACCTAGCCAGTCTGGTCAAGCAGTATTCTTGCTTGCTACTTCATCTCAACTTCAGCAACCTCTTTCCCCCACACAGTGTGCAGTGGACAGTTATATACCTTATTTTTTTTGTTTTCCTGAGTTTTCAGGGTTTTTTTTTTAATGGCCTTTCTTCAAAACCTGATTCAACTCACATTGGAGTTCATGTCTCTGGAGAGTCAACCATGTGTGGGGAAAAGTAGTTCAAGTCTACTCTTATACTTTCCCTCCAAGAATGCTAATGTTTTGCATCCCTCCAGATCCCATTAGTTTGGATCAACAATCTCACACACTTTTTTCTTCCTGCTGCTACAATCTGTTCCTGTTCTCTGGCATAATCTGCCCACTCTCCTTCTTGAAAGTTAGCCTTCACTATAAACCTATTTCTAAAAACAGTCCACGTTTTGTGAATCAAATTATGATGTTTCTTTTTCCCCTGTTATCCTAAAACAAAATAAAAGCAAACACTTCAGTCATTTGTGGTATTAGTAGTATGCCTATAGTTCATTCTTAGAATATTGGGAAAGATTTTTACTGAGAGGGCAAGTTGAATAACAAAGGCATATCCATACAAGCAAGTCAGATCATATGAAAATTGGGCAGTTTTAGGTAGCTTGTGTTTGCATTTTGGAAACTGATGAATGAGAGTTTTAGCACTGGTTAGTTTACTGAAACTTATAATTCTGGAAAGTAAGATGAGAAACACAGCTACATCCACATATGAGGGACACATATTTAGATTTTATAATGTGATTTTAAGTAGAGGCTATATAATGGGAACCCCTTGTTCAAAAGATTCATGTTTAGATCTCCGACCTACACAGCAAATTTATAACTACTTGGAGTTACGAGTGGAATCTAGATAATCAGAAGTTTTGCTCATGAATGCTGGGCATCTGCTATTTTAGTTTTGTTTCATTATAAGTGGTTTATCTTGGTGAAGTTAATGGAAGGATAATCTGTAAAGGTGTATAGAGTTCCAAAATTACCATCTATGATTCAGGAATTTCCTGATTCAGATCTTTAGGATTTTCTACTTTTATAGATAGAACACAGGGCTAAATGGGCCTTTGTTCTGATCCAGTACAATAGGTCTTACTAAGCATGTGGATTTTTAAGAATAGCTGATCTTTAAACAGTAAGGACTTCTCAACCTTAATTCTAATAAAACAGGCATTTTGTCATCACATTGTTTTCATTCTGCTGAAATCCACAGGAAAGAAATTGCTTCACTGCTGTCCCCCACTTGGAATCCTAATAAATAAATGATACATTTGGCAGTGAGTGCTTTCTTAGTCTCAGTGACTGGTGCTAAAATAAGAGGTGGCCTGCAATCAGGAAGATATTTTTAGTTAAAAGAACGGCTGCATGAAATGTGGTGTTCAGCGCTATAGTGTCAGAAGTAAATCCTTATTGATTCTGACCTCTCTACATTATACATCTTGCTGATCAACTCTCTGATAGTGCTGCTCTGTCAGACACTGGAGCATGGGATTCAGAGTAAATAGACCTGCCAGAGCAGGTTTCCACCATGATTGGATCAAAGGCCTGGGAGTCATTCTACAATTTCTTCACCATAAAAGTCCTCTCAATGTCTGTTTGGCTTTGCAAAAGGAAGTTAAACATATCCTGCTATGCAGCAATATTTCAGTTTTATTAGTTGCTTAATGTTTTCACTGATGCTTTCTTCATCATCCTCTGGGCACAACCATTTTAGTCCTTTAAACCATCTGTTAAATTAACATATTTTTTAAGAAAAACATGCTTTCTTAGCTCCTGTTCAGCTTCTTTTACAAAGCGTGCATTTGCAAGTTGCGTAGCATCTATGGTGGCTGCTCTGAAAGCCTCACCAACTAAGTTTGTGAATATTGAACAGTTTGGTTCTTATAATTGTGTAGACATGAAATTAAGATTACATTCTTAAAACAGAGGTGGCGTCACTTTTTCTTTCAGCTTCAGAGCGATTTGGTATTCAAGCTTCAAGACCATTTTGCATTTAAAAGGCATGTATATGGAGGTTATTCATAATGCCATCCCTCTCAAAAACAGTCTGGATTAGTTCATTTGGTCTCCAAGACAACAGCCATGGCTTTCTTAAGCCAAACACGGCTTCTAATTATCGTCATCTAAGTATCTGCAGGCATCATTGCTGTCTGTAGTCTTTTGTGTCTGGTCTAGCTGAAAAATGTCTGTGTTCTCTGAACGAAGGAAAGATATGTCTGTGGTGTTAAAGTAAGTGAACAGATGAAAGTGAGACTAATTATAAAATTAAAACAAAAAAGTGATACTGATTTTTTGTTGTTGTTGTTCTCTCTATACTGCTTGTTGATAAAGTGAAAACGGGTCCTTTCCACTCCTATCTATCAGTTGCTGTTCTTCTGTATAGTGCTGAATGACAATTACGTTCAATTTTCTACGAGTTTTGAGGCAACCTCTGTTCCCTTGCTTAGCTTCTTCTGAAAGAGATTCAATGTCAGCATCTGGAGTGTGTACCCAGAATATTTCCATTGTTTCCTTCGTTGTGTGCAGCAGGCAAATTGATGTAGGTTGGTTGTTTGTTTTTTTTTTTACTTCGATTGCTTTGTGGAACTTTGTAGAGAATGCCTAGAGGGTTCGGTGGGGGGTTTTTTGTTTGTTTTTTGGTTGGTTTGTAGCACGCTTTGATTACTTGATGATATCATTTGAATGTACTGCTTTCCCATCTTACTTGGAGTAGCAAAGTGTGATGGTTGCTTTTACCTTTTTTTTTTTTTTGCTGTCAGTAGTTACTCTGTTATTCTATAGTTAAGTTCACTGTAGAAAAAGATCCTTTTTCTGCTATGACATTATTATATTATGTTTGGATGGTGTAAGCACTCAAGAATTCAGTGGAGTATGCTAGCATGACCATGCAGCACTGCTGTAGTTTACAACCTTAAGTACTCTCGCTCGTTCTAGGTCATAGCAGTCCTGAATTGAGAGTATCAGTTTGATCTCCCCTGAGTTATGTTTTCTGTGCTGTGACTCCCAGCTTAGACACACTTAGAGTCCTCTAGAAGATAGATATTTAGCAGCCCCAAAACGTACAGCTTATTTGGACAACTGGTCTTTGAAGAGAAAAGGTGGGGGAGAAACTGCATATGGATGTCAGCAGCCCAGCTCTTGGAGTCAAGGAAGGAAGCTGAGCAATTTCCTGATAAATTGATTATCCTTTCCTCCACAGAAATAACAAAATTTGAAGACCACTTCAAAGCATAGTGATCATCATGATTCTGGATGCTGTAAAATCATTGGAGATTGGGGAGATGAAGGATGCAGCATAGCTCAGAATGTGATGATAATTTGGCACAGCTGATAGCTTCCTAAGGCATAGGGAGGGTTGTGAGCTTTCACTTTTATTCACATATCTAGCAGAATGCAATGAATAGGCAGTTCAAAATAATATCCTGTATAGGCTATACAAAAGACCTCATTGTTTATTCCTGTGAACGTGTATGAGCACAAAATTCTGTTAAAAATGGGTAAGAAAATACTAGAGTTAATTTCTATTTCTGAGGGGTCCCTCTTCTATTTGTGCTTGCTTACTAGTTTCTTTGTTTGGGAAAAATAGCGGATTCTATTAGTTGAAGCTTTTAACTGCTCTCCACTCACCCCACTCCAGTGAAGCCATGCATTTCCATACAGGAGGGCTTTGCCTCTTTATTACTTGCTCTGATGTGAGCAGCAGTCCATGGAAAGGACTAGAGTGAACCATATAACATCATTACTATTAATGGGCTCAGAAAGCACAGTCCATGAAAATACACTAGTTCAGCCTGAGGAAAAAAAAAAAAAAAAAGTAGAAGTTTTACCACACCTCATTCAAATGATGAATGAAAATGCTGAACCATTTCTACAAGACAGATGAACACTCTGAGCTGAAGAAGGTTGTTCAGGCAGACTGCATCTGTGAAACCTATGGTTATGAAAGATGACTGCAGTATCTTTCTGTATCAGTATTAATGATGCTTAAAATGCATTCCTGAATATACACATCTGCTTACAGATATAGATAGATTTGAAGGCATGTCATGCTTTGTGGCTTTTTTCTTTAACTAATAGATTAGTGGAAGTGGCTGCCATAGTTCAGCTTCATAACTTCACTAATGTAAATTGAAAAAGTTTGGTTATAGTTTGACAAATGTTCCTGTCTACATCAAATCCTCTGAACCATAATAATTTTTATCTAGAGATGTGCCAAAGTACTTGAGAATAATTTGGGCAGCTGGCAAACTGTTACCCACTAGTTCACAGACAGAACTTTCACCTCTTCTTTTCTTTCCACTTCAGTGAATTTGGCTTGAAAAATTGTTAGCACAATGGAGGAGACTTTGCTCCTCTAAAATACTTTATTTACCTTTTAACATATTGTTGTACTGTAGTCACATGTGCGCTGACATACTTTCAGGGTATGCTACTGAACTGCTGAGATGGTAATATAATACCACAAAATATACAGTATTACTTTTAACTGATTAAACTGGTGATGAACTGATCTATGTGAGTTGTGTTTTAGTATTCTTTTAGTAGACCAATTCTGGATGACTTTTTGAATGGTAGAGTTTATTGACTAGCAGATATACTATCAGAAACTGGCAGCTTGGGAAGCAATCACAAGAGACGCAATGAAAAATTTTCCATTCCACGTCCCATTGGGATTCCCAAACCTTGACCCCAAAGAATTATTGCTGTTACCAATACATGGTAATTCAGTCTCAATTCAAAGTGTTTTGCTAATTTCTAACGTCGTCTCTTAGTGATCTGATGCTCATTGCAATTTGTGGAAAATCAGTAGCATCACGTGTTTCATTTTATAATAGTACTGTGGCATTAATCTGTGCAGGAAATGCTTTAGCTTATCAAAATAGTTTAAAGATATGTGGATGGGTACCTATATTAAAGAATTAAGAGCATGCATGAAAGACTACTTTTACCTCTGCTTTGCTTTAAAGGCAGATAATTTTTAAAGGCTATTATTAATGCAATTAAGAAAGGTACCATTTTGTAGAAATTAGTCTAATGTGAGAATGTTCTGCTGCACTGCACCCCTGCAATGTCTGGGCTAAAGAACACTTTGTGTCTATTGGGAGTCTAATCAATGTCTTGCCAGTCTAATCAAAGTACTAGAAACAGTTATTTTTCTGAATAAAATGATACTTAACATATAGTATTACACCTCATTCCCAATAATGATCCACTTCATACTGCTATAAACACGATTTCTTGTTTCTACACACTCGGTGTTGTGCTTACCCTTCCAGAGTGTTCTTATGGCAAGTTGTGAGCATTCAAGTTCCTTTTCTGGAAGGGAGGAGACTACTGGTCGTGAGGAGTTTTCTTCCTCCTTAGATTTGCTCCGCTTGGGGTTGCTTTTGTATGATTTCAGTCCATTGCTAACACTTCTTTTCTTACCGGTCTACAGGTTTAATTATGCAATGGTTCCTTAGTTTCATTATACCTTCACCACACACAGTTTAATTTCTTTTAGAAGTACATCCATGCAATTTCAGAAAGCTAACCTAAAGCAAGTGAAGTGAAGCTCACTGCATCTCCAGGCAATATGCTGTTACAGCTAAAACAAGCACAGGTGAAGACACAGCCTGACAAGTCCTGAGGCCTTGTACTGTAACTGGTACAGAGCCTGTGGCATATTGCTAGAAGCAGCAATATCACATCACTTGGATTTGCAAGGCTACCATTCTAAATACATGGGAACGTAATACAGTCAGTCATTCTCTGGCCGTTTTATCCAAAAATAATTACTGGTTTGCACTGTTGTAGTGAGTTGACTATACTACACCTGTGGAACAGCTTCTTCATGAAGCTTTCCATTCCCCACCTACTCTTTCTTCCAGGCTGGAGTAAAAGAATTTGGGAGATTGTGGGTATTTCCTCCTATCCTCCTGCTGTAAAAAGTTGTGGTTTTCAAACCAAAAATTTTAAGTAACAGCAAAATTTCAAAGGTGTGGTTCTGTGTGGCTTGAGAGGATGTTATTTGGGGATTTAAATGACAATGAGATATATTTCTTCCTTGATTTACCATAAGTAAAGAGTAAGATGTATGTACTTCCTGATGGGGGGGGAGGCAGGGCTCCAAACAGTGAGATTTGCATAGTAAACATTAAATTCACAGTGTTCTCAGCTTGAGCCTCAAGCTCTCTGCCTGATAGTGCTGCAACTTCTTGTGTAGTGGGTTCTGGAGTACTGTTTCTTAGGCATCGGTGTGCGTGCAAGTGCATATAATGTCCTGACCTAATAATGCTATTACCAGTTTAACCATGTTTTTAAAGCTGAAAGATAAAATGTACATTTACATGTTACTTAAAGCAAACATGCAAAATATTTTAACTTTTAGAGTGTTAAGAACAGATTTCCAAAGATGTTGTGACTTCATAATGGCAAAAATGCTGAGTAAAGAATACATCCCTTTTTCAGATGGCATGAGATATAATAGCAGGTATTTTCTTTCACTCCTGACATTGCCAGATCTAAAATTCTTTTATGAAGAGGGACATCCCAGCACAATTCAGGAATGGTGGCTCCTGCTGCTTCGCAACTATTTTCCCAGGCTTGAAAGGCCAAAGTTGTATTCATTTTGAGCATAAGAAAAAAATCCCACACTGATCTGAAAACATAAATGGAACAGCATAGAATGACTCTTATATAGGTATGCCAGAAGAAGCATCTTAACTGAAAATTACTTTCAACTGAAATGTGGCAACTAACAGTATGCAATATGAAATAAATGAGGTTGTCTTCAGCCACTTTAGGTTCAGCTTTATTATTAAATGAGATTTTTTTAAAATTTGACTTTTTTTTTTTCACCGTGAAAGAACAGAAATTTGAGCGTGATCAGGTACCATTGGTTCACCCAGGATGTAGTAACTTAACACACTGGCAAATGGCAAAAGAGAAAAAAATATCTAAATGGAAATCTTGGGGAGTAAAATTTAATTTAGATGATCTGAAAAACTTGTAAAGGTCCCAGAAGCATAAAAGCCTTGAGAACTGAAGTTGCTTGAAAATATTTTTATGAAATACTTGGGGGGTGGTGGGTGGTGTATTAAATTGGCCTCTTAGTAGGTAGTAAAATTTCAAATTTTGTGAAATTAAAGGATGGGAAGAGAGAGTTGACACCAAAACCTGAAAAATTGTACAGAAAATAAAGGAGAATTAAAATTTCAATTTTGGGAGCTTTCAATGAAAACTGTAACCTCTTGGGAAGCTTTGATGGTAATTTTTTTCCACAGAAACAGAATCAACATTTCCTGGTGAGCTTTGTTGAACATTTTCAGCAAGATTCACTGAACATTTTAACACTTCTAGGGTCATGGTACGTGAGTGTAAGTAGGAAAAAGACACACGCTACCCAAATGACAGAAAAGATATTTAAAAGATATATAAAGAACACCAGAAAAATACATTGCATTGGATACTGTCTGATGAAGATTACATACATACAAGTATTTATAGTAAATAGAGCAGCAGAAAAAATGTCTTCTGTCCAATTAGTTCTTATTAGGCTAGAATAGTTACGGTGTGATTAAGATTTCCAGTTGAGTCACAATATATTTATATTGAGAAAAAAGCAAGAACATATGTTCTAATTGTCAGTGATTTCATCAACTGTTTGGGCTTGAAATCATTTGAGGTAAATTCTGACAGACACATCATGTGGAAATAATTTTTGAAATGTCAGATCAGCTTCAAACAATTAGCATTAAATTGAAGAATATTTATTAAATGAAGTTTAAGCTTTCAAAGTAACCTTTAAATTGGGAAGGTAGTTGCATGAAGTTGCATCTAGAGTAAATGATGCTGGTACTGTCCACCTCTTCAGCAAAATATGTCAGGCTCAAACAAACAGATAAAATGATCCAGCCTTACAACAGATTGAAAGTAATTCTTCATGGATGGCAAAAAGAAGCAGCACAGATTCTTCCAAGTATAAAATTATATTGTGACTACACAGATGAAATTGCTGCATATGATGGGATTCTTTATAAGGACACCGCTTCAAAATATCATATAACACAAAATATTGCTTTGCTGAAAAATGCTAAGTGCAGGCTGTAGTGACTGTCTATAATTCAAGAGCAGTTTGAAGTGTTTTATGTTGTCCAGGCATGAATAGTGCTTAGGTTTCTAAGCAGAATCTGATGTACCTAGAAAGTAAAATGTAGAGTGAGTTTAAACTGGGACCAAATCTCTCTCAAACTGAGTTTATTAAACAGAAAATATTACCCAGGAAGACAACAGAAATAGTTCCAAACTTTAAAAATAAATACATGAGAAGTAACAGTTCTCATTAAAAAGTTGCAATCCAAAACACACTATAAAGAAAAAAATTGCTTATCATGAAATTCCAGGTGAAACAGATAACAGGTAGCAGCTCACTGCTTAGCAAGAATTCATTCCAACCCATCTCTTTGGTATGTCATTCAGGTATTTCCTGTTAACTTCTTACTATGTATAGACAAATGAACTAAGAACTGATTAAATACAGCACTTGAAAATAACTTAAAAATTAGTGAATTAAATGACAACTTTTATGCAAGAGAATATCTTAGTCAGCTTTATCAAATTTGCCAAGCTTTATTGCAATCACCAGTTCATACAAGCATGCATTTTAGGGCTAGAATGAACAAATGCTAGTCTAGTCTAAATTATATACTTGGAACTTCTTCTATTGCATCCAGCTGTTTGTGGTCACGTAACTTTATAAATATGTCCGGTCTCAACGTAAAAATGTAAAATAATGGCAAAGCCACAGTAATCCATAGCAATTTTTTTCCTTTAGTTAGCTCATCTTAAAAATGTGTTTCTGATCCACTTTTGCTATTATATTCTGGCTAAACAGATAGAAGTTCCCTCTAAAATTAATTATCTTTTTCTTGTATCAGTGTTTACAGACTGTGATCAGGACTTCTATTAACCTTTCACGTCTTTGATAAGATAAATAGATTGATCTCCTTGTATCTCTCACTCTGTGATGAGAATGTTTGAATATAAAATGTAGTTGGTAGCTAAAATATTGTTGATGAGCCTCAGCATCAAAACTTTTCTGCCTGATATTGCTGAGAGCTTTAATTCTGTAAGAAATGAGAACAAGCTCATTGCTTTCTTGATTCTTTGACTGACCAAGTCCTAACACTGTGTTTTATATGATGCACATATGCATCCCTTGCATCTCTTTATATAAATCTTCTGCATCTCTTCATCAAAATCAAGATGCCAGTTGGACACAGAATGTTGTTTGAAATTAATGTATTCAAATATATCTTGATATTTTAGTAAAATATTTATTCTACTTTTGTAGTTGTCCAAACAAGCAGAAGATATTTAGCCACTCCAGTCTCTTATTTGTGTCTCTATCCACTTGTCCTTTCTTCTGATTAAGTGTCTCCAGTAAAAGAAAAAAAAAAGAAAAAAAAAGTTCTTTTGCTGAGACATTTACTTTCCAGGACTGTGGCTTGCAGCTGCTTCATGGTTAGCATCAATATGACATCTGTATGTGGAACAGCTTCAGGCCACAGTCCGAATTATATCTTAATTTCTTTTCCCAGTTCTCTCATGTACAGAGTGCTCATACTACTCTGCATGTCGTGTTATGGGCCCTTATCACTGCTTTACAGATTTACAAAGGATCATATCTCATTTTAGGTTATCCTATAAGTTTACTGGACTCTTGGAGTATTAGGCAATGTTTTTCCTTAAGTATTATGAGGGTGTGGTGGGTTGACATTGACTGTCTGCCAGACACCCACCTGGCCACTCTCTCACTACCCCTCCTCAACAGGACAAGGGGAGAAAATAACATGGAAAAGCTTGTGGGTTGAGAAAAAGACTGGGAGATTCCTTACCAATTACCATAATGGGCAAAACAGACTTAACTTGGGGAAAATTAATTTTAATTTATTGCCCATTAAAACAGAGTTGAATGGTGAGAAAAAAAGCAAAAAAAACTAAAACACCTTCTCC
>NW_010972764.1:7673801-7794931 GCF_000737465.1 Haliaeetus leucocephalus | reverse complement strand
CGGGGCGCAGGGGGACGGGGAAGGGGCGTCCGCGGCCAGCCCAGGGCGGCTCCCCGCTGCCGCTCCTGCCTCCTCAGGCTGTTCCCTGCTCCAGCCTGGGGCCTTCCTTCCCCGGGGCTGCAGGGAAACCCCTGCCCCACCGGGGGCGGGGGGGGGGTCTCTGCCGGGGCCGCAGGGCCATCTCTGCCGGGGAGGGGGGCCTGGAGCACCTCCGGCCCTCCTCCCGCTCTCCCCTCGGGGCTGGCAGGGCTGTTTCTCACCCCGTTTCCCTCAGCCCTTTTGCCCTTTCTTCCCCAGGCTTTCCCCGAGGCTGAGGGGCTCCGCTGTGCCCGGCGGTGGGGCCGCTGGAGCCGGCGGGAACCGGCTGGGGCCGGTCTGGCCCGGGGCAGCCCCCAGTCTCTCCTCACAGCGGCCGCTGCCCCTGCAGACCCCCCTGCTGTTGCAAATGAGGTGTGTTTTAGAGAACTTAAATTTTTGGAAAAAAAGAGGAACTGTTGATACATTTAACAGTTTGCTCTGGACAAGTCTAATTGAAAGCAGCATAAAAAAGATTGAGATAGAGTGACTTGTGTTCTTAACTGTTGGAAAGTTTATAGGCTAGTGATAATTTTTGGTCAATGTGTGTCTATCTTACCTTGATCGCACACTTTTAATCTCCTGGGTCTTTGCATTAAGGAGCTGACAACTGAAGAAATAGAATCATACAGTTTGATGTTGTTGTTTATACTGATAAAATATTTAAATTGCCTAAAGACAAAATAAAAAAGAACTTGAGGCAGGAAGCAAAGACAAAGAATATTAGCTTGTGGAAACCTTGAGCTTAAGTTTGCTTCATGAAGACTCAAGGTACTGGTCGCAGAAGGTGTAACTGGCCAGTTACCTACTATCATGGCACTCGGGAAAGAGAGTTGTGGCAAGTCCAACGTTAAATTATACTTGATTGCTTTTGCTAATTAATGGTGCAAAGAAAATTTTGTAGAGTATGAGAATAAAGGTTGGTAATTTTGCACTGGTAAAAGCATATACTCTGAGAAAGCCATTACGATGATACTGGAGGTTGAATGAGGATTAAGGGCATATGATTTCTCAGGAATGTTATTTGGACAGGAGTATGTGACACTTTGTTTTGGGTTTGTGTGGCGGGGTTTTGGTAGTGGGGGAGGGTCCGCAGGGCCGGCTCCTGTGAGAAGCTGCCAGAAGCTTCCCCGGCTCCGAGTCAGACCCGCCGCTGGCCCAGGCCGAGCCCCTCAGAAACAGCGGTAGCGCCTCTGGGAGAACAGATTTCGGAGGGGAACCCCCAGCGAGTCGGGGGATTGGGATGTGAGAGGAACCCCTCTGCGGGTCCCGAGGTCAGTGAGGAGGAGGGGATGCCCCCGCAGCCCGCGGTGAGGCAGCAGGCTGTCCCCCCCAGCCCACTGAGGGGAGCGGGGGAGCAGATGCCCACCTGCAGCCCAGGGAGAGAAGAGCCCACGCCGGAGCAGGGGGATGGATGCCCCTCAAGATGGCCGCTGCTCCCTGGGGAAGCCCGTGCTGGAGCAGGCTGGGACTGAAGAACTGCAGCCCGCAGAAAGGACCCACGCTGGAGCCGTTCATGAAGAACTGTCTCCTGTGGGAAGGACCCCACACTGGAGAAGTTTGCAGAGAACGGACTGCTGTGGGAGGGACCCCACAGTGGAGCAGGGGACGAGTGCGGAGTCCTCTTCCCCCTGAGGAGGAAGGAGCAGCAGAGACAACATGTGAAGAACTGACCCCAACTCCCATTCCCCGTCCGCCTGCACTGCTGGGTAAGAGGAGGTAGAGAAAATTGGGAGTAGAGTTGAGCTGGGAAGGAGGGAGGGGTGGGGGGACGGTGTTCTAAGGTTTGGTTTTACTTTTCAGTATCCTTGTTTTGATTTGATTTGTAGTAAATTAAATTGATTTTGTTTCTTGCCCAGGTTGAGCCTGTCTTTTGCCCGTGACCAGAAGTGGTGAGTGATCCCCCCCTGTCCTTGTCTCGACCCATGAGCTTTTCTTTGTATTTTCTCCTCATCCCACTGGGGCCAGGTGGGGAGGAGTGAGCAAGCAGCTGCATGGTGCTTTGTTACCAGCAGGGCTCAAACCGTGACACATTTAAATAAAAAGTACTGAACAGAGTCATAGGGATAAACATCTGTGAGATTAGTTCTGCTGTCCTAAACAAAAGAAGTCATCTTGGAAACACTTTTGGCACAAGTAAGACTGATCAGGTTAACTAGATCCACAGTCTTATCTCTACATACCATGCTTTCACAAGTATGTGATGATACCTGCTAAAAGTGGCCTATTGTTTCTGTCTGAAAATGCCTGTGGCTTGCCCTGGAAATGTCCCATTTATTTTTAAAAGTACACCTGCTGCTTATTGTAATACTTGTTATTTTGGTGGTTAGGTGATTTTTAAATGGAGACAAAAATATAAAGTAATTGGCTTTCTTTAGAGAGGACAAATGTGCTCCATGTTGCAACACATTTAATATGATGGGAATAGGCAGTACATGAATTAAAAGCTTAATTAAATTTCGTAGCTGAATTTTATATTGTGCTATCTCACCCATGCTATAATTCTCTGCAGAAGAATTATTCTGCTTGGAAGAAACTTAGACTATATGACAAACCATGCTAGTTTTCACCAAGTGGCATATCATTGTGGCTAGATAACTTATGAAGACTACAGAATACAATGCTCACATTTACAGCATATAAGTTTTCCATAATCTTACTGCCATTATTAGTGTTGCATTGCATATTGATTGTCGTATGTGTAGCATTCTTAAGCGATGTGTACTGAGAAGTGTTTGCCGAATTTTGTGCATGAATCCTTAACAGGATAATACCTAATCTTAAAACATTAGCTAAAACAGGTGGAGGAGTAAAGAGAAAAGTTCCATGTTTCTTAGTAATTTCTTTGCATATAACTTTTCTTGACTCATCTCACTCTTGACTCAATGACATTACTTGACTCTCTCTGGTAAACCAGAACATTCTGAGGATGCCATGTTTCAGCTCAAGACTTCAAAATGCTTATTCTTACATCTTCCACTTCTAAGTGGAAAGATACAAAGTTAACCACAATGTTATTGTACATTATCAGTTTACAGTGCCTGTCTGTTTATATCCTGATAAACAGAAAGGACAAGAAGTGGTCCCTGATTCTAGAGTTGAGTAGCCCAGGCTGGCTAACGTCCATGCTGCTTGGGGCTTGCTGTCCCTAGAATAGAGTGGCCATGTCCACACTGCACAACATAGGGGTGTCAGGCAGTTCTCCTGTGGTCCTAAGGCATAAATGTTATTTTGGTATGTTTTTTTCAGTTAACTGTGTCTGAATGAACAGGAGACTTTTGTTACTGCCCACCATAGTGCTTTCTGCAAAACACATTGGTGGTCTGCTATAAACCTGAGATGTGGTATGAAGACCTGCAGAGGGTTTGAAGGGACAAACCTGGTAGCACTGGAGGACTGTATGGGTTGAAAGGAGTTAAAACTTATATAGTTTCATTAATTCTGCTTATTGAATCATGCTCAGACAATATCTGTTGGTGAGATTTAGGATAGAGCTAGGGAGTAAGCTGATAATTAAGGAACAGGCAGTCAGGAGTCCTGTGCTTGGTCTTATTCTTTGAACTTCTTTTATTTAGAAGTGTAGATGTGTACAGTCAATCTCTACACTGGCTTCCTTTACCTTGTATATCTCTGAAGCCTTTTGTGGATTAGATTCAATATTGTTTTGAACATTCTTTTCCACTGATCAGCTTAGTGTCTTCAGTTTCTGGAACTTAAAGTCTATTTTCCTACCTCTGTTTCTCTAGAATAAATGGAAGGCTGAAGGCTTGCTCCTTAGTTATCACTCATAAAATGAACCTCACAAGAAATATCTATCTTAGGTGCCTGTTTTCCGTTTATACCTGTGAACACTGCCTTATGGCTACAAATGCTTTTGATCTTTTGATGATTATAGGGGGGTTGGGTTTTTTTTGTTTGTGTTTGTTTTGGGGTGTTTTGTTTGGGATGTGGGTTTTGTTTTTTTTTAATGAGAGGGACTTACAATAGCCTGTTTTAAATGTTATGGTTATTTATTCAAGTACTGGACTGATAGTGATGTGTTTAAAATCATACCTTTCAAAAAACATTTGAGCTTCTAACAAGCTAACCATGATCCACTCTCTCAGTACTGCAGGTCCTGTGCTCTAGCAGTGCTATTTCTGGATAGCAGGTGTAATAATTAAGAATTAATGTATATTTT
This sequence comes from Haliaeetus leucocephalus, assembly GCF_000737465.1. Taxonomy (NCBI): domain Eukaryota; kingdom Metazoa; phylum Chordata; class Aves; order Accipitriformes; family Accipitridae; genus Haliaeetus; species Haliaeetus leucocephalus. The sequence goes on along the minus strand of NW_010972764.1, from coordinate 7,790,676 downwards.
CCAATAACTATTTGATCCAAGGATTCAAGATTCCAGTGACTACCACTGCAGGATGTTTGTGTCTGAATTTTCTCATTTCATGTTCCCTGATCTTCTTACTATTACAAACTATCAGCTGAAGTGAATAGAATGTAGTTCTTGGTGTGATAAGTGCTCTAATGTATCTGCTTCACCAACTCTTGCTTTGAAGTTTAAGAAAGGGCCAGTCTGACTACCTTGAACTCACCACAACTGAAGTTTTCCCTTCTCATATTTTTTTAGTGCATCAGGAGCTGTATGAGTAATTCTACTTCCGAAGTTACTAGAGAAATTAATCAGTTCTGTAGTTTCTTCCATTTTCTTTTTTGTATCCTGTTTATTCAATCTAATTCATCATTAAGGTTTTTATTGCCAGCATTTTCTAGATGCCTCTATGACAGGACAATTGAATTCTGTCAGCTTAATTTTATATTATGTTGACAGCTTCCCTGTACTAGTAAAGACATCTTGGAATCAATCTTTAACGTTTCTTTGGCTTTCTACATGAATGGTCCCAGAATTAGATTTAATATTTGACATGTTTTTGACCTGCTGTAAGCAATCCATTTCCTGCAAAAATTATAGATGTCAACATTTTAAGTTTTAGCTTCACCTTTATATCTCTCACATACCCTGCAGTAGGAAAGATACCCATCAGGTGAGCTAAAGCTTTCCTGTGTATTTTGGGGCAAATACTGTAATGGAACTTCAGCGGTCATATTGACTTGTAGTGTCTGGTTTGCAATTACCCAGAGCTCAGTTCTGTTGAATATATTCAAGAATGTACCACTCTCTTGAAGATTTCTCATGAACGTTTTCCTGATTGTATGCTATGTGCTGTTTGTATGCCATTTGTTTTTCAGCTCTTTCAGTACTTTTCCATGTGCTTGCACAAAGTCGTTTTAACCTTTGCAAACTATGGCCCTATTTCCAAGGCAGAAAACTGCTCAAGTCTGTTAAATTCTGTGTTATGTGCATTTTTTTCCTGCAAATGTAGTTTGCCTGCGTTATGAAGACTCTGTGGAAGAGTTCATGAATTTCCTTTGCCCCTGTGTATTACTATGTATTTTTGTATTTCCTTCTGATTCCAAATGACATTTTCTTGTCTTCCCACCCAGACTTGTAATATGATGCAACAGTGCTCTGCAGCTTGTAAAATTTGAACGTCTTTATTTAAAATCTTCTGGCAGTTGTCTTCTCAGTCTCTGATCCCAGTTATGATCTGAACATAAATTAGGACTTCAGAAGCCCTCTATATACATCTGTGATTAGTTGATCTAAATGCTGATATAAATAGCTGTGAAGTTTTTTCTCCTTTGCAAAATGACATACAAAATAGTATATATCAAGTTTAGTTTCTTCTTCACACCTCCATAGGACAGCCTGAAAACTGTGTCAAAAATTTTAGCTTGACCTTCATTGCCTTATTCAGGAAGAAGTAAGGAGGAGAGAAAAAGGTACTGTGTTTCCAAACAAGGCAGCCTGACAGAGTTTTCATAGAAAATCTGAAGGGGAAAAAAAAAAAAAAAGTTGAAATAAAAAAAAAAGAATTTAAAGAAAAGATTCTTTGCTTGAGACATTTAATTGTAGACTGCTGAAGCTATGCCAGAAAACCAATTATACACTTTTTCCCCTGTGATGGCTTCTTGCTCAGTTTACTTTTTAGTGGCTCCAAATATCTATGTGAACAGATTCAATACTTGCTTAAATCTTTTTTAGTTACCTGTCGAATTCCTTGAGAGCTCCAGTTGTAACTGAGCGTTGCTCTGCAATTTTGTAACCTATAATTTTCATCCTTTTGTTTCATGAAGCACTGTTCTTTTTCCACATGAGCTTCTAGTGTCATGCAGGTACAAGTACATTCCTAGACAGTTTTTAATAGGGAGTTTGTGCTGGAGCTCATAAGTACTATGAAATTTTTAGCTCATAGAATCAACAAGCTTTAAACAGTTTGAGAAACAGCAAGGGAGCAAGAACTGTGCGTCTCTCATTAGGTGCTGACAGAACCAGCTTAATAACCCAAATTACTATACCAAAGGTTTTCCATGACTTGCATTTTACCCTAACGCATACAGGACTCAGTACTTATATGACAGCCTTAGCTGACTCACAGGTAACTACTGTTATGATTCAGTGTAGACAAAGTGAAGTCTAAGAACGTAGAATTGCAGCCTTTTGTTGTAGGTATTTCAGTGAAAAGTAATGTTTAGCTCTTGCTAAGAGCTAATGTGGTCCCACAAAAAAAAGCAACAGCAAGAAGTGATTTTGTGAACCAGCCATTTATGTTAAAAACATATTATAGCAGAATAGTGTTGACAAGATCCATTTCAGCTGGGTGAAGATATCAGGTTGCTTTTACTGATTGAACAATGACACATCAACAGGATGACAACGACTGACCCTACAGTATGTATATGAAAATACATAATATATTTTCTATGTTATTAATTCCATTTGGGAAGAGCATAAGACATGACACCAGGTGGATCAGAAATCCTTTCTCAGCATTTATCTGGAAATATAACTGGATGGAAATTCTTGTGATAGGAGAGAGCAGGGAAAAGTGATGTATGAATTTCAAAAACAGGATCATAAGCTGTCAGGCAATGATAGCAGTATGCAATATTAATATATGCATCTCACATGGGGAGGTGATAAATGAGACAGCCCTGTGACAAATTGCATAGTCATGTAATAAATAAGTTTACCACATAACTCTGCAATTTATCAGATGCCTTTTGCCATTACCTGCCCACTAATCCATCTCTTGGGGATGTATTTTCACAATCCGGATTCCTCAGCGGCATGAAACACCCTACTTCTTTTAAAGTTCAACCTGCCAAAGAAAACTTTGCTCCTGTTCTCCCTACAGTAACTCTGCTAAAAGCACATAATGAGCTAGCCTGCGCTATTGAACTTTAACAGCTTTGCTATACATGAAGATGTCCTCACAATTCTAACATACATTAATTCTCAGCACAGGAAGTGGACTAGTGAAAATCATAGTTCTCCCACTTTGCAATGGGCCATATAACTTTCTTCTATTAAAATCCATTACATATATTTTTGGAAACTATTTTACATTTCTAGGTGTTTTTCTTTCCTAGTGCAGTTACCCATGTACTGCTTCAGGTGTATTTTTGTAGATGTAGGAATAAGTGCAGTAATCTACTTCTTAAGAAATGGGACCAATTAGGTTTGCCTGCTAAATTGATCTCCCCAAATTTATTAACACCCCTTCCCATCCCAGTAAGTCTGAAACACCAACTGTTTCTAATAATAAAATATACTTCCATCTTTCACCCCTGCTTTCTTTTCACTCAGGAATTGCTTCTGGAAAAGCTCAAAGCCACAAGCCTGTATGGATTACTGATTTCCGATATGTTACCTCACATTTATTACAAGTGAATGTAATTTAACAGAGGACATATTTGAACAGGAGCTGATTTTAAAAGTGCTTAGGCATTTTTTTTTTTTTTTCTATAAGTGATGTGATTATGTGGATATGGCCTCTTTGTCACAAAATTGTATGTCTTTTTCAAGGTGAGGTTTTGGGGGATATTTTTTTAGCATTTATGAAATTTCTCAAAGCATGGATACATTTTATTTTTTCCATTTTGAATTTCTCCATTTTATCCAGAGGTTTTTCTTCACCCATTTTCTTTAAAGATTCCTAGAAAGTCTGTCATGATGCCCTGCCTGGATACACAACAGTTCTCTACTGTTTGGGTTTTTTTCCTCAATGGTATTGTGAAAATTGACTTCATTTTAGAAATTTGTGATAAGTGTTTTACTGACATATTTTAAGAACCAATAGCTCCAGTTTGTTGTCTGATCAGCTCTGCTGTGTCTGAAATAAAACTTTTTTTTTTCTTCAGCATTGATTCTGTGAAAATATTTGAAATCTTATAGTTGTACTCATTCAAGATGAAATTAAGCTCTAAAAACTGATAGATATGTGTGCTTGTGTGTATGAGAGACATAAAAATGAAATTTCCATCATTTTCCCAGCTATTAAACTTGTTTCCCCAAAAAAGGTTAAAAAAACCACATAGTACTTGAAAGTTGCTGTGGTTTTGGGCATTATTATCTTGATACAGACAATAGATACAGATAGAGATATACAGATAAAGTTATTTGTAGTCACTTATAAATGTTTTATATCTGCTTTTGAACCCTGTATGGCTGGATTAGTGGAATTCTAGTATTTTGATGATATGCAAAAAATATCTTAAAGGAAAAAGTGAATAAAAACGTGAACAAAAATAAGTTTTGATAAAACTGTCTATATCAGTTTCTTTCATGGTGTTAGATTTTGTGAATCCTATCCAAATGCATATTGATTTGTGTATTCTGAAATTCCCTACCTATATATTAAGTAATTTTTAGATTTGTTCACATGTTTCTCTATCTGGACAAATGTAGTAATGGTAAGATCTCTTTGAAGGAACTTGCCATCTCCTTGCAACATCCTTTACAAGTTATAATAGCTTTTAATTTACTTGGTTTGCTGTTTTAGAAACCAGTTACACTTGATTTTATGGGCAGCCATGAGTTGCCTTTCTGGATAACCAACAGTAACTACCCAGAAACTGCTTGTGTCCATGTGTTTGATGTTCATAAAGACCAAAAATTGCAATAATGTACATAAGGTAAACACTTCTAAACTGCTTATCCTGAAAGCATTTCACCCAAGCAGTCTTTAAATCTTGCAGTTCAATGTATGTTTTGTTTCTGTAATAAATACCGTGTGTTACCACCTGCTTAAAGATGTACTGTGTCCAAATGATGGTCCATCACTGGGATAGGGAGGTCACTCCCACTCCTGTTTGGCAGTGTTTACAATATATAGGCATTTGGCCAGCACACTGTTAAAAGGTCATGATATGCAGGAAGTTTTAGTATGGGACAGGGAGGGAATTAATGAAGTTTATCCAAGAGTGGGTTATTCCTGATCTCTTTGCAAGCCCTAGACAGGCTAAAGCTTAGATTTAGCTTTAGCCAACAGATTCTTGGCATACTGTTCCTTTTGTCTTCCATTTCGCTAGGCTGCTGTACCGTAGGCATTTTTTACTCATAGCTGTACCAAAATAGCTCCTTCTGGCCAGATATAAACTAAATAGAACAAGGTGTAGTCTGAACTGTTTCAGAGGGGTTTGGGGGCATTTACATAGTTCCTTTTAATTCATAATGTCCAGGTTCAGTATCCTAAATGCAGTTAACTTCAGTGAGAGGTGAGCTCCAACTAGCTTTTGAAACTCTGTCTGTAGGGATTCAAAATCTGTAGTGTTCATAATTCATTGACTTAGCTGTTTTAATAACATTCTCTTTTTAAAGGCTAGGGAACATTCATAGAGATGCATGCTGCGTATGATCTGCAGACCTAGACCCTTTGTGAACTCTGGGATGCCTGGCTCCTCTCCTACCTCACACATGGATTTCCTACTTTGAAATCAATGTGTGGGAGAGGAGAGATGGATTTCATTGCAATATACTGTAGAAAACGGATGAGTTGTGTACTGAGACAGGGAACACAGTAGCACTGTTGTGCCCCTGGTTCAGCTTAGTCGAAAGACCAAGTGAGTTGCCTAACTTTTAGAGGGAGTATTAGTATGGGGAGGATCAGAAAATCAAACCTAATCCTCTTGTGTCTTAGGCTGTAGTAACTGTTATACCATCCTCCTTCTGTGTATTGTCAGTTGCAGATTTTGAAAGCTTTCTGTGTCCCAGGATACAGCTTGGGTTTCTGTCTGTTTCTTAAGATTTGTACATATCAGACTTGGTTTATATGTTGAGGGAGAATTTAAATAATAAGCAACATGATCTTGAAAATAACTTCTTATAGATTTCCGTTAGTGCTACTTGTGAGGGAGGAAAGTAATGTCTTTTTCTTAGTGTGCCATTTATCAGTGAGCGCAGTGGCTCAGAGCAATTTTGTGCTCTTCTCATATCCCAGGTGTCCTCATATAGATTTTCGCTTCTGCTAGCAGGATGGAACCTTGAAACACAACCTGATGCTTTGTCTTGATGAGCTGCTTTTTATTGACTGCATAGGTATTTGTTCTTACAGCACAGGGGTAAAGAGCAAGTTATGTTCTACAAAGCAATCCTTACACTTTTTCATTTCTTTGAATATCCCATGAGCAGAAGTTAAAACTTTTTGATTAAGAACATTTCATTATTGATCAGGAATCTGTCTCAACAGCGCAAGCCTTAACCATAGATTTTGCTGAGCACTTGGGATTCCTGAGGACACTCAACAGTAGTAGAATTTTCTTGCACACCCTGAAATCATTAGCAAAGTTAGAGGGAGAATGAGCTTCACCAGCTGATTCTATATTAAATAAAACAATTTGTGTGGAGAAGAAAATATGAAGGGTATTTATATTGAGACCCATCAAATTTTAATATCTGTAGCAATCAGTAAAATCTTATTAGTGGCATTTCAAAAGATGTCAGAGGCATCAGAACCTGTTGCTTTGTATTTATGTCATGAAAGATGGCACCAGGATGTTCTAGGGTTTTCGTGAAATTTCAGAAATCAATAATTTGTATTAGTTTTTCTGTTATTTGCAGGTACTGGAAGGGGCATGACTATGATGGGAATGAAACATGTCTAGTTTGTTTAGCTGCTGTAAACATGAGGTACATTGAGAGAAAAACAAAGCAATGCCTTCTTGGATTTTACTCTTCTCTTTAAACTACCATTATTTGAAGTGGCATAGAAAGAGTACTAAATATGGATGTTTCCTTCTTATGTTCTTGTTCTGTTGAGTTGGCCAAGTTTCACAAGTAGCAGACTTTTGATGGGGGAAAAAGATGCAAAATTATTTTAACTGAGATAATTTCCACTTGTACATTTCGTAGCCATGCAATCCCAAACAAAAGATCTTACTTTGAGCATTTTCATTCAAATTTTGTGTAGCTATGTTTGTAACAAATCTTATTCTTGCAGTTTCATCTAAAAATTAGTGCACCTGATTCACTGAATAATATGTGAACATCTGTAGTCTACAACTCATGTAATTTTTCTGATTTGGATTTTGGAGCATAAATTTGCATATATTATTTATTTCCAAGCTTCTGCACTAATTTATATCCATGCAGGATTTGGATCTTTATGCAGAAATATTTGAACCCTAATTATTTTTTCTGTGTTGCCATCTTTTGCATTTGTTCTATCATATGCCTTTAAAATGAACTGAAAAAGTGATGAAGACCATTAATTTTTAAAAGTTTAAAATAAACTTGTTCAGGTAGCGAAATGTACCAAAGTATGAAGGGATATTTTTGTGATGTTACTCCACTGCATTTTTTATATCCCCTTGGCTTTATATTTCATTTGGCATGTTTATTTTAAATCAAATAGATAAAGATGTTAATACGACATTTTATGTTTTCTTACTTGTTTTGTTGGTAGTACCGTAAGAGATATGAATGGAATACTTCTGATGCATTCTGAAAATAACTAAAGGTAATGAAGAGTTCTGGAAAATACAAATCAATGTCTGAGTCCTTACCCATTTAAGTGCTATTTGTATGCAGTACATTTTGTTAATACTGTATTCATAATAACGTAAAGAAATCTCATTTTGCTGCCAGGCAGCATGGAATCAGATTTAGCATTTATTTAAGCTACACTTCACTTTTATGACTTGGGGGAAAATAATGCATATGTGCATGAATACTTTTTCTTGGGGGGTGGGGGGGTGGGGAGCAGATCGTTCAGTTCAGTTCTAAAGATGAATCATCTGTTTAGCTCCATAAAATGATAATTTTCCCTGTCCAGTAGCATGTGTAGAAGTACCATTTTGTAGTGGAGAGCAGAAAAATATGATAGCTTGTGAAGGAACACACTGACATCTCCTTTCTTCTCCTACTAGTAAAATGGGTCTTTGTAGATGAGATTAGTGTGGTGTTGAAGGCTTTTTGGGGGTGATATAAGGAGATACAGCCACTGTAGTATCCTTTTATAACTACTCATGGGGTAAAGTAGTAATGGCTCAGTCACTGTCACTCCACATACATAACTAGAAAGAATTATTTTCACAAAAGAAGAGATTGATGGCAGCATGTGCTGCTGGAAAGTTGTGAAGATGACGTTGGCAGTGAGATAAAAGGATCGTGCTACTCTGAAAGTGAAACTGAACTTTATTGGGTATTGGCACACCCATTTGAATCTGTGAAACAGGAACAAGAAGCTAGTCATAAGGTTAAGGTTCCCTGTGAAAGAGTTGCCGCTGATTATTTACCTCATTCTCCCATGAGAAAAAAATAAAATATCCAAAAAGGCATTATGGTAGCTCTGTACAAAAAATGGCGTTAAAAACAGTTTAGATGAGAAGGTAAATTAATTTAAGTAAAATATTTGTATTGTGAAAATATGAGTTAATTGGAAGAAAAAGTACATGACAATTTTTGCTGAAGTTCTTATCTTGCTAGCTGGGGATGGAGAAAATACCTCTTAGAGCACTATAGTAATCTTTTCTATTTTTTTCTATACAAACAAACTATGATCTCTTCTCTCATAAGAGAGAGTTACATTCCTCACTTTTGACTGAGAAATGTCATTTAAAGATAACAGTTGTAGTTAATACAGGAATTTGGTATAGAATCTCTAAAGTAGCTGTAAGGGAGATACCAATTCTGTTCTGAGCAAAATTACTTTGACCATGCCCTCTGCATGTGGATCAACAAAAGTATAGAGCCCGTGTTACTTTCCATACCCATTTGAATTCTTTATAGATGGTCATCTGATCTCTCAGGGTCACTTGTATCAACCTGTACTCAAAGCAAGGCTAAGTTAAAAGTGAAATTGGATAGCTTAGGGTATTGCCATCCAATTTTAGTATGTTTAAGGATAGAGATACCACAGAATCATTGAACAATCTTTCCCAGTGTTTGACCAACCTCAACATGAAAAGTTTTATCATCTAATCAGAACTTCCTTTGCTACAATTTTTGAACATTGCTTCTTTTTCGTGATACACCTCTAAGAAAAATCTGGCTTCATCCTCTGTAATTATCTGTTATGTATCTGAAGACAGTGGTAAGATCTCTCCCTTAGCCTTCTTTTCTTGGCTGAACAAACCCAGCTCTCACCGCCTTACCTCATGTCCTCCAGTCCCCTTACCACATTGCTAGCCCTCTGTTGTAGTCACCCCATTTTTTTCCTTTTTTTTTTTTTTTTAATACTGTGGAGCCCAAAACTGGAGGTGGTACTCTAGATGTGGTCCTGTAGGGTCGAACAGAGGGAAAGAGTTGCTTCCCTTGACCTGCTGGCTACACTTGTGCTGATACAGCCCAGTATGCAGTTGTTTCATCATTGTGAGATAGCATTTGATACCTGCAAGACTTCTAAAAGCATCTATATTTCTTAAGTCTAAAGTTCTTAATTCAAAGTAGTACATTGCACTCATCTTTCTGCAAGCACGAGCCATGCTTCAGGATAGTCCAATTTTTATTCCTTCAGTGATATCTAGCCTATAGAGGTGATGCCTTCTGACCCATGGCTGTTTTACCAGTGTGAGAAAAAAACCTAATGCTTCCTATTGAGTCTGCAACCAACCACATATTTAAAGCTGGAAAATATCACATCCACATGAGAAGAAGAAATGAAGAACTGATACCTGCTATGCCTGAGGATGACAGCACTAAGAAGCTCTGAGTTTTATGTTTGCATGGGCTGGTAGGAGAGAAATAGCAGATGACATTCACTATAGTAATTGCTGAACTCTCTTGCATGAATGTAAGCCTGTGTATAAAGTAGGACCTACTTATGGACAACTATTACTTCTAAAGAAAAACACACACATTTTTAAGTGAGAATATTTGTGGGTGTAGCTGATAATACCCTGCAGGTACTAATGGACTCACATAGTATTTTCTTTTGGCAACATTTTTATACTGCCAGGAAATACTTTTTACAAGTTATATAACATCTTAGATTCATAAAAGTTGATTGTTGACATTTTGACAAGCTAAACATATTAATCCTCTACTGTGGAGGAGATCATAGTGTGAAAAAAATGAGCATGATATTTCTAATAGTGGGTGGATTATAGTGTTAATTCTGAGAGCAAGCTTCAGTACATGCTGTAAGAGAACACCCAAGGATCCTCCTAATTAGTACAGAGAGCGATCATTCCAAAGCTGTCAGAAAAATCTGCTACTTAGTCCTTTTGGTTAGTCTGTTCTTTAAGAATGCTATGTTGATGGGGCGGGGGCAGGGAGAAAGCATGGAAAACATGTAAAAAATCCCTATATGGGGAATAAATAATATAAAATGATTATGTGTCTGTCTCACTGAAAGACTGTTTCTTTTCTTCTTTTCCTTCCAAAATCTACAAAAGAATTTTCAAGTTGCCTTTCAAGTTTCTAATAATCTTCCATTTGCAAAGAAATGCAATTGTATTCACACTCAGACCTATTCAGGAAATACATTGATGTGAGACAAGTATTCACTCATTGTTTGCATTATTTACTTAAGATATGCAAATATTTTGCAGTTATCTAGTCTCCAGAATTATGAAAATTGGTTTTAAACACAACTAGCTCCTTTAAGCAATTTTATATATACTAGCTTTCCATAACAGGAGAGATACTGATTAAAATCTTTGCTGATCCTGTATATTGACCCATTGTTCTAGCTACCTTATAATATGAAATTTATGGATAATTAGTGACTTTTGTAAGCAATCAGTAAATTTACTAAATTTAATTTAGTAAATAATTAGTGAATTTAAAAAACTGGCAATCTGATGATCAGCAGACACAACAAACAGCTGAGCTTGTGAGACCTTTGCTTAGTATTTTTCTGTATGGTTGTCAGTAAGTAAAAAACTTTAAATGTTGCATCTGCTCAGTTGTGCAGTTTTGATGAATTTTGTAAGCACCTATAGCCAGAGCACTATTGACTTTTATAATTACTGAAAAGTAAAAGGGGAGAAAAACAGCTAGTCCTTGAAATCAAGAGGGGTGAAAAGGTGACATATAAATTGTAGGGAAGAATAAAAGATTTCTGGGTGTTCCTTGTGTAGGCTGTAGTCGGTTTATTCAAGTAGAAAAGTGTACAATATCCTAATGTAACATTTTCCATGTGATAATTCATACTCCTTTGTTATGATACAAGAAATATTACGGTTGGAAATATGCTGGGTCCTGGAGCCAAAACTGTAGAGACACATCAGCATCTATGAAGTCCTGGCTAATTAGGAAGGGGTTATAATACTGCAGCTTACTTCAGAAGGGAGAGAGTGAAAATAGCTTGGAGTATAACAGAAGGTCATTGAATTTTTATGATTGTCTTCATACTTTCTTAGACAAGATTTGGTTAAAATAGCAAATTCTGGAACTTCTGCTGTTTTGGGGGGATTCCCTTCTCTCAGCTATTGCAGAAAGATGAGTTTATATTCCATAACAGTGCTGTGTTTTTTCCACTGCTTTTTTATTGCCATGAATGTTATTTATTTGTTTGTTTGTGTCATTTGCTTAGAAAAATCTGGTTATCAGATTGTTTTGATTTTGAATATCACAGACTTGGAATGAAGAACTTCGTCTGTCTGTGCCAGCAGACAATAGGGCTTTCTGTGACGTAGTCAAGCTCTAAAGAATAGACTGCTTTTAAAAACATAATCACTGAAGATGTGTGTTTTGCTTTGGGTACAGGCATTTGGATGATGCTTTGACCTGAGGTGTTTGGTGTTATGAGCAGGAACTCCAGCCAATATTAAGGAACAGTGCTATGAGGACACAAGCTTCTGCTTTGTTAATGTGAGTAATGTTTTACTGCAGTATTATTAGGCAAGTTGTAATAGTGCTGCAAACCTAGTAAGGCATGGAAAGAAAACCTGTAATTGTACTGTCACATTCCCACTCTGCTTTGGGCAGAGTGGCCCTTTACTGGACTATCATTTTCCGTTGCTTCAGAATATTGTTTTGTTCCACAGAGATTATAAATTTGGCACTGAATGAACACAAGTTTAGGATTAGACTTCTGTCTCCCTACCTTGAATCCCATGATTGTGTCCTTATCATCTCTTGCCTTGAGGAATGAAATGTATTCCTCCTTAGATTGTGTCCTATGCAAATCACAGCCCTCCAGCTTCCTACACAATTTGGCTACTAGGATTATTCTGTGTAGAGACTATTTTGTCTATTTTCTGTTAGCTTTTCATTGGCCCTAAACGGAAAAAAAAATCCATGCCTTAGAAGGTTGAAATGCAGATTAAATTCCTTCAACATTTTTTAATGCATGTACTGTTTTAGCATAATGAAAACAACTTAATCTAACCTAAATATGCATGTAAAATCTGTATTTCTGTCTGTTATAACCCCAAAAGAACTAAATTGTAGCTGTTAGAGAAGTCATCTAGTCCATTTCTTTGCCCCCAAATTTGAACAGCTGTACAGAAACTTTGACAGGTGTTTGTTTAACCTATTTCAAAAAATTCTTTATCATTTAATTACTTTACATTATGTGTGGGTCTCTTTGGAGTTGTTTTCATTTCTGACAGCGCATTTGGAAGGGCTTTCTTCCTTTTTCATTTAATTGCTTCTTTTTCTATCATTAAAGGCAAATTTGAATGTCCCTTAATGAAGAACAGTCAGTGGAGGAAGTGTTAATTGTTTGATTTCTTTAGAAAAGATCCACTGAGAAAAATCACATAGTTCAAATTTTCTGAACAAGAAGAAATGGTATATAAATATGAGGAAATCTCTCTTCAAAACACTATCAATTCGCCTCTATTTCAAAACTATATCAGTTTTAGCTTTAAACTTGGACAGTTCAGTCAACCATGCTCTTTCGTAAGTTATGTCAGACATGTTCTACCTCTTTTTTTGTGTTTAAACCAAGCAAACTCATACCTTTTTTTCTTTTTATGTTTTACCCACTTGGCAAAACTAGTTTTAATCTTTACTCCATTTAAGCACATCCTTCTGCCTTAGTCATTTTATTTTCAATGTGGGGAAAAGGGGGAAAAGTCCTTTAAGCTGTGCCATCTCTCTCAGCTTTGAAGCACTGCCAAACTTCTACTTCAAAGCTGTTTGAAGGCTTCAGCTTTGTCACAAAACCATCATGTACAAAGCTTTTAGCAACCCACACAACAGTTTGTTTTTTAAAGTATGCCTTTATTACTGAAGAAAGGTTAACTCTGGTGATTCCATAAATTCTCTGAAGTATAAACTTCTCTCCAATATATGGGAAATATCTTGAGACAATACTGTTGACTGGAAAATGTTTCATCATTAAATCAAATTTAATTAAATTAAATTACAAAAAAGTGATGATGTTATATCCTGAAAACTATTTTTACCATGTAGTTTTCCGTTTGACTGGTATTCTGTTTCTAAGCATCTGAAAATTATTTTGAAGAAAAGTTCTCAATAGATACCCTGAAAGTTTTGTGATGTTGATCCAAAATCCTAAGAAATTTCACTGGGATTTTTAGTGTCCTAATAATTACTTTACACTTAAATGCATGTGTATGTAAAGAGACCACATACATCAGGTTTAAAACATACAAGTTAATTTTTATAAGCATATTAATAAGGTTAATACAGAGAACAAAGAAGATATGGGTTCTGGTGCAGGTACATGTATGTAGATAGTTGGAATGTTATCAGTTCATCCTTACTGGAGATGGAATCCTTCATGAAGGAGAATTTTATGTTCACATATCTAGACTCTAAACACAGCAATAAACTGAGCAGGGTCTGACTCTAGAGGTCTGAATGACTTACACTGTATACCCAGGTGGCATAACCTGTAGTTTGACTCCAGCTTGGCTTTGTGAAGTCTTCCTAGTAAAAAAGCCCAACTTGGTTTTGACCACAGACATACTCTCAACACTTAAAAAAAAAGTAAATATGATAGTCTGTGGTCTGACTTGGTCAGAGAAAGAGCTGAGAATGAAGAAAAAAATTATTCTTGATCATGAGATTTATGGTTCTTTACTGGGTTGTTTGGTTATCTTTAGAAGTGGAATCTAATTTTTTAATATATTTTTTTATTTCTATTTCCTAAAATTAAGGTGATCTTTTTTGTGTCTTTTTAAGCAACATAATGAAAACCAGAAAATAAATAAATGGTGAAAATAATAATAAATGGTGAAAACCATTATTCTAGGATAATATGGTATCAACTGCAAAAGTCTTACCCCTGCTTATGGTACTTGAAATAAACTCTACTGGTCAGGTCCATAAAGCTGTTTTCTCTACAACTGACTTAACGCATTCTGGGTTACTACAGTGGGTCTGCTAACACCAAGTGAATGAATGCTACAAAAGATTTTCACAAAGTCTAGCACTATCTGTTTAATGCCAAATGACCTTCTGTGCCTGATTAAATGGACAGATTATTGGGAAGGTAAATGGATAATTTTCACTTTGCAATTGCACTTAAGTGGGTTCTAGTGTGTATTGAAGAGACTTATGCACAGGTTAAGACACACACTAAATAGTCAATGTCTTTAGGTGCTTTGATCTACTAAGTGAACCCAAATTTAAGGATCATATCAAGTATCTTGTAAAATGGAGAAGTGGTGCAACCCAAATACTGTTTATTTTTTCTCCCCTTTTTTTTTTCATGTGCATTAAGGTATAAAATATTACTGGTTTTATCTTAATAAACTTGTAAAGCACATTAAAAACTTTTAACTAATTCCTGAAATTTGGTTTGTAAACGGAAGTGCCAAAGCAATGAATATAGGAAGCTTCGTGACCAAATAAACTTAGTATACAAGCTCTGCCAAAGTGACATTAAACATCATTGCAAATTCAGTGAAGCTAAATAGCTGTCTAAATTGGGTGGTAAAGAAAATAATGAGGAATGCTTTTAGCTCTATCAGCAGCTAATGGAAAAATCAAACAACAACTTCAGTCTATGTGCCTGATGTGGCAGGAATCAGTAAAACATGCTGAATACTGGATCAGCACAAAATAGAAAGGACTGCTTAGTAGAAAGCAGTAAAATCTGAGAAGTGTTCCAAATAAATCAGTTGCAAACTATTTCCATGCAACAGGGTTAGCTGAACACTCAGGACAGAGATGCACCAAACTGTTACCTAGAGGTATACCTGCCTTCCACAACTCAATCAGTATTTCCAAAAGTAAAGCACTTCTTGATTTAGACTCTCAGGGATACTATCTAGATCTAATATCTATTTATCCAGACTATTGTTAAACTGGAAGAGTACAAATTACACAAAAATGTCACTTTTGAATGAAGGATGATTGCAGTGAAGTACTAGCTGGTCTCATCCTCTGAGATAACGGAAATAATGGTCAATGGTAATAGCAAATCATTAAAAGCAGGTAGAAAATAATTTCTACCTCTTCTTTTTAATTTTTAACATTTTGTTTGCTGCAGTTACCTTTAATACAACATTTGTATTAAAAAAAAAAAAAAGTTGCTTTGAGCCAAAGAAAACAGAACTGCCTGTATCTTCAAATCTATTTCTGAACAGATAAATTTTTCAAAAATTGGTCTTGTGTATGAAAAAATCCACTTTAGATGTCTCGTACTTTTTAACTAAAAAGGTCAAAAGCAATTTTCACCATTCGTAGTGTATTCCTAGGAAACTATTAATTCAAAGTACAGTTCAGAATGTAAACACAACCATAGACCTGTAAGACTACTTTGACTTTTCACCCTTATTAGAGAACAACAAATTTTAAAATACAGTAATTTCCTTCCGGATACAAATATTTTTTCAACTGTAATAAAAGGCAGGATAGAATATATGTGTGTCTCACTCATCTGATGGGGGCGGGTATTTGGAAGGGCTGTCCTACTTCAGCCCTACGCTGTTTGCATAATGAGTGGAACAGATCTCAGAATAATTGCATTCAGCTAACAAACAAGACATATCTTGTTTACCTCACCTCTGGTGCTTCTGTGGACCCAGCTATCTTCCTTTCTCTTCATATTTTTTACTTAATGTGAAACTCTGTGAGAAGTGTAACACTTCATATAGGATGCATGACAACTTTAAACTTAATGCTGACATTTTAAGTCCTTGTTGCCCAAGAGCTACTAATTTAATTAGAGACTGCTGTGCTGGAATTAGCAGAGAAATAAAATACCCCTTCAGAGAAATTTCATTGAAGAAGATTAAGAGAACAAGTGGAAAAAAGAAAATTACATCCACAAGCCTGTTTCTCTCCACTGACTACAAAAGGAGTGTAGGGTGACTAGCAGAGTTGGACATGTCAAATTGTAGACATCTAATGTTAGCTGAGATGATCTCCCCTTTGTAATTCGAAGATTAACCTTTGGTCTCCCTAGTGGATAGTCATTGAATTTCAGTTTAGATGCTTCCAAGTTTCCAGGGTTTTGGTTTTTTTTTTTTCAATAAAACATTAAAAGTGCAAGGAATATGAGAAACACTTGAGTTCATTGGGGCACCTATTTTATTTTTAAGTGAGGCTTCTTTTTAAACAATTACATTTTATGGTTAGTAACTCCTGTATTTACTTAACTTTTCATGGGGTTTTATTGTCATGATTTCTACCTCAATTTTCATAACTTCTAAAGATCTCAACTATTAAAGACCATCATTGGACTTTCTTGAAAAATGCAATCAAATATTTTCAGTGATCTTTACCCTTCTGTTTGAGGTCAGAGAGGACTAAAGTGAGAAAAAAATAAAAAGCAATTACTGTGTTTGTATTCTAAATATATTTACTTCTTCCATCTGTCCCTGATTATTTCCATCAGCAGTGAGATCTACCGGCATGATATTTAATTGAAAGTAACTTCCAAAATCACATTTGTGGTAGTTTAGCAGATCTGTGGCTTTGTACTTCTGTGTCAAAAAATTCACACAAGAAACTGTCATGCCCTTATCCAATTGTAGAACTAAATAACATATTCTGCAGCTCACCGATTATTGTTTCAGTTCTGAATACTCTGTGACAACAATTTATGTTTAAGTTACAGTGTTAAAAATAATATTGGTGAATAATACTGCATGATTAGTGTGAACAAATATAATTATAATGTTTCTTAAACTAGTAAGACCAAGGTTACTTACTAAAAAAAAAAGACAAAGCCTCTGGTACATGTAATAACTTGATTTTGATCTCAATTTTAATTTATTTAAAATACTGTGAACTTGGAGTAACCCCACTGAAGTGTTGTACTAGGGCAAAAGGACAAGTCTCGTATCTTAGATTTCATGTTCCAGGAGAACTGTTTCAGATGGGGTGAGACTTAGGTCACTTCCCTTGAAAGGCTATCTGAACTCTGAAATATTACCATCTTTCCTGCTTATAAAGAAGAAACCTCCTTAACTTGATAACCAGGTGCTGATTTAGATTATTGTATTTTTTTCATAAGAATTAAATATCTA
The DNA here is from genome assembly GCF_000737465.1 of Haliaeetus leucocephalus. Classification (NCBI taxonomy): domain Eukaryota; kingdom Metazoa; phylum Chordata; class Aves; order Accipitriformes; family Accipitridae; genus Haliaeetus; species Haliaeetus leucocephalus. The sequence goes on along the minus strand of NW_010972764.1, from coordinate 7,773,304 downwards.
CAATAACTCTGTCAAAGATAAAAGCTAAACCAATTTAAGTAGCTGAAGCAGGTAAAGCCATGCTTCGTTGGCTTTCACTAGATCCTTTATAATTGTCTTAATGAAATTAGGTTACCCCAATTAAACCCATCATATGTATCAAAGAATAATGCTTTTAGTTATGCATATGCAGTAGCTAAATAAATTTTAATATATTTAACATTTTAATAACTAACTTTTTATGTCTCTAAATATGCAAATAAGATAGCTGAACTATCACAACCTCAATTCTCCAGCTACAGATGGTCTTAATGTTGTCAGATCAGTAGGTCAGGAACTTCTCCCCACCCCACCAATGACCTACAACTGACCTGCACTAAACTGCTAAACCAAGGTGTATTTTATTGCCGGTTCACTGGAGATCCCTATCCTTAGGCAAAACCTTCACACACTATAAACAGATTCTGAGCACCTCTTTCGTCTTGTCTCTGAAGTGACTACAGCTGTAGGAGATAACATACAGGCTAAAGAGAAGCCGTATTTGAACCCCTTTCGAACTACTGACTTCTTGGGCATGGTAGCATGAAGCTCCTGATGGTGTTGCTAGTGAATTGTTGCAGTCTGTGCCGAATCCTCTGTCGCTGCAGCTACGCTAACAACAGCATCTTACCTAGTTTAAGTTTAGCTGAGACATAGGTACACACATGAGGTGCATACGCCGCACTAACTGCACTATATGTATGTGTATGTTGAGACAGTCAAACCAATGGTAGCCCACCTGCAGGATAATTTTGTATATCCTTTGCCAGTGCTTTAGAAGAACTGCTGCTGTCAACATTTAAGAGATGTTTAACAGTGAGAGTAGAGGCACAGTGCGCGCTGTGTCCGTGCAGGGCTCAATGCTAAAAGGCAGGAGGTGTCCAGTTGCCTTTACCATGGCTGGTGGTAGAGGTGGCAAGAGACCCTCCATTTGGCCCCTGACAGTAAGAAAACTATAAATCTTTTCTTCAGTCCCTGAAATAATCTATGTGGCACAATAGAAAAAGCGTTTACATGTTCTCTGCTCTTCTTATTTTTTTTTTCCACCCCCCCAGTTAATTTGAGGGCTGTTCACTGTCTCTTGGCTAAAAGAGCTTTCCATTAGCAGATACAGTTTCATCAGCATTATATAGTTTTGTGAAAATATACTGATACTGAAAGTTTGAATTTTCTGATTATTCCTATGGGACACCTTTGCAGATGGAGAGGAATGGTACTGGTTTCTTTAAGTGCACTCTAGTGAGTTGGGTCTGTGTTTGAATGTGAACACATGGATGTCTGTGTATGTGGGCCCCACTGACTGAGGAACTGTATTGGCATATATTAGTATGTCATTTCTTGGAGAGAGGAAGCAGTTAGTGAACAGAAAGGGAGTAACGTAAAGTTATTAAACTTTGCAGTTAAATATAGATGAACATTTTTTGTATGATGTAAATGGATGGTTGCAGATACTCATGCGTTCACCAGGCCCATTTTCCAGCCCAGGTGACTTATGTGGTGTTACTGTCAGAAGGGAGGCACCTTACAGTGAAGCCAGGATTTCATTGTTGGCATAATCAAAAGTTTTAACTGTAGCTAAAATACTACAGACTGTTATTATTGCTAGTCAGTTACATTGTAACATTCAGTGGACACTAGCACCACAGTCCCAGTTATCTACTTAATACAAAATAAATCTCCTTAACAATATTAGAGCTGAAGCTTGCCATACAAAAACACCCTTTCTGGCTAACTCTCCCTTTTCTTTGGCGTTATGCTCACTACTTCCCTGCTCCTCTGGGTCCTAAGGTCAGTGGTTTCAGTGGTTTCAGTGCGTGGGGTGGGGTGCAATGTTAAGATGAGCTGTGAGCATCCTGAGATATTCAATGGGAAGTCGTTCCAGGTAGAAGAGTTCATCTTCCTTTGCTGGAATTGCATGTTCTCAATTCCTAAGTTTGTATTACTGTCAGTAACCAGCCTCTGGTGAGTTTTTGATACCCCTGGGACCTCTAGTACCGTTCTCTGCTCTTGCCTTCAAGGCCTTTGCTATCACCTCTTGCCTGTACTACTTTATGCTTCATCATTATTCCATGGTCATAGACAGTTCATTGTACACAGCATATCTACTTGTTATTCATACCTGTGTCAAAATTCTTAACAGTAGACATTACACCACACAATTATACAAAGCTAAGCAAAACTAAAACAAATTAGGCAATAGCTACCTGGTCATTAGGTGGTTGCTGCTGCAGCTAAACAAGCTGAACAAAGTTCCAGGCAAGCCAAAACAAGACAAAGCATAACAAATCCTGAAGCCCTTGTTAGCCTAGCACAAAGCCTATGACTTGTTATTAGCAATCATAGTACAGTGTTTACTGGTTTGCAGGATTCACGTGGCAGTGTGTCTGAGCTGATTACCCCAGCAAAGGGCAGCTGCCTGGCTTCTCCAGTGAAATTCATGCACACTTGGTCAGTCTTGAGTGCTAAAAGTATAAAAGCCTTGTCATGTGTATATGTCTGTTTTGGTATGCATCGTCCTGAGTGCAGCATTGACTAATAATTGTGAAAGTTAACAAAATCTGTATCATTTAAAGAACTAGTTTATGATATTTTAGCCTGTGTGCATAGAAGTAACAAGGTGGTGTACCACAATGTTATCAGAGACATGTACAGTGCCTCTGATTTTGCCAGCTTCCTTAAACTCAAAGGTTCTGACTTCCCTCTCATGTTTTGCAGAAACCAGGATTTATCTGCACAGAACTATTTGCTGTATTAGAGCTTGCATTTGGTTAGCACTTTTTAAATCAATTTAAAGAATATATTTTGTCAGTGTCAAGAATTGACAATAGTATTGTTATTAGTAGTTTCATAAAGCACCTGTGCAGTCATGAGTAGTTGCATCATGCTGAGATGGAGGTATTATACCAATTTACAGATTTTTTTCAAGAGACATTATACATCAGACATAGGGAAGTTGACACAAAAAGTGATTACGACTGATCAGCTGACAGACCTAGTGCAAAGTACAGCTAAGGTACAGGTTTAGTGCTTTAGATTTTATTTTAGGAGAGTCTGCTTTCTGGAGGACTGAAGAAGGATCAGTCCTTGCACTCTCTAAAGCTTTTAGATAGATATATAGACCAGGAGAAGAAGGTGTAAGCTGCCTCTGAACTTCTTGTAGTACTGTGCTTCCATGTACGGACTGGTTCCAACAAGGCACAAAGCATAAAAATATCTTTGAACAGTTGATAATGTTGTCTAGATGGGCTGCACAAAAAAACACTGTGTGCCTTTTCTGAGAAAATTCCGGGCACTCTGCATAAATAATTGCAGAAGTGAAATACTTGGCACCTGAAGGACACAGCTATTTATATTTTAAGTGTAAAGTAAACATTAGCTAATTAATCATAAGAAATTAACACATTTGTGCTTCTGTTGGCAAAGAATTTGAATGATGGATACAGAGATGAGAATTTTACTCCTGTTTCAAACCATGCAATATATACTGTAAGACTGAAATGGAATAAAGCAGAACAAGGTGCAGTGGAGGAAAGGTGTTACGTCTACTAAAGGTGCAGAGAAATGAGAGCCAGAGAGAAACAATTTACTGAGGGATAAGAAAAGGGGGAATTTGCAGTGGTGAAACAGAGTTTGCAAGGATTTAGGGCTCTCTTATACTTCTCTCACATCCCCATACTGAATTTTCATAATTCTGAGGCTGAATTGTCACAAGGAACTTGAATGAAAAACTTTTTTTTCCCCTAATATGTTTCTAAGAAGACCAGCTAGGTTCATACTTGACTGTCTTTCCCTCCTCTGTAAATCTGACATGGACTGTGCTGGTGACTACGAAATCTCTAGGGAACCTGAACAGAAAATCTCCTTGGAGAACTTCAATTCAATTTATGTGGAATAGATTGGCTGGCACCAGCTACTGAAAACTGAGTTTAAGCACATTGTGAGAGACAGATTGTCTTCCAAAATTTTGTCTTTTGAAGTAGGGCCAGCATTTATTATTGGAACTGCTATAATTCATGAGATGATCTCGAGCAGTTTCTTCTATATGGGAGAGATTTCAGAAAGACATCTGAGAATTCATGTCCTTTCCTCTCCAAGTCATTGGTAAGAACAACAGTTAGAATTTCATCCAAAGACCATTGCCATCAATGGGACTCTATTATCTTTACTGGACACTATAAAGAGCTCTCAGTCTCATATAATCTCTTGCAAAGAAATTAAAAATAGGTTGCTGAATTAGTGATGCTATGTAGCCATGGTTATAGTCTTAGGTATATAAGAAATACATAATTTATATCTTTAATAAAATAATGTTCTTTGGTTTGTGTTATGTATGAGAAAATAGCTGAACTATGTCTGATATAAACAACCACTAACACTTGGTGTTAACATAATTCAAAATGAAAAAAAAATTAAAATTGTAGGAATGAAATTATATAGAATGTTCAAATGTTTTGAAAATAAATGAGGATATTTCCATCTTTTTAAATTTGATTCATTTTAAATCACAGATTTTCAATATTTTGACATTTTATTCCAATTTAAGAGGAAAACAAAACCATGAATATTTTGCATTCCAAAGGAACATAAATCTCAAAATCCTTGTACTTTTCTACTGCTGCTTTTCTTAATGACTATGAAGGTTATAAGTAAGCCAACTTAAATAAAAAATTACAGAAAGGCAAAAAAAAACACAAACAAACCACAACTTCATATATAAGCTGTTAAATCATTGAAGATTAATATAATCTAACTAGATGTCGTGGTTTAACCCCAGCCAGCAGCTAAGCACCACACAGCCGCTCACTCACTTCCCTGCCACCCAGTGGGATGGGCAGGAGAAGTGAAAAAAAAAAAAGTAAAACTTGTGGCTTGAGATAAGAACAGTTTAATGGAACAGAAAGGAAGAAACTAATAATGATAATAATGACAATAATAAAATTACAATAATAATAAATAAATAAATAATTTTAATATACAAGCAATGCACAATGCAATTGCTCACCATTTGCTGACCGATGCTCAGTTAGTTCCCAAGCAGTGATCCTCCTAGGCCAACTCCCCCCAGTTTATATACTGGGCATGACATCACATGGAATGTTATCATATGGAATACCCCGTTGGCCAGTTTTGGTCAGCTGTCCTGGCTGTGTCCTCTCTCAACTTCTTGTGCCCCTCCAGCATACTTGCTGGCTGAGCATGAGAAGCTGAAAAATCCTTGACTTAGTCTAAACACTACTTAGCAATAACTGAAAACATCAGTGTGTTATCAACACTCTTCTCATACTGAATCCAAGACATAACACTATACCAGCTACTAGGAAGACAGTTAGCTCAATTCCAGCCAAAACCAGGACACTAGAATAGCAATAATTAACATATTATATACTTTGCATTCTGATCAAGAGCAATTTGTTCCATGTACAGAAGAATTTTACATTAAAATATGTGGAGTTTCTTGTAAATCTGCTGAATTAGGACTTTTTGATTTTGGTGGTGGTTGGTGTGTTGTTTTTTTTCTTAAGAGCCTGATTCGAGTTCACTGATACCAATGGAAAGCTCCTTTTGTTTTAAAAGGCTATTGGATTGAGCGCGCTCTCCTCTAAATTACTCATTGTATATAAAATGAATTGTGAAAAATAGGCAATAAGGTGTTCAAGTTGCAGAATATCTTAAAGTACGTTTCCTACTGAAATCTGTGCTGATCATTTAATGTGATACTTGCGCCCTTATGTTCTGTCCTGAAGCTCATACATGTCTTCAGCTGCCAGACCTTTCTTTACTTCAAAGTTTAACTGGGCTTTTAATTGAGTCCTATTCACTTATGAAAAATCTCATCTAAATTTATGATTGCCTTCATACTGGTCTAGCTGGCTTATCTTGGACTAAGGGCAAACATGCAAGTTCAACTTTTTCTCTGTCTGATAACAACATGCTTTGCAGGGAAATTGCAGTTTAAACCATTGTGATGCAGATGACAGTCCTCTAGTCCATCCCTACAAAGTTCCTCAAGCAGACCCTCCAAAAATCCAATAGAAGGGAATTGAGGAGTAACTCATCTTAATACAGTCCGATTAATTATAGGGTGCACTCCTGTGAGGCTTGAGAAAATGCACAAGTGAATGCAACACAAGAAAAGGTGTAGAATGGTATTTGCCCTTTTTAGCATTTCACTTAGGAATGTGTCTTGCTGACATAGATTATAGGATCATTTTATTTATAACGTTCGGTGCCGTGTAGGCTGTTGCTGTTGTAAGTGTTGTCTGTCAGTCACAGTGTGGTCTGTGGTCCTTTAAACTGTAAATAACTGGAGGGGTACATTACAATGAAAATGGAACAGGCATGAAAAGATCGTGCAAAATGTGATTTTTATTTTTTTTCCCTCCTTGATGTTGTTTCTCAATAGTGTAAATGCATTGCTGAGCAGATGGTATTCATCCCATAGAAAGAGGGCATGAAAACTACTAAGTACTGCTTTCATCTCTAGTGACAGTGAACAGAAGCAGCAGTAACATGTCTAGAACCTTTCCTCATACATCCACTCAGTTTGGACCATCTAATCAGTATGTAAGTCGAGGGTGAAAAAGTATAAAACAAGATTGAGCCTCATTCTTAGTACAGAATGCAACTTTCTGATCAGATTTGGCTGTGATCTGATAAAATGTAGTCCTAGAGGATACTGGGTTAATGTAAAATTCATAGTTATTCTGTCTGAATTTACAGTCTAATGGGAAATCTGGTGAAGGATAATGACAGTAAGGAACTGATGTGGAAATGCTCTTCAGTAAGAACAAAAGTCTATATATTTATGCTGTATTTTCTGTGTTTGTTCTTCGTTCATTTCTGTTTCCCTGTAAAAAAAGAGAGATCAAAAAAGCTATTTATGTATCCAAAACAATTCTTGAACGTTGCTTGTACACTCTTGCTTTCTTCTTAGAACATGCACCTTACATGCCCTCTGTATGAACTGGGTGGGGCTATTGATGGTGGTTGTTTTGATATTTCTGAAGATGGGTTTTGATACACCATAACAATCAAATTACTAAGAAAGGACAAAGTTGGATATCCTTGTATTATAGTGCTGTTTGAAGAGACATGCACAGTGTGAAAATAATTATTTTAATACAGTCGAAAGCAGGCATTGGTTTAAACAGTCTAATACCTGATGTGATGGATATGTTGTGCCTACTCATCACCCTAATCCATAATCAGTTTTGGATGTGCATAGATTCAAATGATGCTTATTTAGGCTATTGGTTTTTGGAGAAGCTTTTTAGCCTGCATAGCTAATTATTCAGAAATCTGTTGTACACTGTCAGACTGTGATGGAGCTGGTAGGCATTTGCAAATTCTGTATTCAAGGAAAGATTTAAAAGATCATCAAAGCAGAAAGCACACAATATGCTGATTTTCAGAAGAGGACAGACTATTAGAAATACCAGTCTCATCTCGAAGCAGCAAGAGAACTTTTTCTCCAAAACTGAAGAAAGCACGGAGTACACCTACCTGAAATCAGACTGCTTAGAAATTAGGTTTGCAGACACTACCTTTTGAGGCAGATCAAGTATTTTCTTTCAGAAATCCATACATAAACATTGAAATCATATAGATACAGGTCAAGAGTCTTTAAATTTAGGACAGAAAAAGATAAGAAAAAAATCTCTCAGAAAACATTTAAGCGGGTGGGAACTAAAGCAGCGTTAAACTGATGTCCATTCAAGAAATCCGCTGTCCAGCCCAGGCAGATAAATGTTTAATAGGTCTCTTCTCAGACAATAAGCAAATCAGAAAACATGGGAAGAAAACCGTTTAAAGCATTCCCAGAATGTGGTCATGATTTCTTTAATACAAGAATTGCAAAATTAGTATTAGATCTGGGGAGAGGGAGAAGACTCAGTAGGGAGAAACAACGAGCACACAAAAGCAGTCCCAGAGGGTTTTGTTCTAGACACTTTGGCTGATTCATCTCTGCCTTGTCCTCACAACCAGTACAGGCATCTTCTAAATAATTTTTTATTTAGTTCATGCAGCACTGCATTATAAATATCAGGAACCACTGCCACTTTAAACTGACACTGTTACTTTGAATTTGGAGCTTTGTTGTGTATTGATGGAAGGAAACATTTTAGAAAAAAATCTGAGAGAAGTTTAGATTGAAAGTTTCTCTCCTACAGAGTACTCAAACAGATGTATAAAATGGAAGGGTACCAAGTTGGGGAAAATATGCCCAAACTTATCTGGCTGTTGCTGCAGCTGCTCCCATTGCTCAGACAGAACAGAACAGAAATAGAAGCTGGGAAGAGTTGTGGGAGGAATGGAAGAGCCAAGACATGTGCACAGGTAGGAGTGGGAGCTAGGAGGCCGAGGCAGTGTGTGCTTGTTTTTGGTTTGCTTTTTAGTGCCACCTAGAAGCTGACAATGATTGCAGCCTTTTGTTTGTAGAGCTTGTCCTGTGTATGATTCATCAGGACTCATTGTCCTTTGTCTCCCTATTTGTGCATCTTATGTCCCCTACTCTGTTCTTTAACTTCCTTTTGTCATCTCTTACAGCTTAATCTTTTGTTTAACCTAAGTGTTGGCTTTTCCTTGTTGTAATTTGTTTTATGTTTCCCAACCTGGATGTCCTAAGGTGTGCTAGGGTGTTGATCATGTGTTCATCTAGGTCCCACCAATACATGCCATTCTTACGGATCTTCCTCTCCAGTATGTTCCTTCTGGTTTTTCCAAATGTAGACATTCCCATTCATACCAATTTTAACATTTCTATTGCAGTTCTCTACAATAATCCTTCAGATTTCTGTTGTTGTTGTTAGGATATCACACTTTAACATCAAATATATAGCAAGACCCCCAGGGAGTGGAAGTTAAGATCAAGAGGATCAGCTTTAGGGATTACAAAAATCCTGCATGTGAATACATCCACTCTAGCACAAACCAGTTACTATGCTGGCAGAAATCTGCAAAGCTAGAAATTTAGAAAATTTGAAACTTTATATACTGATTAGACTACATATCATCTAACTCTCAAAAACTTATTCTACCACAAATTCTTTCTCTGTTAACCTCCCATTTTAAATCAGAGATAATATTTGAGGAATGATGTTACATTCAGCATGAATAAAAATATCAGCATCTAGACCTCACTGGGGAAAAAATAATTAATTTTAAAAGCTGAGGTAGTATCTTTGATTCTAAAATGGAGTAGGACTGTTACATGTGAACTAAATATAAGAAGATATGATTTTGGCACTCTAAAAGGCAGCAGTGATCGAGACCTCATTTGAAATACGGTGAGCGGTTCTAATCAGCTCATTATAATAGAGGTATTAAGGAAATGCGACAGCAAAGGAGAGTGTAGGAAAAGGCATTTGGAATTGAGATTCAAGGATTTTAGTTATTCAGAAGGTTAGAAAATTAAGGTTCAAATTCTTTGGAAAGAGAAGATTAAGAATAGACCTTAACCAGCTATGCATTGAGGAGACTGGGGAGGACAATTGATAAAAGATTATTCAAGCTGGTGTCAAGTTGAAGAACCAGGCTGCAAAAGCTTAAGTCAAGGAATGCAAATTGCTTGAAGAATTCAAGATGAGCTCTTTTTCAGCTGGAATAATTCATAAAAAAAACAGCAGTAGGAGCCACTTTTAAACAATGTGTGGTACTTTCATAGATACTCTGCTTAATGGATTCATTGATAGCAATTTCGTAAAATAAATAGAATCCAAACAAACAAAACACTTTCCAGAAAAAGGATAGTAATTCTTAGGAAGCAGAGAAAGAAAGATAATATAAAAGATAATGTTGCTTCTTAAGGTTACACACAAGCCCTGCACACACACAAAAGTTTAATTGCTCTGTGTGGTTTCTCACTCTGACCCTTGTGCTGCTCTTATTAATCAGGACAAATATAATGGTTTTATCATAACTCTTGTTTTATTTAATTTTACAAGATTTTGTGCTGTAGAGTCTAGCAGTTGGTGTCTTTTAAAAACATAGTAAGCCTCCTGAATGTTGTAAGTTTTGGAGACTTCTTTAATTTATTTCAATTTAATTTCTTTTAAGCTACTGTTATGACTCTTGGGAGGTTTTACGCAGAATTTCTATACACTGAGGACTTGCAAGAATACAAAAACTTTGTTAATTTTTGACTAGGAAATCCAACTGAAGTACTGAAATTATGATGATCTATGCCTGCGAAACTGGCCATAATGTTTGAAACGTAGCAAAGCACTGTTAGATCCTTGCCAGTTCCCTTACTCCCTTTATGTTCGGTGAGGGTTTAGTTCCTTGTTCATTGACTCAGAAGAGCTTCTATTATTTCTGTCTCCGTCAGTTGTTCAGAGGTCATTCAGCACCGAGGAATCTGGTAGAGGGTTGCTTCCTTCAGTTCTGCGTTCTTACTGATGCACTGAGCGAGATAAGCCTCTGAACTTGAAGATCTTGCTCAGAGCTGTCAGTCACAAGTATTTACACGTGCAGGTGATTATTTTTAACTGTAGCTGTATGTGGAGATGATAGAACTAGTGAGGAGAAAACAATTTCCTTGTTTGTTATCTATGTAAGTTCTCCTTGTCTAGTGTACATGCAAAAATGCCCTAGAATGGCTTTAGGTATGTGCACCAAATTCTGCTTACATAGTGTTCAGTATTTCTGTCAGGATTTTCTTTTGAACTACAGGTACATTCAGTCTGAGGCATCTGGAACACTTTGGAAATCATCTTTGTAGATGTACTTCATTTGCGATGGACATGTGTGGGAGTTCCATATGTCCTTCAGCCTAACCACAGAAACTGTTTTCTGCCAAGCTGTATGTCATCCACGCACTTAGGAAAATATCTAAAATCCTTTTTTTTTTTTCCCCCCTCCTCTCAAGCCAGAAGTGTAAGAAAGAGTTGTTTGTGGAAAACTCGGATGTTTTGTAGCCCTGTCTTGCATAAAGAGAGGATCAGTTAAGAATGGTTTGCAAATCAGATTAAAAATATTTTTTCCCACAGAAGTTGATTAGTACACAAGGAAATCTATGTAAGCTTTTTTTATGGTGTATTTCTAGTGGGTATGCTGGTATAGACTGGTTTTCAGATTTGTATTTAAAGCAATGGTCACTTGAAAAAACAAGTATTTCACAGAGTATTCCTTTCCATTTACACTACTTAAAATCTGTATGCTGTCCTTTGGGACTGTGTTCAATATTGATTGCACATCATGCATCATTGTTTTTGAACGCAAATAAAGGGGAAATGTCTAGAGACGGTTTGGGTTTCAGTTTTCTGTGTTTAGTAGTTTTTATTTTCCTGAAACTCTAAAGGGGGAAGTTTAGTTGGAACCACCTATATACAATCAAGCCTTTCCCCTTTATGCTTTAAGTGTTTTTTTATGCCTCATACTCATAAGATAGATCTTATGGCCTAAATTATCGTAGTCTTAAAATACAGAAGGAAATAGCCATGGTTCTTGGATCATAGACATTCATTTGGTGCTAATAAAGTTGTAAATCTTATGTGTAAAACAACAGCTAGGCTGCTATTTATGTTATATATGGATAATATAATATGCAGAATCACTCCCCCAAAATTAAGTAAATGTCTATTATTTAAAGTTTCTTTCCTGTGTCACCGTATTGCATGGAAGTGTTGTGGGAGCTTTGTATTGTTATCTGGCTTTCCGTGTTGTATCCTGTGGTACTAAGCAACTATAAAATAAGATGTGGACCTCAACAATTTAAAAGCTTTAGCATTTGTTCTTCATAGACAACTCAACCAAGAGATACTTTCTCAGTGCTGTTAGGAACTATTCCAACCCACTTTGTTCCTCTATTTCACAACATTTCCTATACTCACAGTAATCATGTTGTGCTGGTTTTGGCTGGGATACAGTTAATTTTCTACATCGTAGCTGGTATGGGGCTGTGTTTTGGATTTGTGCTGGAAACAGCGTTGCTAACACAGGGATATTTTGGTTATTGCTGAGCAGTGCTTGCCCAGAGCCAAGGCCTTTTCTTCTCACCCCACCCCACCAGCGAGGAGGCTGGGGGGGCACAAGCGGTTGGGAGGGGACACAGCCGGGACAGCTGACCCCGACTGACCCCAGGGATATTCCAGACCATAGGACGTCATGCTCAGTGTATAAAGCTGGGGGAAGAAGAAGGAAGGAGGGGACGTTCGGACTGATGGCGTTTTGTCTTCCCAAGTAACCATTATGCGTGCTGGAGCCCTGCTTTCCTGGAGATGTCTGAACACCTGCCTGCCCATGGGATGTGGGGAATGAATTCCTTGTTTTGCTTTGCTTGCACCCGTGGCTTTTAGCTTTTCCTATTAAGCTGTCTTTATCTCAGCCCACGAGTTTTCTCACTTTTACTCTTCCGCTTCTCTCCCCCATCCCAACAGCAGGAAGTAAGCGAGTGGCTGTCTGGGGCTTAGTTGCTGGCTAGGGTTAAACCACAACAGATGTTCACTGAGAAATTTTTTTTACAGATGACTAACACAGTAAACATTAAGTCATACTTTTAAAAAAATTAAGTTTTTATTCACTGCCATATTTAACAAAAAAGCCTCTGAAAAATACTTGAGAAAATGAAATCCACATTAAACAAATCGTTTTTGAATAATTAGATGTAATGAGAATTAATGCTGTGCAGTGCAAACCCTCTTGCACGTGACATATCTTCAATAATGTTTAAAAGGATCTCCTAGAAGTACCTCTGCACAGTGCTGGTTTGGTCCTTCAATGAAATAATTAATAGGATTTTGGGGAAGGGGAGTTCCATCCTTCGTGATCTTTTCACTAAACTGTCAAATTGCAATGATCTACCACAGTGTTCTATAAATTTTTTTTTAAATTTATATTTTTAAATATAGACTGTATGATGCTAATTATTCACTTGAACTTGCATGGGAAGTCATAGAAATTTCAGGTTGCAAAGATCTTCTGGAAGTCATGTAGTCCCACCTTCTGCTCAAAGCGAAACATGATCTGGTTGCTCAGGGCCTTCCTGTATGCAAAGTTTAACCATTATATGTGTAAATAGAAGTAGTTGTCAAATAATTCAAATTCACTATGTGTCTTGTATTTATCAATTTGCTGGGTAAACTGTAGGCTTCTTAGTATTCTTCCAGCTGAGCAGCTGAGTGTACTTCTTTTAAAGTTCTGATATATTGAATCATAATTTTTTAAAGTAGTTACAGAATTGTTTATCTGCCATCAGATAAAGAATTGCATGACTTCAGTAATTGCAAACAAATACAACTACCTAGCAGAAGAATAAGCCAGAGGGATACACCAAGAGGATTCCTTGATTCAACCTTTTATACTGATTCCCAAAAATTGTTTTAATCTTTTTTAGTATCATACTTCTGAATGTTAGTCACTTATTAAGATTAGATTTTATTGCTGACAGTTTTAGAGCATCATGTAACATTTTTTTGTATTTACGGTATCGTTAATGTATTTGAAATAATTAGTACTTAATACTTAGAATCAATGAAAGTAGTTAGCTGGACATAAAAGTCGTAATATGAACTTTGTAGAGTGTGCACAAAGGCAGCTATTGTAAGAACAAAGGTAGTGTTACTATGATGGTGGATATGAGAGAGACCCTATTTGTCCTTGCAAAGCAAATCTTTCTTAGAAAGTCTCTGGTGCCAATAGGGATCTTCTAAAGTACTGGATCACCACATCTACCAACAATTACTTGTTAAAGAAAAAAAAGTCAAATTAATCTACCTATGAGTATGATTACCTGGCTGGTGGCATCCATTGACAAGAACAGTCATTCTGGGTTTGGCTTTGTCATGTGTCTAGTACACTCTGAGCTGTTAAGAACAACTGAAACAAGGGGGTTTTGCTTGCACTTTACATACTGAATTGTTGTCTCCTTCACCAAGGAGTTCAAAAGCATACCTGACAAAACAAGGAATGACCAGGTAAGCCCATGTCCTTTTGTAATTATTGAAACTACTCCAGCCAGATAAAGTAGCTTTATAATCTCTTTTCCCATGGTGCACTGTTGTAGAACAGATGTTCTCCTGCTGTTTCTCTTGATTCTACGAGACATTAAACAACCTATTCAGTTTCTCTGTGAGATCTCAGTAAACATGGTAACTACACACTCACAGCAATTCTTTGCGCCCGGTTGTACTTTGAGATGCTAGGAGAAGGAACAGCCTGTTAACACCTAGTTACATTTCTAATTTCTTGAAAGGTTTGACAGAAATAATGACCAGTGGTTCCTGAAGAAGATTATTTTGCCATAAAAAATGTTGGCAAACTTATATTTAAAATAAAATAATTTGTATTAATTATGTAATCAAATGTGATGATCAAAGCTGGCATAGTTGTTATAACAGCGGGGGCATTGGAGCGCCTAGATAAAAAATATGAATTCCTAGACTGAAAATCAGCTGAGTGACAATGGTAAGAGGTTGCATTCAGATCAAACATTACAGCAAAGTTTTATCTGCCTGATTCAGGAGCTTGCAAAGGATGGTAAAACTCTCACAACAAAGTTCACATAGAGTAGGAGTATATGGGTGGTACTCTGAATGATATTTCTTCTCTTTTTTTTTTTCTTCTCTCAGAGTGGAATTACAGATTAATTGACACTAACACAAATGCTTGCTGCAGAACACAAAATAATGCTGAGTTCACAAAGGCATTTGCAATTGCTTTTCAGAAACATAATGCATTCCTGTAGAAAATGCTGTTTTAATGTAGCATAAAAATACAATTTAATCTCTAAGCAGGTGTGACTGTAAATGGGGAAAAAGTGTAGTTACTGTTCTTTCTTATCATCAATTCCTCTAATTATTTTGCTTCACTGTAAGAATTACAGTCTTTATAGCATCAGAACTAATTCATGTACCTAAAATGTATGATGATATTTATCTTTTTATGCAGAAGTAATAATTACACATTTTACATTAACAGGAAACATTACTGGTTAGATTTTTCATTTCTGAAGTTAAATAGCTAAAATGTTAGATGTAGGATAGGACAGATGGTTAAGTGGGTAGAGCGTTAAGTTGCTGGGCCATGACGGTGATGCAATACTTAAACAGGAAATGTTCCCCAATCTGGTCACCTATAAGCATACGCATTCCTTCTTTTGCCTTTTTTTGGAAAGCAAAGACTAATATTTGCAGTGATAGGCTTATAAACCATTTTACTTTTCTATAGCTGCAATACCTTTAGACAAATTAAGGTTGGAAAATCAAAACCTGAAACTTGGGAAATATAAGAACTCAAATTTACTCATTAACCTTTATTTACCTGGATGTAAATGTATTAATTGCATGAGTGCATACTGGTTTTATTCTTATAGAGAATTTATTCACTTAATCTCCTAAACTTTTCTTTATACATTATATTATTATCATTATCTATAGGCCTTATGTAGTTGATGTCATCCAGCCTTACAGTGAAAAAAAAATTATTATTGCAGTGAATATACTACACAAACTATCAACAAAGACTTTTTTCTCCTTTGCACCTAATAATTTGTGAATTTTCATGGATATTTGAAAGATCAACTGTTAGTATTCCAGATAACTGTTAGAGAACCGAGAAACAAATATGATAAAAAATTGTCAGAAATACTTGCAAGATTGAGGTAACAAATTTTATACATCAGTATCTAATTTTTCAAAATTCTTTCTACACTTTTAAAACAATCAGATGTTACAGCAGTTTGAGGAATGTTTATATTGGCCATAGTCACAATTACAAGTATATAGTATTCTCTATGATGGGCAAATTAACAAGGAACCTACACTTACTGTCTTTGTGAAAATGTTTGGTTTATAACTTAGATCCTTATAGCTATTTAGATGTTTAAATTCTATCAATGAGAATTAGGCTTCTGACTAGAACTTGGGCTTTTACTTTTGAGGATCTACCATAAGTAATAAACCTTGTATTACTCTGGGCATTGTGAAAGGGAGAGAGGGAAAATCTGCTTATTTGGGATCGTATTCAACTTCATTAATATGCTTTTTCCTGAAATCTTCTGCCTTATTCATTATAACGTTTCCAGTATCTACAACGTATGAAGTACAAACCTTACTGTAAACAGTCACTTCTCATGCATTTTTTTGAAGGAAACTAGTTCAATGAAGCAGTGGATACCACAGGGAAAAAGAATAATAATATAGTCACAAAGTGATGGAAATAAATTTGCTTTAATTTTGGTGAACATTACTTCATCCTTTTAATGCAGTTGTAACATCATCTTTTAATATAATGTACATGTTAATGCTCTTTTATTTCTATACTTATTTGGGCTACCACAGTACATTGAAACCTCACATAAAGCATGACGTCAGCAATGGTTAAGATCTCTGAAGAGAGGACCTTTACAAGGCTTAATATATGAAAATTAATTTTGTCTGTCTGCTCTTTGCAGATAATTAGTTAAAATTGATTCTTCTGGCCTAGTTGTTGAGTATTGCCATACTCCTTTCTTTGTCTTTACTGTCCACTTACACTGTTGTTTCTCTGGAGAGATGAAAGTCTAAAAAGATAAAAGGGTCAAGGGGATGGAAATATCATATTGGTTTGGAAAAACTGGAATTTGTGACCTGACTGGTTTAGGTTTTTAGAAGAAATCTGTGATAAAGCCAGAAGTAGGAAATCAGATCCATTAAGTTCCAAAATACAATAATCCTTTCTATATAGTACAAGTATCATTATTATGCTTTCCATGGTATGAATTCTTAATTTTCTACAGAAACATTAGAATAATTTTCCCATTTATGCTGTTTTTCTTAAGAGAAATCTAGGAGATGATCTGTAAGTGTGAGGCTGTTCATCCTCTTAGTGAGAGGCAGGATTAGATGCGGAATCTTCTCTGATATTGGCTCAAGCCCTATTACAACTCCAGTGAATTCACAGCAACTATAATAGAAAATTAGTATGACAAGTACATTTATATTAATTGACAAGAAAAATGCTTTTACAAAGAGTTACAAAAAAAAACCCCCAAACCCACAAAAACACTAAAACCTGAAAATCTACCGGTATATGTTCCAAGTCTACACGCAGATTTGGAGCTCAAAATCTTCAAGCATCATTCTCTAACCTAAGCAAAACTAGTGGCAGTAGCAGATTGTTATTCTCAGAGTGAGCAAAAGGCATGAAGAGGATGTCACGCCCCTTTGAGCAAACAGTCTCACAGTCGTGAGACAAGCAAGACAATCTGGGAAGCATGATCCCAACTTTGTTATTCCTTGTGCTGGAGAGGGAGAAACTGTGCTTATACCCAGTAAAACAACATCTGTTAGCCCATTCAGCTTTGCTCGATTGTTTGTAAGTAGCACAGACAAGTGCATAACTTGGTGTATTCAGGTTCAAAGTCAGTGGAGGTTTCCTCCTATCTGTGTTACCCATTCTAAAAGAGGAGGATAATGATATTTACCATCTTCCAAACACATCTCTCTGAAACTTTGTTGTGTGATATAGACAGTAAAGAGAATTATAATGGAAAGCTTCCTCTGCTTCTCAGCCGTACATGTTATTATTTCTCTCCAGCAATCTATTTCTGAGAATAGAAAAAAACATTATGTATCATTTTATAAACAAATTCCCATTGGCATCAGCTGAAACTAGAGATTTTTTTTCCCCAAGATTTGTACCTAAATTTAATAAGCTTACGTGTGTTTCTTCTCCTCAAGGAAATCCAATGCCTATGGAATCATTACAGCTGTTTTCTGTTCATCCTATGTTTGGAAATTTCATGTTCTATTTCTAGTCTATTCAATTTCTGAACATTGTTTTTATGGAGAATGGCAGAACACAGCAGCCTTATCCAGTATGTAAGATTTCCAAAATTGTACTGGGAGAGGAGCAGGTAGAGAAAATACCTAGAGGTCAGGAAAGGAAGAACAGGAACATTCTTTTTCTTAAATAATATTGGTATTGCATGTCATTCTTTCTCATTTTTAAAAT
Source organism: Haliaeetus leucocephalus (assembly GCF_000737465.1). Taxonomy (NCBI): domain Eukaryota; kingdom Metazoa; phylum Chordata; class Aves; order Accipitriformes; family Accipitridae; genus Haliaeetus; species Haliaeetus leucocephalus. Next base: position 7,755,355 of record NW_010972764.1, on the reverse strand, counting down.
AGCTGAGTTCTGCTATCTAACATGGCATGTATTAAGTCTCACTGAAAATCGATGGTTCCAAATAAAAATGCTTAAGTGCTTAACCTAAGTTCTGACGATGAGAACAGGTGTATAAACTTGTTAAGCATTTTTCAAAATGTTATCCCCTTAGTGGAATTAAATTTACACAAACCCAGCGATATTCAAATTTGCAAGGTTACTATCCCAAGTGCTACGAGCATGGTAGGACATTCACAGAATTTTGTGTTCATCATGGGATGAACGACAGAACAGAAATAAGAGCAACTGACTCACTGTGGGTGTGATTTGGAATCAGCTTTAGTATTTGTTCCCTTGATCATGTGAACAACCCAGTTAACTTCAGTTATACTACTAATCACAATAAAATGCCTGTGTTTAAGTATTTGTATGATTTTGTTCTATAATAACAGACAATATTATATAAAAAGATGGAGAAAAGGGCTGAAGTGGTTGAATTTATTTATGGATGTTTCTGAAAAATGTAAGAAATAATGGGATCAGGAGAACTTTTTGACGTATAGCCCTATATATGTAGCAATGAGATAAATCTTTCTTAACATCTACCTGTGGAGTTGTCCCACTGAAGTGAATGAATTTGCACTGCTGTGAAATTACTAAAGACATAGAGAGAATAAAGCCCTATTCCTGTCATCGATATATCTGATAAGTATGCTATTCAGCATACTTGTTATTTGATTTGCCCAACCCTAATAAAAAGTCCCATCTGTTTTGTGAGGCCTATGAGTCATAATGCCTCCTGCATAAGTCATCCTTCTGAACGTCTCTCATGAATTTTATTTTTAACTATAAAAGAAGCCACAGCAATAAAATGTAATAAATGTGTTTTGTGCTTCTTGTTTATTATAATTGCCTGAAAATACTTTTTATATCATAACAATGCAATAATTTCTCATACTATTTTATTATATTGCAAGAGTAATCAGATAAAGTGCACAAATTGCCATTAGAGCTTCAGAGTCCCCCATCACTTTCTTTTCTATATAAAATAGACCAGATTAATGTCTCCTTAGCCTTTTCCATTATTCAGTGGTGAATATAGTTAAGAAAAGAAAATCTATGTTGCAGAAATGCTGCTTCTCTGGGGTGATTGGAATGTTTATTTTAGTAGTATCCTCATTTCTAGGCAGGTTATCATTTGTCAGGTGTTTGTCATTCTGTGGTAACAAAACATAGTGACTCATCCAATACAGAAACTTTCAAGTTGTTCCCAAACTCTTTTGCTGAAACTGAAAAGCCATTTAATTTAATGCGTTTAAAATCCCAGCAAGGGACCCAGGTACTTACTTGCATATGCCATTGCCCTTGAAATGATTGCAGTATGCCTAACTAAAGGCCACCTACGTAGCCATATAACGAGGAGAGACAGAAAGAGGCAGATTATGTACATTAAAGCCACTTCGAGTAGATACAATTTCCACCTGTAATGTTAACAGAGCAGAAAGAGCAAAGATTTCATTCAGAGACAGCAAAACAACTTGCCAAAGCACCAAAAGAGGCTACAGGGTGGGGGCGGGGAGCCAGTGCTGGCAATACACAAGCAGAAAGGGAAAGGCTCCTTCACTTTCTCCTCTTTTTTCCCTGAAGCAAAGATTTCCATTTTCTCATATGCTAGTGGGAAGAAGAAGCGACAATATACCACTAATGTTTTTAGTGTGATAATTTAAAAACTGCAAGAACATAGTCTTTTGTTTTCAGAATGCATCTTTTAACTGGATTTTTTCATTTCAGATTTGTTTTGTTTTGCTTTGTTTTGGTTTTTTGAATGCAAGCATGTATATAACTTAGGGCAGATATGACATGTTTGCAGTGTTAATGTGTGCTTGTATATATGTTTTGTGTAGGCTCCTGTCTTTCCCACCACACACACCTATAATATAAAGAATAAATGTAAAAACCCATGCTATTTATCTAATTAATAGGATGACTGTACATTTTTCACCAAGAATTTCTGTTGGGGCAAAATTTGTTTTTATCTTCCATATGTCTGCTTTAGGAGAAAACAGGTTGTGAGATCCTATAGGTAGGGTTTTTCTGAGTGCTTTCTTGCAGCCTTTAAAGCTTTCATCTCTTGAGGTAAAATCCCTCAGGTTTGAATTCTGCCAAAATTCAGGGATCATTTCGCTTTTTGTCTTTTGAAAAAAAGAAAATAAATCAGTATTTTTACTATCTTTTGCGAGCCGTTATAGAGCCTCAGTGAGCTTAGCTTTTATGTGCTCCGTCACAGAGATCATGATAAGCTGCAGATACTTTCTCTCGGAAGAAGTAGGGAATGGGTGTTGAAGCTGCATCTGCCTTTGCATACCTGGCTGAAAGCCCAAAGCTGCTGTTTCTCCCACAGAATTAGTTTTCAAGAAGGAAGGGAGGGAAGAGATAGACTTCTTGCCTCTGTGCATGGACCTGCCATTGTAGGAGCTGTTGCTGTATCTGATGGAGAAGGGAAAGAGGAAAGAGTGCTCTGACTAAAGCACGCTTGCTTCTTTGAGCGTATTACGTGCATACATGTCTGGAGAATTGGATAATGAGGGAAGGAAGAAGTTTTCTATTCATGCGTAGTCTTATAGAGCCCAAACAAATGCTGCTGCTGCTGAGATTTACCAGTATAAGATTTCCTGTATATAAAAACATTAATACCATTTCCTGTATAAAAAGCATGTGGCTATTATATTTTCCTGTATTGCTGCACAGTTGTAATACTGGTTTTGGTATCAGAGACTTAAATACAGACATCCCACTGACATTTTACTTTTTATCAAGGCCTCTAGTGACAGGACAAGGGGCAACAGTTTGAAAAAGGGTAGATTTAGATTGGACATAAGGAAGAAATTTTTTTGTGATGGGGGTGGTGAGACACTGGAACAGGTTGTCCAGAGCTGTGGTTGCTCCATCCCTGGAAGTGTTCAAGGTCAGGTTGGTTGGGGCTTTGAGCAACGTGATAGGTAGTAATAGATGTCACTGCCTGTGGCAGGGGGGTAGGCTAGATGATCTTTCTTTAGAGGTCCCTTCCAACTCAAACCATTCTATAATCTTAATTGTTTGCCTTCTCCATAGACTGAGAGACATTGTGATGAGAAGGGAGGGAGTATGGAGAGCCTTAAAAATTTGGAAACCAAACTGCTTCCAGAGTCCACAAATGCCTAAAGTGTGGACCCCATCCCTGTGGCTCTCTTAGATAACCTGCATAGGGTATTTGTGAACTAGAAGGAAAACCAAGCATCAATAAGATAACCAATGCATGTTTCATCAAATAAGCTTCCCAGAGAAAGTGCATTGAATGAAATTACCTGTGCCTTCATGAAAATGAGTTTATATGTGTTTATCTTTTCATCACTCTATAAAGATTTTAATGTGGAAAAATATAACTAAGGCAATTCTGTATTTCAGAGTGCTGAAAAACACAAGTCTTTGGTTCTGAGCAAATCTTTCATTCCCTTCAGCTGAATGTTTATTTATGCTATGTCTCTAGACAAAAAAAAAAAGTAAAATACAAAAGAACATTTCTGGATGCTTTCACTCTACATTTACCATTCTCTGAATGCTGGCTGATGGTGGTCCTATTATATAGCTGTTGCATATCCTATGGCTTTAAGTAATTGGAGGAATAAATTATTCTCATTTAGCATACTCATGTCTATTGATGAGATATATTTTCTTGTCTGTTTAATTGCAAAATTGCTCCTTATTTTTTTAGATGAGGATAATCCAATGAAATTTTTGAGTGAAACATACAAACCCGTTTTTCATTAACTGCTGATTTACAATGTTTGTTCAGATTCCTACAATAATTACTGCAGAGAAACTCAGAGGCAAATCAAATGCATTGTATCCAATAAAAAACTTTTGAAAATATATTTGTACACTGTAACATTGAATACAACAAATAACAAAGATCATTAGAGACAAAACTAAAATCTATTTAAGCTTAATTACATTTTTACTGACATTCATTTTGCCAGTGCCCTCCCTACTTGAGTTTTGTTTTATACTAACATTTCACACATTTTAAGTAAATATAGCTTGAGACAGTTTTTATCATTGCTTATTGCAGAACACAGAAATGATTTAAGCCAAAAGATTTACATTTAGATTTGCCTTTCGAAGATTCCCAATAGTCTGAATGCAATTCGGTGTGGAACGATCACTTTGGATTCATTTCTGCTTGTGTTCGGTGCCAAAATACAAGCTATATGCTCAATAGTAAAAAGAATAGCTACAGTCCTTGAGGTATATATGACTCCCATTTTTGCGTCTCCCTGTCTGCCCAGTCAACAAGGTTTCTGAAGAAATGGACCCTCTTCCTCTCCCCACTTGTATCTTCTGCTGTCAGCCTTCAAGGCTGGACCAGGAAGGTAGGTGTTGATACAGGTTTTGGCTTTGATGGCAAAGCCAGCTTAAGAAGCTCCTGCTCCTTCCCTGGCCACTTGTCACTGCCGTGACAGTTGCATTAATGTTACTGTTTATAGGCTGTGTTACACACCACATTACCAAAAGGGTCTGTCTTGAATACAACCCCAAAGGTGGGTTATTTTAATTGTTACAAGTTCCGTTTTTTGTTTTACAGTGTGGCCTCAATAACAACTGTACTGGTGCACAGGAGGGTGCAGATGAGGTATAGAAATGATGGACTGGATATAGGAAATTTTAAACTGGCTTTGAAACAATCTGCAACATGTCACAAGACTAACCTCCTCAGTCCATTATCAGGTTATATAGAGCTTTGCAGAGACTGTACCGATGCAATATGCAATCTTTTCTGTACTCCTTAAAATGGACTTTTTTTACCTTCATTCAGATTTTTGGATAAGGGCAAAGAATTCTGCTGGAAAACATGGTACTAGAAGTGGCAGGATTCTGTATTTTCTTTTCAGTTTTCTTTTTGTTTTTTACTTTTCTTTTTCTCCTTTGATTACTTATATAGTTATGAGCCAGAAGCCACATTTAAGCCTTCAGCTATAAAAGTCCAAGTCCAAAGAGGGCTTTCTGATAGCATTTGTTAGAGCATCATGCTAGACTAGGTTAGGTTATGTTTTTCAGGTAGGGGAAAGAGTCCCAGTGGTGTTGGATGACTAGAGATAGTAGGAGACTGTTTTTTTCAGCTCTGAGTCACTAATGCAAACCCTAAATAAGCTGTCAAATAAACCAAATTTTAGCCAATTAAAAACTCTGAAAAGAATTGCAAAGATTTACACTAAAAGTTATTTCAAATGCAACATAGTATGCATAGATATATTAATTGGGAAAAATAAAATTTAAACAGTAATCCTTGAGAGCAGAATGCCGTGACATTTCAGGGCATCTAAGTATTTTCTTGGGAATTACCATTTAAAAACAGATTGGTTTCCTATGAGTAATTCCCTCTTTGTTGGCAACTACTCATTCAGTGGGTAGCACTTTTGATCTGCCTGTTGGCTGACCAGCAGTGTGTTACAACAAAGGTTTTTCAAGCAGGGTAAAAATCACTAACCACTGAACTGTAAAAGAGAAGCTGACTGCTGAGAAAAAAAGAGTGCTAAAACCTGCCACTAATGTGATTCCAGAGACATTAAAAGTCTAAGGGACAGGAAAATTGCCTTATAAAACCCAGAAATATGAACAGTCATTTTATGGATAAAAAGAATTATAGTAAGTACAGTAAATATTAATTACTCTTATGAACATATTATCATTCACTTCATAAATTAACTCCAGCCATTTATTTATAGCTTTTGCTTTGTAGCTGCAAAAATATGCATTTTGACACTTTTCAGATAATAACCATGCTTCTTGAGTATATGTTCATATAGTGTATGACTTTGCATACTAAAACTAACACATTTGCAAAGAAACTAAAAAATAAATATATGGAAACAGAATAAAGCAATTTGGAGGAATTGAACAGTTTTATAAGAAACGCAACAAATAAAAACTATACCTGTTTGAAAAACCAAACAAAGTCACTCTCTGAAAAAAATATGAGAAAAGTTAAACCATGAACCAATACACAGTTTTAAATCAGATGCAGACAAGTAGTCCTAGGTATCCTATATCTAGTATAAGCCCTTACATTTTTCCTTTCAAGATTGACCTCTGAAGTAAGGAGTTTAAACACAGGGAGACGTCCTAGCAAGAATAATTTTACTTTAATGAAAAAACTTACTTGAAAGAACAGAAAAAAATATTGCAAATTGTCTTTATGCCTTTTGAGGTGTTACAAATGACATTCTTATGTCACTCATTCACTGATGTTTAACACAGCTTCTTTAGTATTACCTAGTGCTGGTAAAAGATCACAATCTCAATGTATTTCCACAACTACATGATCCATTAATAAGAAGGTTAGTTTCTGAATAAGTCAGTAAATTCAAACCTGTGTGCAACCTATATTCTTTTGATGTTGCACACAACAATATTAGTTTTATGTTATATTTTTCTTACTTGTGTAACTGTATTTAGTAGGCAGCAACAGTGGATCACTGAACTATTTTACTAGGCCCCTTTCCCAAACAGTACAAGTTTTCATTTCCTTTTAAACCATTGACATACGTTCTCTTTTCATAAAACCTGGGAACATGAAAATCTATAACCTGAATATCTCTTTTACAACTATAGGTTTTTTTCCTAGCTGCCTCCACTCGTTTGGCTTGATCTGTGAACAATATTTCTGAACACCTTCTCATATTCAGAAGTACACACTGTATTTAGATATGAGAGAGGATGGGATTAGGCGCTTAATGCACTCTCCATTTCTTTTCTTTCTCTGAAAAACAAACAATAAAAAGCTGTAATTTGGGCTCAAATCATCCTCAGATATGTAGTCTGGTCTAATGGTGGATGAGTGTAAAGCAGGTGGCACAGCTAAGTCATTGATGTCTAGAGGTTTTGTTTACTTCTATTATGTATTTATTCATGTGAGAAGAGCTTTTTGAAATGTGCTGCCTAGTGCTTTGCTGTCAACATGCTCATGAGTAGCAAGCACTAAGATTTTTGGATCTCAGTAGTTCAGAAATCAGTAGTGGAAATATTCCAATGACTTTTTTGATTTTGTCACTCAGAATGAAAAGATCTGCTCTCTGCTGTGTAGAGTAACTACTGTGACAGAATAGTATCAGTTGATAAGGGTTGTCACTTTAGCAGTCAGGCTAGATTTTTTTTTTATTTTTATTCTAAGCCTGGCAAGTTGCAGAGTATCAAGTGAAAAACTGGGGGGGGCTGGGGGGTGGAGAGTAAAAGGTATCCCATGGTTCCTGAGAATACTGTCACTATTATATTCATCTATTCTAGTGCTTGATATTCATAGAAACAGTTTACTTCAAAGAAAAGCATTCACTATTAGTCTGATGTAGGTGGAATCATTATGGTTATTAAGGATTATATTGATTAAATAGACAATGTAAGTTAAATAACATTGCAGTTTTGACCTATCTGCTTCCTGCCCCCAAAGTATAATGTTGCAATAACATGATCTTTATTAAAAACCACCTCATTCAATGATCAGCAACTATTTTATTATACAGGTATTTATTCAGTAAAGGTCACATACCTTATTTGGTAAATGTTATGCATATCCATCATTTTTAGATTTAGTAAAGTTTCTGGATGTGTACTTATTAGTTAATAGAGAACCAATATTTCTGTCATTTTTAGTTTGCCGGGACTTATTAAACTATCTGCAACAGCCACAGTCATAATGTATTTTTTGTCACTGTAAACCCTAAAGATGTTTTATCTCAGTTACAATACTGTGGGAGTGGCAAAAGTTTTGCTGCCATTCAGTTTGAACATAAAGATGTTATTATAAATGCCTTGGTCTTTCCTTCAGCCCATCCCTAGTAAATCTTACTTTAAAGTCTGTGGAAGTATCTCCATAATATCTCTACCATAGAGGAGATTTAAAAATATTATTTAAGGAAAAGCATAAAGATCGAGCAGATTTGTGTTATGGATATTAGATTCTCTGAAAATTTTGTGATAAAGGTTTTACCCAATTATATTTCCCTATAATTGTGCCCATTCAGAGTAAGAGCTGTTGGTTAAAAAACTAACATCTAAGAAACCCTAATTTAGTTCCCCGCTACTACACAGACTTGCTGCATGACTTTGAGCAAGTGCTTAAAACAGCTTTGTGAAAGTATTCAAGGCAGCTAGGGGAATTTTCACAAATGTGAAGTTGCCCAAATTTTAATGCTTTAAGACAGTACACTTTAACTCTGGCTGTTTTATTGGCACACAGTACCAGTAAGAGTGCCTCTTTAAAAGTTTTTTTTCTGCTGTGTATAAGTGTTCCTACATTGCACTTTGGGTATTGGCTGTTTGAAGGGTTCGAAGGATTCTAATACATACACACACAATGTGGAAAAATAGTTGGCTAGTCCCCTCAGTGAATGAACTCTCTTCAAACCTTTTCTACTTAGCCTTTCTTTAGTTGTTCTCAGTTTCTCTGGCTGGAATCTTTCTGAAGTCAACAGATGTCTCTTTTGGGCTCTTCACATAATGTGTATTAAGGCTGTAAAATCAAAAAAGTTCACTTCAGTCCAAAGGGTGATTGAATAATCGACTGATGTCCATTGAGGGCTATCAAATACAGAGATACCACCTTTGTAGGAATGTCCCTCACCTATAAATTGCTGCAGGTAAAAAAATCTATTTGGGAACAGTAGTAATTAATTTATACACCGATAACTAAGCGTATAAGTCTTTCATTAGTCACTTCTCAAGACATCCAGGTTGAACGTTAGGCAGAGCTCCAGCCTATGCAGTAATGACATGTGCGAGGAACATGTTCAACCCCTCATTATTTTAGGCAGCCGGCTACAAGTGCAGCAAGTTATGGGCCAACTGAAACTTTCCCTTTCCCTGGATTGTTGCTCGCTTCTTTCTACAATGAAGCATCACACAGCTTTTCCAAACGTTATCTTTAAAAATATAAAGGAGACGGGGAAAAAAAAAGAAAGAAAAAAGGTCTAGACGTCCCTTTGTTTGACTCAGTATTCTTGCTTTTATGTTCTTATATCCGTTTCAGCCTGACTTCTTCTAGGATGGTATTCAAATTTTGACAGCCATTTAAGAGTGGTTGTAGTGTGGATATCTTATGGTTATGGAATCCAGGAGTCCATACTCCTGGATTGCCTTTTCTTTGATATTTCTTTCTGTTACAGCATAAGATCATCGGCTATAATCTTGACTGTCTGAGATTCTTGTATTTTCTTAGAATAACTTTACAAGTGGATTCGTGTCCTGTAATACCTACTAAGAAGACATGAGGAAAATTGACACATCACGTGTAAAATGTCAGAACAAATTTAGTGTCACAAGCACTGTGAATGATGTTGCCATGGATAAATCAGAAAGTATATCTCAATGTAGATTCTCAGTTTACTTAAAGGTTGTCTTGCTATAACAAGTCCCCTGATGAGTTCTGTGCTAGTCTTAAGGGATAAAATGTGCTTCTTCCTCACAGGCTTACTAACTTTCCTTCACTGGCTTTATCTTTGCCTTTTTGTTGATGTACATAATCCAGCTTGCCCTCCGTGTGAATTTACTGAGAGGATATAGTCTCTGTATTCTATTAGAAAGCTGAACAGAAACTACAGTAATGTCCTCCCTTTTCCAGCACCTCTGTGTGTCAGCTGTTATAAACTCAATGCAGTAACATGTCTTGTTGTGTGAGTTCTTTACCGATGGCCTGAATTCATCCACCCACTGCAGAAAGGTTTTATTGTACATCCCCTAACCTTTGGTCAAAATCTTCCAGGCTGTTACAGCTTCGTATTGTTGGGCTTACATTGCTGCTGGCTTTACAATGCAGCTGAAGAGAAATGGGTCATTGATGCAATAGCATGACTGTAAATATGGCAGCTGGATGGTTGGCAGCTTTTTTATTGCATAGTGTGCATACTGGAGATGTCTGTGTCTGATAGAGTCCCACTGTAGATGATCTCCTCTGTTGCAGGTGTGTAGTCTCCATTTACTCTATATGTTGCCTTTTTTTCTTTTTTGCTGTCTTGCTCAGTGGCTGAGCATTCTTCCTTTCATGTTTTGTATTTCTTTCTATGTTCTTGACTGGGCTATCCATCCTGCCTCCCATATTTTTTAAGTTTGACCTTAACTTTACACTAGTAGCTACAAATACTTATGCTTAGGCAGTAGTGTAGTGCAGATATATTTGAACTATTGTTAAACTTGCCAGCAATGAAGCTGAATAGGATAGAGGTTATACAGACCTGAGCAGTTATCTAGATTTCTCATGACATTTTTCAAGAGTGCATTGAGCTTTATGTTGTGGTGTCTTTACTGCTATGTGTCTCACTTAAAAGTAACTTTACTGCATCTGGGTTTTTTTTGATCTTGGATGATTCAGGTGCACTTGTTTTTTTGGAGGAAGTTTGCTTGTTATATCTTACTGTTCTGTTAGATCTCTTTCTCAGAGCCATCGCTACTGTTAGATGGTATTATGAGTCTGCCTTTAATTAAGGAAGCTGTACCATTCCAAAAGTTCTATACGAAGGTCAGCTTTAACTAGTCTATTTCACCTTTTGCTTCTTGGTTTCAAGTGAAAAACTGCATCTCGTTCTCTGGAGGGTTACATCACTCATTAAACACCTTTACCAGCTGTAAATATGTTTTCCAGGCTTATTTCTATCATCGGTCTCACTCACTTCTCACTGCTTGTTCAGTGAAATAGAAAAGGCTCTACCTTCATCAGCTAAGCATCTTCCATGCTTAACTCTACATGCAGACTCATTTCTTGGTTCCATTTACAATGTTTTCCTTTCCTTTCTTTCTTCCTTTTGAAATCTGGTTTACAGTCCAGTCTGAGTTCTTCTGTACTCTAGTCTGTTTCTAAATGCTGTGTAGTTTGACTGTTAATTATTTTTTCCTTTTAGTAGATCTCATTATTCATGGCTGCCAATACCTTGTTTTGTGCATTATGTGCTGGTTAATAACTACACCAAACTAGGATTTTGCTTTTCTTTTCTTTTAGGAACATTTTGTACCAAAATGCCTCCAAACATTTTTTGTACCAAAATGTGGCTATTACAAGCAGAAGTGTTTATTCACTCAGTTTCACTCTCTTGCAACTTCTGCTCTTCCATGCAAGTTCCGCACCATTAGCCAGTGCTGATAAAAAAGAGGAAATGGCTCTATGGAGTGAGGATGTATGGATTTTTACTTACTCTTTTGGAGTCCTGGTACCAAAATTTCAGAAAATGGGAATAGGAATCAGCCTTTCACATTAAGGAGATGACTGAAGTACTTAGATACATAAAGCAATGCTTCATATAAGCCCCCAAATCTGGAAAAGGCTAAGAATTTATTTAATTAGAATCTGTTTGGTTTACAGATTAAAACTAACTTCAGAAACATGGTATTTTTTTTTCATAAGTTTCTAGCTCAGAATGTCTCTGTTTCAGGCTAATAGAAGTAGCTACTGTCTGTACTGTTTTTCCTAAGATAAAATCAGAAAGAGAAACGTTAAGTGGCAATTTGGGGGAGAGAAAGAGAGACACAAATGAAATTAATGTGTCTCACTGCTGTGCTGGTTTAGGCCTTAATTCAGGACTAAGCCTCAGCTTCATTCCACTTTACTCCATCTTTCCATTGTTGGGGGAATTACTCTATTGCAGACACAAGGTGTATCTAGCACCCCACTTACAAAATATTTAATTATAGAAAGAGAGAATAAAAATAATTTAGAATGGAAACAGATACTGAAACTGGAAGACAGCCAACATGTCTGGTCTTGCTGTTTCCTGAATGAAAAGTGTTTGATGTGTATGTCTCTCATTCTTTTTATTTTATCATTTTCTTGTCATTGCTTTTGATTCTTTCAGGATCAGTGCAGACATGGATTCCATAAATCCATCCAAAGACTTGTTTTTAGCCACTGTAAAAAGAAATAGTTTATTTTTGTTCTCTCTCTAAACAGAAACTCAATGCAATATATCTAACATTCATATTGAGTCTTCATCTTATTGAATTCTCATCAGATTGAATTTATATAGAACTGATTCTTTTTGTACTCAGAGGTATCTGCATAGCATTAAATTCAAGAGAAAATTGTTATCTCTATCTGCAGTAGCCCTGTTGTGCAAGGTGTTGCCGTGCATGCTTCTTTTCACTAGGTTCTTCTGGTGGCACCTGCAGTATTTGGCACAACAGACAACAAAGAGAAAAGAGACAAAATATGCATTTTTATTGTCTTTCCTTTTGTGGGTATAAGCACTGTCTTTAAACAGCATTTTTAAGGAGCTATTTTGCTTTCATTTAATTTCATAGGATTTTTCGATGAATCAGGTCACAAAGAATGCAAAGATAGGCCTTTAAAATTGTGTTCATATTTAGAATCCAACTTTATGTTAAGCTCTTTTTAGGCTCTGACAGTGTTTATTTCGTTCCTGCTTTACAGCTTGAGTTGGAAATGCTGAAATACCATAAAACAGGCTTGGACAAATTTGATAGATTCATATCCAGGCCTAGAGCTTCAGTACACTCTTGACTGTAAACATGCCTCTCACTCTCCCAAATTACTGCCCTTCTGTTTATGTTCTAAAAGGGCGGAGAATTCCTATTCTGCATCTCATTAAAGACTTCATGCTCTAGCTTTCCGCTTCCCCTGTTCCCTTTATTTTGCACTGTCATATTGTTTGACATCTGTCTTTTGTTACACTCTGCTGTCCCAGCACTGATTGTTTCAACACGATCTTACTGTATCTCCTGTGTACAAAGGGCTTTGTACGCAGCATATTCTGGTCAGTATCTCTTAAAAGAAAAGCTCCCTCAGCACATTGTTTACTGTTACATGAAAGGGATTGCAGAATTTTATTTTATATATTGTATATACTACAAAATATTACAATGATGGAATGCTGTTAGGAATGCCAGTAACCAAGATTTTAAATTGAAATAATGTTGGCAATGTTAAATGTAGAGTAAAAAGTTTAATGCAAATGTATTTGTAATTCACGTTTTACAGCATATTATAAGAAAGAAAACCAAATACTTTTCCTTATTCTGAATTTTTTATAAGATTATCCATTCAGAGCTTTGTCAGAATTAATATATTTCCATGCAAAATGTCATTTCAAAGAAGCAGCATGTTCTGATGGAATATGTTTCACTAAAAAAAAAAAACATTTATCTTCCTCTAATTGTGACTGAATAGAAAACCCTACTAAATCTAGTTTATGTGCTAGCATTATACCAGTCAAGTGACTCAAGAGCATAGGTCGTGCAATCTTAAATGTACGTTGAATCAAGCTGGATTTTTATAACGATTCTCTTAGCTAAAATTTTAATCAAAGTAGTAGACAAAACAGATTCAAAGTCATTTTGCCTGATATACTTGAGGTTGGAGATATTCTCTTAATGCTTCTGCTGGAAGTGTTATGGGAAATATTAACAAGCTGAGGCTTACATCCACTTGTTTATGAAAAGACATTTTATTCAAAATGAATGTTATATTTCCTACCTAGGTATGCACATGTGCTTCTCTACCATGAAATATTCTGGTGGCCTGCCATCTTCTTTCCAGGACTTCTTTTCATTTTTCCCAAATGAAGCGCTTCCCATACAATCTTTACTACTCTGGGGATCACATAAATCCTGGGTGCCATCCCAAATAAGTACTTACAACTAACCAAATTGTGCATTATTGAAATCGAAAATTCTGGAGAAACAGTGGTGGTTTTTTTAATCGGACATAGACCACTTCTAAAGATTCATGAAAAATTATTAAGAAAAATAATCATAATAGTCATATCCAAGGTGAAATGGTTAGCAACCTGCCACACCACTTAGACACACACAGGTCTATGGGGCCAGATGGGATCCACCCAAGGGTACTGAGGGAGCTGGTGGAAGTGCTCACCAAGCCACTTCCAATCATTTATCAGCAGTCCTGGCTAACCGGGGAGGTCCCAGTTGACTGCAGGTTAGCAAAAGTGAACACCATCTACAAGAAGGGCTGGAAGGAGGATCCAGGGAACTACAGGCCTGTCAGCCTGACCTCAGTGCTGGGGAAGGTTATGGAGCAGATCATCTTGAGTGCCATCACGTGGCACATACAGGACAACCAGGCGACCAGGCGCAGTCAGCATGGGTTTATGAAAGGCAGGTCCTGCTTGACTGACCTGATCTCCTTCTATGACAAGATGACCTGCTTAGTGGATGAGGGAAAGTCTGTGGATATTGTTTACCTGGAGTTAGTAAAGCCTTTGACACCATTTCCCACAGCATTCCCCTGGACAAACTGGCTGCTCATGGCTTGGACAGGCGTACTCTTTGCTTGGTAAAAAACTGGCTGGATGGCTGAGCCCAAATAGTTGTGGTGAATGGAGTTAAATCCAGTTGGCGTCCCATCACAAATGGTGTTCCCCAGGGCTCAGTTTTGGGGCCAGTTCTGTTTAGTATCTTTATCAATGATATGGATGAGGGGATTGAGTGCACCCTCAGTAAGTTTGCAGACAACACCAGGTTGGTCAGGAATGTTGATCTGCTTGAAGGAAGGAAGGCTCTACAGAGGGATCTGGACAGGCTGGATCGATGGACTGAGGCCAACTGTATGAGGTTCAACAAGGCCAAGTGCTGGGTCCTGCATTTGGGTCACAACAACCCCATGCAGTGCTACAGGTTTGGGGAAGAGTGGCTGGAAAGCTGCCTGGCAGAAAAAGACCTGGGGGTGTTGGTTGACAGCCGGCTGAATGTGAGCCAGCAGTGTGCCCAGGTGGCCAAGAAGGCCGATGGCCTCCTGGCCTGTATCAGAAATAGTGTGGCCAGCAGGACTGGGGAAGTGATTGTTCCCCTGTACTCGGCACTGGTGAGGCCGCAGCTCGAGTCCTGTGTTCAGTTTTGGGCCCCTCACTACAAGACAGACATTGAGGTGCTGGAGCGTGTCCAGAGAAGGGCAACCGAGTGGGTGAGGGGCCTGGAGCACAAGTCTTATGAGGAGCAGCTGAGGGAACTGGGGTTGTTCAGCCTGGAGAAAAGTAGGCTGAGGGGGAGACCTTACTGCTCTCTACAACTGCCTAAAAGGAGGTTGTAGCAAGGTGGGTGTCAGTCTCTTTTCCCAAGTAGTAAGCAATAGGACAAGAAGAAATGGCCTCAAGTTGCGTGAGGGTAGGTTTTGGTTGGATATTAGGAAAAATTTCTTCACTGAAGGGGTTGTGAAGCATTGGAACAGACTGCGCAGGGAAGTGGTTGAGTCACCATCCCTGGAGGTATTTAAAATACCTGTAGTCGTGGTGCTTAGAGACATGGTTTAGGGGTGGATTTGGCAGCGGTAGGTTAACAGTTGGACTGGATGATCTTAAAGATCTTTTCCAGCCTAAATGATTCTATGATTCTATGAAATGGCATTTTAAAAACAGATAGTGTTCCAATGCAACCAATCCATTGTAAGTAGGCCTGCTTTCCCTTTGGTTCCCAAACTGGTAGTTTTGCTCTTCCACTGCAGCTCATAGTAAGGAAAAACCACTGGCTCATCTTCATATCTTTCATGATTCCCCTCTATTTTTGCAAAAATATAATTTCTTGGGTTTGGGGATTTGGGGGATTTTTCATTGTAAAATGTTTACTTTGTACATTCTTCAGATAAAAGGGTGTTTGCAAAAGAACAAACGCACCACAAGCTTGGACTTAGTAATATTCCTGTTGCCTCATTTCTACATCCTCAACTCTTGTTGCACCTGCTCATGCTGTGAAATGATATTCAGCATACTGATCTTCTTCACTTCCCTCCAGTCTTTCCAGTAACAAAATTAATACAGTAACAAACCAAAACAGCATGACACCTGCAATGACAAAGTATTGTTTGTTGTTTCTCTTGCCTTACAGGATCTGAGAACATGAAATGCCTAGGTTTTCAGAGACTTCACTCTGAAGTCTGCTCAACATCTGGTGTAGCATAGGGCAGATAGGGCGCTTGATCAGGAGGAGGTGAGATAGTTTTAAGTATAGGAAAAAGGCTCAGACCTGAATACTAGAAGAGGACAAGCAATAAGAAAGGATGGAGAGACCACGGTGGTACCACAGAAAAGGAATGAAAAAAAGGGGGTTGCGGTGACTGAGCAGAATGCAATTCATAGATATAAGAACAGATACAAGTTTTATTGTTGGATGATAGGTTTCAAAGCTGATGCTCATCTTCTACCTCTCATACATCCTAAACCCCTTCTGCAAATACAGTATCTGCAAGGTTTTGACAACCTCAGCACTATGGATATTTAACAAATGCCTTTCTAGGATCAGATAATTATCGTTTGAGTGCCTATTTGAGGCTTAGTATGAATAGGACCTCCTGTGGCAGTGCGGCTCCCTTGAACTCAAAACACAGAGTTGCCATGACATCCTAGTTCCAAAGAGGAAAGATTGTTCAATGCAGCTCTGCTCCGCTCCCTCTAAATTCTAAAGCTAAATTTGAGTAAAACCTTTGAGTTGGATAAGAAAGTGTTTTTCTCTGATAAACTACATAAGTGTTTGTTAAATGTAGAACAGACCTTAATTTACCTAAAGCTTAATTCACCAAAGAGCTAAATCAGAAAAACTTTAAGTTCATTTAGAGCCATCAAGAGGCAAAGAATATAGATTTCTGACCATTTTCTTTAGTCATCATCTGTTGAAAATAATATAGTGGGTTTTAAAAACTAGTTGAATTTCAAACTTTAACTACAAATAGAACAGTATGTATTCATCCTTAGTTCTGATTTTAATTTCTCTTGATGATTTTTTCTTTTGCCTTTGGCTACTAGGCTCCAGAGGCTTATAGTGTCCAGCATGTCTTTCTCTGTGAAGGCAGTTATACACTGTAACCTAATTACTTCTCAATTTTTAGCTATTTTTATTTTGTAATAAGCCACATGTACTGAGTTTTCCTACACTATATTTTCCCATACAAAATATTTCTTGACTACCCACAAGATGTGTTTTAAAACATCTGCTCCCTTCTCAGTTTTCTGACGTTTCAGTTGGAAAAGTAAGCAACAAAATCATAGCCAGAACTGCCTTTACAGATATTGCATAGATGTAAAAATTCCTCCTTACTTAACCTGTTTACTTGGACTTCAGCAAAGCGTTCAGCACTGTTTCCCACAGCCTTTCCTGGGCAAACTGGGAAGATACAGGTTGGATGGGTGGTCTATGAGGTGGGTAGAAAATTGGCTAATAGCTCACACCCAGAGGGTGTGACTTCAATGGCTTTTACTCAGGTTGGCAACTTGTCACAAGGGGGATCCCCCAGGGATTGATAATGGGCCCCATGCTGTTCAACATCTTCATAAATGATCTGGATGATGGGATTGAAAGCACCTGCACCAAGTTTGCTGACGATACCAAACTGGGTGGTGAGGTGAATACATCGGAAGGGCAGGCTATCTTACAGAGACACCTGGGCAGGCAGGAAGAATGAGCCAGCAAGAACAGTACAAAGTTTAAAAAAGACAAGCGCAAAGTCCTGCACCTGGGACAAAATAACCAAAAAGCCCACTACAGGCTAGGATGTGGGTGGGTGGGTGGGGAGCAGCCTTGCTGAAAGGGACCTGGGGGTCCTGGTGGACAGCAAGGTGAACGTGAGTCAGCAGTGCGCTGCTGCAGCAACAAAGGCAAGTTGGATCCTGGGCTGCATCTGCCTGGGAATTACAGTCTTTTAAAAATGACTCCACATGGTCTATTCAGCTGTTGTTTAATTTGCTTTTTTTTCAGGGACATACATTTTTGTTGCATATACATAAAAGAAATACTGTTAGGAAAATTTAAAATTAAGATTCTCTATGTATACTGCAATAATGCTATTTACAGAAGGAATAAGGAACAGAGATGACTATCGTGGTAAATCAGGTTTAGTTGATCAGAATTTAAGATCAAAATATTATTTTAACATAAAATACTTGATACTCTGCTCAGTGCTTATGTAGGCACACTAGAGAAAGATCTTTATAATAATATGCAACTGCCAAATTCAAAAGGAATTTGAAAAATTTTTGAGCAATATTTACTTATCCCTTAAGTATTATCTAACTACTTAAATTCCTACCAATAAACTTGTGGATGAAAAGGATAAAGCTTTTTTGCAGCTTTTTGCAGCATAGGCAATCTACCAAAAGTTTACCCAGACACAGAAAAGATACAGATATCTTCCAATGCACTCTATGGAAGGGGTCCCCAGGGAGTCCTACTGATGTTACAGAGATACTTAAAAGTGCAAGGATCTGGCAGAATTACTTCCAGATCTGGAGGTTAGCTTGTAGGTTTTATAGATAATGACTCGGTAAAATATATCTTACTTATTTTACTGCTGTTCCATTTAAGCAAATGGTAAAACCATGAGTTATAAAAAGATGATGAAACATTTGTATTTATGTTAATGTTAAAGATCACAAGCAGTAAGTACTTGAAAACCCTATATTTTACCATTATCCATTGCTTTTGTGCCTTAGTGCAGCACAATATGTATTTGCATACCTGCTCGTCAGAGGGACTTTTTCTTCATATGATTTTGGGTGTTGTAAACAGTATGAACAAGTTGCAATCTTATCAGAATTTCTCATAAAGCAAACAAAAAAAAATTGCTATTATTTACTTTTTTGTCAAGGCTCACAGGCGTTTCCAAAATGCCAACATGATTTCAAAGTTAACTGTCATTCCTGCCCCCGCAGTTCCTTACATTTAAAATTAGTAAGTATAGGTCATCCATCAGCATGAGACTATGTAAGGTAAGGAAGCATAATGACATGATGTAAATTTTTCCATTAATAATCTCAGCATAGATAGTGACTCTAATGGATGTTTCCTTTGAGCTTAGTATTATTGCTGTGATGCAGCTGAGGGTTAGCGGCTGTTAGGAATTCTGGGAACTGCGGAGATTTGACAGTGGAACTAAACAAATGCTTTCCCCTAGTGTGATTGCAAGGGAGCTGTACAAAACTGCTCACAGGGAAGCTGTACTATTTTTGCTCAGCACAGCACTCTGAAAATTTATAAGATGCAAGGCATCTCGCACCATATATAAACTGTGAATTGCATTTGAAAATACTTCTTTTTCCGTGAAATTCAGCATTTTCTTAGTAGCTACCACTATATTCTTTTGTTGAACTGAGATTTTGACAGCCTTCCTGTGAATGAGTGTCTAAATAGTGGCACATGCAAATGAGGCAAGAGAACATGAAGACTGGGAAATGACAGAGTATTGCAGGTTGAAATCTACTGCCTGAAAGAATGTAAGAGCCATCCCGTTATGCACAGTGACCGATAGTCACACTCATGGAGACTTGGGTAGCCACTATTGTCTTAATTTTCCATTAGTAATTCACACTGCGTGTTTAGCTGCTTTCTCCAGCCTCTTGCTGACCAATCCAAAGGGAATGATCTACCTGGTATCTTACATCTACCTCTCCCCCTCACCCTAAGTCCTAAGTAGGGTCTAGGAAGTCTTTCCTCTTCAAATGATGTCTCGTACAGGTAAGGACCGTGGATAAGTTAGAAAAAAAGAGTAGAGACAAAGAGTTGTAGACAGAGTTTATTTTAGAGATTGCATAATTAATTCTGAGAATTGGGAGGGAAGATCTTAGAGGAGAAATAAGTTGTATGATAGGGACAATGTCAAGGATACTCAAGGTAAATATTCAGAGCTGGGAAGGGATCCACGAAGGCTTTGCTCAAGGGATGATCTAGGGAGTAGAGCAAGTTGGTGTTCTGGAGAGGGATGGGAATCCAGACCAGTGAGCATGAATTTCACCACAGATTAGTTACAGGCCTATGATGAGGCCTGCAATTTGTGCTGAACTGCAGAAGTACAGTGTTCAATGTTTTTTGAAAGATTCCTGCATTTTCAGGTGGAAATTATGTACTAAGAAACACTGTAGGAAGGGTCTCAATATTGTCTGGCAAATAGCATTCAGTCAGCAGAATAGCAGAATTATTTGTCCTAAAGGAAAAAGAACTGACAGAAAAATTCAGGTAAATACTATTCGCCAGGGAAAAACAGAATGGCCAGCAGGCAGAGGGGCTGCAGTAAGGACTGCCTGTTATGCAAAAAAGTCCTCTGTCCTCTTACCCTGACAATTTTTTTGGGGGGGGGGGATTCACAGTGTGTTTATTGATAATATAAATTAAGGGAGAACACATTTTAAAAGAGAGATCTTGGGAAAGAAGAGAGGGGGGAGTTGAACAACTGGAAGAAGTAGTAATGGTCTTCAGAACACACTAGTCCTTAAATGGCACAGAGAAAGCAAGCAGACTGTAACAGCTCTTGAGACACTTTGGGATGTCAGTAAGATACTCTGCCATCCGGGACCTCATTTACAAGCAGCACATCCTTTGTGATACATTATCTGAATACTGAAACAAATGGCTGGATGGAATATATGCAAAGCTCCACAGTGAACCTCCTTACAGTCTTCCTGTAGGCTTGACTGTGCTCAACAGCATGATAGTCATAGATAATCCTCTGGGATGCTTTGGGATTATGATACATGAATGTGTGGCAATGCCTGATTTAATGATTTTCTAGAAACCAAGGCTAAGTCATGACTAAGATGGTAGTCTCAGGAAGGTACTCACTGAAACTGTGCATAATTCTTTGTCAAAAAAATAACAAAGGAACCCATATACTTTAATGTCTCATGTTGATGAGATAGCCTGCCACACCCAAATAATGATGCTGAGCAGGAAGGGCAGTATATGCAAGCCACCTCCATATTCTTACCACTGTAACCTTAACCCATGCTACTTTAATCTTGCTGGAATTCACTCCTTATTACAGTTTCTGGATGCCCTTTTAACTTCTTTTTAAGGTTTGGTTTAAGGTATTTCTACTGAAGTAATCACCCCTTAATTTTACTTTACTCCACCACTTCCTTTGCATGTTACAGAGCTTAGAATTATGTATTTCTACTGAAGTAATCTCCCTCTCCTCCACACACTCCCCTCTCCCAGCCATTTGGCCTCTCATGCTGTAACTTCTTTCTAGAATTGCTGGGGTTTGCCTACTGCCTTTGTGTGGCAGATTACTTGGTAACACAGGAGGCCTCTTAGTTATACCATAGGAAAAAACCATTAAATTTGTAACATGCCATACATACCAGTGACTTACAGATTTCTAAATCTTATGGAAGAGTTCACCATATAGCCTCTGTTAATGTCAGTGGAAATAAGAAAACCAAATACTTCACTGGCTTGAACAACCTTTCTTGTATTTCAATTCAAGTTTGTTTGTGTGGGTTTTTTCTAGTTTTTCAAAGAACCAAATTCAATAAAGAAAAATAACATTTAAGGGTCTTGCAAAATACTCTAAGGTGGTCACAGAAATACAGATACACTTAAGATTTTTCTGTTTGGAATAAACCTCTTGATCATTGCTCATGCAGCATTGCCCCTTCATTACCTTAACTGGAGACTAATCAAGAAAACTTTGTTTACCTCTGTTTTCTAGAGCCACTCGTATTATAAGGATTAAATAATGTCCAATACTTTACCAGATGTACATCATTTATTGTTTTTGTCAAGTATAATGTGTGATTACATGAAGAGATAAATGCTCTTCAGCCTATACTGTAAATTTTGTTTACTCACTGCACATTTTGAGTTGCTCAACTCTAGATTATTTCCTAATAGTCACTAACTTGGACTTTGTTCCACATGCTCATAAAAAATTTTAATTCTTGTCATTTCCCTTTGTGAAAGGCTTCTTAAATTACATTTATTCCTACGTTAATTCTTCTAGCTTAATAAATGCTTCTGAAAGTCTCTAGGTGCTGTATGAACACATGCAACGTTTCTGTTGGATTAGTAACTGCCCCTAGGGACACCTCAAAAAGGACAAAGAAAGATCTCCATGTTATACTAGATTGGTATCTACAAACCACCTCTGTCTAATGAAAATATTAGTTGTTGCAAGTCATACCTTCTTCATAGATAACCCCTAGAAAGTAATGCCTAACACGACCTTTTCAGAGGCACTGATTACCTAAAACTTCTTATTGCTGTCTGTTGTCTATAATGTAACTACTTCTCATCTGTGATAATAGCAGAGATTTGAATATCTACGGTATTGACGCTGGTATAGGTATGGGCATAGTCATATCTACTGTGTAATGTAGCTCTTACCATAAAAACTGACACTAGTGAGAACAATGTTGTGTTTTGTCAAGGTACCTGTTACTTTTCATAAACATAAAATGCTACAAATGCTGCAAGACAATGTGATAGAGAAAAAGTGATAACCCAAAATGGCGCAGAAATACATTTGTTTGTCTAAATATTTTGCACTAATCATGCAAACAGAATTGAGGAAAGAACCCAGTTACATAATATTCAGATGTAGATTATTTAAAATTATTATTTTTAATATGTACAAATATATATATTTTCACCTTTTATTTGCTCCACCACTCCTTTACTTGTTACAAAGCTTAGCATTATGTCACAAATACTTTAAAAATTTGGGTCTTCAACTATATTAGAGGTCAGAAGTGATACATCTAATATTTATGTCCAAGTTTTGCAGTAGAACGCTTCCAAGTGGCATCTGTTTCTCTAAAGATATGATCTTTTAAATGATTCTGAAAAAACCACACCACCAAAAAAAACCCAACACACCCACCTTTCTGAAATGTTTAATTGACCAGTAATTAAGAGACAAGCAACTGCTTGTCTAAAAAGAAGGAAAACTTCAGGGCTCTCTCACCCTAGTACAAAAAAGCAACTACTTTTTGCGTTATCACTGAGGTCAATGTATTAATTTTCTAGTGTCCTCAATGTGCAAGGCAGTTTACAAGAAATCATAAGAAAAGGGCAGAGTTGGTCTCCACTGTTCCTCAAAGGCAATGAGAAAAGAGGGCACAGTTTTGCCCTTTTTGTGGAAGTTGTCCAGAGGTTGTCATGCCTAGAAATTCCTCAGAAAACCCCCAACCAACCAACCAAAAAAAGCCCCAACACAAAAGCCCCGGGCGGTGACTGCACACTATCACTGTGACCTAGTCTCAGATTGGCATATGTGAATATTTCAGACTTTGCTTAGACTTACCTTTGCTCCTGAGAACCAGCATGATGCCTATGCACAATTAATACTGTACTTGGAAAGCAAAATAGAATTTCAGTGGATCACACACTAGTAATGGAGTCAGTGTACAATCTCCAACTTTACTTCCAGTTTGTTCTAAGAGATTATATTAAACATGGATGCTGATAGCTAGAGTGTCTGTGGGTTTGCTGTAAATTAAACTAGCTGGTAAGCCTATCTGCAAAAGAAAAGGAAAGAGGGAATTAGCTGCCAACATTTTACACCAGAAAAAGTAATTTTTTAAAAAAATTACTAAAATGCCTGCTAGTTTTTGCGTTGTTGTTGTCAAACATGCAGAAATAAACCTATTATATTCCTATTGTGCACTGTCCATCCTTAATCATTTTTTAAAAGGTTGTGAATCATTCTTTTGTGATTAATAATATTGGCTGTTTCATTGTAAATTTCGATTTGTTAGTGTCTGTTGTCTATTGTCTTATGCTTTAATGGTAACAGCTTTAGTGTAAAGATTACTTTGAACTGTGTAAGACTTTGGCTTACAGATAGGGCTTCTATATGCAACTTTTAAAATACTAACAGTTCTAATAATTTTAAGGAAAGGAAGGCTCCTGAAGTCTGGCCCTTGCCACCGTAGTCAAATATTTTGATCTGGGATATACCATGTTGCCAAACAGGCTTTGTCTCTTGAAAGCCCTTCTTTCTATCTTACTGAAATAATTGCAGAAAAAAATTAACCTAAGTTAAATTAAACTCAAAAGGTCATGCTATGTTAATTTATGAATATCCTTCTTTTTATTTCTCAAATAGATCTATTAATTTTTTTTTAAAAATCATAATACCAAGTTTAGAAAATATATGTTATGGCATACATATTGAAGAATAATATTCAGGTAGAAATGCAGTAGATTTTTTCCGTACTTCAAATTCCAGAACATAAGGATCATTAGATGATGAATTACAAATTCCTAATTTTTCTGTTTGTACATATATGTGCGCACATGCATGCACATGCGCGCACACACACACGCACAAAAGGAAGGCTGAAGTTCCAGACACGGATAAGTTGATTTTTCCTTTGTTACACTGGAATTATTAAATCATTGCAGAACTAAAAGACTGTGTTAATTTGAAGGGGTAAGGAGTCAGCTAAGGCAGTTGATTTAATACTTGTCAGTACAATTGTTCTTCTTTTGACAGCACAGTTTTTATTCATTTAATATTTTTACTATATTAAGGTCATAATACCTTACTTGGTTGGCATATGTATAAAAGATTTTCAGGAACCATAATTTAGTTTTTGTTTCTGCTATTTCTATTGAATATTACACCTTCTAAGTCTTTTTTTGTCCCATATGTACCTGAGTGTGACTAGTGTGATTCTTCCTAATTCTCCAATCCCTCTTCTCACCATGTATCTGATATACTACAAACCTTTGAATTCCTTTATGATTTCAAACTCTGAATTTTTTTTTCCCCACATACATAAATACTGAGGAAGTTTTATTAAGTAAAAAAATATATGAAAAATGGCTTACAAGGATTGCTTATTACTTCTTCATTGTAGATGGAGTTCCATGATAAAAACATAGCCTCCAAGCCTAGAAAATCCTGGGCTTTATGTAGGGAGGGGTTCACTAATAACAATGACTTATTTTCTCCTCCATTTATTTCTTCGTTTCAAGCAATAGGAAAAGAACGATAATAGTGAATGCAGTAAATATAAAATTCAGATTAGAAAAGCAAGGTTAGTGATTCATTCTCAGACCTAGCTCACAGCATTAATGCCTTGAAAAGATGTCCTCCTTAGTAAGTTGTTTACATGTTCAAAATAGTATAATTACAAACATTCCCTGAAGTGCATTTATTTTCTTTAGATTAATTCCTTCTAGTAGCAACTGAGGATGCTTGCAGGTCCTCAGATATAGTTCCTTCTGGATTGGGAATGCCTTCCTGGAATCTATGTATTTGTGGCTTCAATATGAAAAGCATTGCTGCAAATAAATTCTGCTTCCTCTCCTATTGTACCCAGAGTTAATACACATTTCAGTATTTGTTACTAAGCATCTGAGTATATGAATTAGTGAAATGAATGGGGCAGCTAATACAAGCTTTATTCAAGACTACCACACATTTGCAGAGACATTTTTCCATCACTTTTCTTCAGAACCACAACTAATGTTAAGTAATTTAACAAAAAAACCCCAAACCCCAAACCCCAAACCAATGCTTAGATTCTTAGGAACAGGATACTGGTCCCTGGAAGATGCAGAAAGATTGCATTGTTAAGTGCTAATCTAAGTCTGAGATCATATAATTTCTGTCAAGAGGTCCATAGTACTGGAGAAGGGGTCCCATATTGACCATTAGCTACATATTGTATTGGTCCTTCTCTATTTTTCCTCTTAAACCAGACCCTTAGATTAGAGGAATTATACAGATTATTATACAACAAAGAATCAGCAGTTTGACACTGAAGATATGTTGGACTTCTTAACCTCATGGTGTTAAACTTTGATTTGAGAAGTGCAGCTTGAACCAGTTCAAGAAGTTAAAGAAGCTTTATAATTTAGTCAGATTAAAAACTGTTAACGCTCAAAATCTTTTCATGTGGACAAAGAGGAAACACACTATATAAACCCAATAGTTTATTGTTAGTATAATAGAAATCTTAAAATTCTTATCTAAGATTTGTTATTAGTCCAGTTCCAGTTATTTTGGAAAGAAAAAGAATACTTGTATGCAGAAAAATATTTAATAATAATAATAGTTCAGTAAGAATTGTTATACATATACTTCCTAGTTTATACCCCTTTTCCTGATTGTGTGCTTAGCCTTCCATGACCCTTCTGGGTCGTAAGATTGATGGCTTCATTCTGGTGTTGATGGTGGTCTGTTACAGCAAGTCATCAGCATCTGGGGTCCACGTGGCGAGGACTCTAAAGGTGATACTTTCTTCCACCTCTTCCTCGCTCCTTCCTCCTTCTTTCTTACATGCCTTAGATTCATCAGGGTCCATTCTTACCTGTTTTCTAACGTGCTTTTTAAACTTTGCTTTCTTCATTGGTCTGCAGCTCCACGTTACATCTGAATTTAACATATATGGTGCCTTTTGTGGATGTTAGATGCTGTTAAATATCTGAGTTCTCTTTGGTCCTCTTAAAACCAAACCAGTTTTGTCTAGCTCCAGTCTGCATTTCTTTAACTGACGTCTGGAGAGTTGCTTATAGGTGTGAGGTCTCCGGTGTCCAACTTGTGTCCCATCTCTTCTCATCCCATCCCTGTATTCCCCTGTGCTGCATCCTGTGTCTCCACTTATCAAGCTTTCTGCTCTCATACCACGCCTATATTTCTCTATACTAAATCATTATGTTAGTCATAAATACCTCATTCTAGAATAACTGCTTGTTACTGTTATCTATTTAAAACTATAGTCATTCCACACAAAGATAAACTAAAGTGAAACAAATTAACCATAGCTACTTAGTCAATTAGAAAGACGATGGTTACTGCTAGACTAAGTAAAACAAATCTGCAGGCAGGTTAAGAAAATTTCAGACAGAGCAAGCCTGGCAAGTCCTGAGGCCTTGCAAACTCAGTACAAAGCCTGTGGCTGTCCCTCTCCTTTCCCCTTTTTACAGAGACCCAAGTAGTAACTGGTGCTACAGAATTGGTTGTAAGTGTGTCCAGTTCCTCAGCCCCGGGAGCCCAGCGGCTTGTAGCCTCACATTCCTCTAGGCAAGGGTTAGTACCTTCACTGAGCCAGGCTCTCCTAAGTGAGGGGTCTCTGTGTGGGATGCAGCAGGGCTGGGCTTCACCCCCAGCTCCACCATCTCCAGCTTTGTCAGCCTCACTTTGTGGGCTCAGGTCTGCACCCTGCTCCTACGGGACCTGGGTGTCGCACACCATTGCCTGGACTAGTGCTCGGGTCTCCTCAGCAGCTCCAGTAGTAGCACTTCAGTTTGGCTTTTAATTCTTGATTTTCAGTCCTATATGACCCATTTCATCCACACACTTCTTGATATTGTATAACTCTTCTAACTGGTTGTAGAGCTGCAAATCCTTCTGGAATTCTTCCCTCCCCTAGTCTAGTTTTATTTGCTTTGTTTCAGTTTCTAGTTTTTCATTTTCTGCCTGTGGATTCTGATTCTCCTCTTAGTCTAGCTGCTACTAACCACTTTGCCCACACTCCTGCACAGTTTATGGCATTTTGGGAGAAAAATTGAAACTTGATGGTTTTCTTAAATTTTACAAGCTCTTACTCAGCTTGCTTAATACTTTTGCAAGACTCCAGATCCCAACAGTTTGGTCCCCACTGGAAAACCAACTGTCTCAACTCCATATTTTCTGCTGAAAACAGGGGTGTGTGTGTTAGGGGGAGCTGTTTATTCTGGGATTAGTATGATGCAATTGTACTCTTAATTGCAGTGTTTTGTTTTGCTTTGATTTTACTTTCTTGGCTATCTTATAAGTGTGTCTGGCTTTCTGTTCTTTCTAAAAAAATCTGCCCCCAAAGTAGGATGCAAACAGATGTGCCGGGGCGGGGGCGGGGAGGAGGAAGCAGGGACACTTTTCGAGAGGTCCTGTATAAATTTGGCCACAGAAATAGAGCTAGTTGGGATTTTATGTCCTCTTATAAAAAAATAAAGGGTTTTTTGAGCTCCTCCAAGACATATTGGCCTTTCTATAAATTCAGCTCTGGCATGGATTTCCTCCCTTCTCAAAATGTGAAATGCTTCTTCCCTCAGGACAAAGACAGAGAACACAATACCTCTGGGTTACTCGGTCTCAAAGCTTTTAATTTATTTTGTTCTTAGATTTTCAGCAAGTCCTTAGAAAGGTCTGCTTAGATTCTATAGAAATCCATTGTTTAAGTAAGATACTTCTTAGGACCATAGGAATGCACATTAATTGCATTCCTATTCTTCTGTGTTTACCATAGGCTTTCACCCCCAAAAGTTTATACATAGGGAGTGCCCCCAGAATAGTGTAAGGGGAGAGAGAGAAGGGCTGTCCTCATTCTCCACCAATTAGTAAGGCCCAGACCTTATTTATGGCCAAAGAGGTAACACACCCTTAAGCAAATAATTTATTATAAACGTAGTCAAAATCTTAACAGTATATCACAAGACTCATTATTAGTCCAGATCTAATTATTACAGAAGGAAAAAAAAAAGATATTTGTGGGCAGAAAACATGCCACCCACAATTCACTGAAAATTGTAATACACTGCCCTTTTCTGGATGCTATGCTTACCCTTCTACTGCCCCTCTTGGGCCTCACTGTAGGTGGCTTCATTCTGGTGTTGGTGGTGGGATGTTACAGTGAGCCATCAGCAACTGGAGTCGCTTGCAGGGAGGAATCTTGTGTTGAATCTCATCTGAATTTACTACATATGGTGCCATTTATGGATGTTAGCTACTATTTTTGTGTTATTTTTGTTACCCCTAAAGCCAGTTTAGTCTGAATGAATTTACCGTCCAGCCTGTGTCCCATCTCTTCTCAACCCATACCAGTACTCCCTTGTGCTGCATCCTGTATCTCACGGTATGAGGACACTCCTGGTATGAGCTCTCTGTTCTGCTACCAGGTCTGTTTTTCTCTATACTGCAAAGTTACGTTAGAGTCATAAATACCTCGTTCTAGAATAACTGCTTGTTACTGTCATCTCTACAAAACTATGATCACACCCAGACAAACATAAACAAAAGTTAAGAAATTAGCCTGTCCTGGTTTCAGCTGGGATGTAGTTAACTGTCTTCCCAGTAGCTGGTACAGTGCTATGTTTTGAGTTCAGTATGTGAAGAATGTTGATAACACTGATGTTTTCCATTATTGCTCAGTAGTGTTTAGACTATAGTCAAGGATTTTTCAGCTTCTCATGCCCAGCCAGGGCACAAGAAGTTGGCACAGGACACAACCAGGGCACCTGACCCAAACTGGCCAATGCTGTATTCCATACCATGGGACGTCCCATCTAGTTTAGGAACTGGGAAGTGGGGGGCAGGGATTCGCCGCTCGGGGACTGGCTGGGTGTCGGTCGGCGGGGGGGGAGCAATTGCCCTGCGCATCATTTGTACATTCCAATCCTTTTATTACTACTGTTGTCATTTTATTAGTGTTATCATTATCATTATTAGTTTCTTCTTTTCTGTTCTATTAAACCGTTCTTATCTCAACCCAGGAGTTTTACTTCTTTTCCCAATTTTCTCCCCCATCCCACTGGATGGGGGGGAGTGAGTGGCTGCGTGGTGCTTAGTTGCTGGCTGGGGTTAAACCACGACATAGCCATAGCTACCTGGTCAGTTAGAAAGCGGTTAGTTACAGCTAAACCAAGCAAAATAAAGCTGCAAGCAGGTTAAGAAAATTTCAGGCAGAGCAAGCCTGACAAATCCTGAGACCTTGCAAAGTCAGTAGAAAGCCTCTGGCCTGTTATTACCAGTGGCAATACTATGTCCTACGGGGCTACAGGGTAACAAAGTTCAAGTTGAAGATACTTTAAAAAGTCTGTTTGGTTATAGATAATTGTAATTAGTCTACTGTATTGTCGTCTAATAGAGCATACTATAAAATATACTGACCTTGGGTTTCATGTATCTGTTACAATGCCTTTATAATTAGGCTTTAAAATAGAAAATATACATGTGTGTAAGTGTCTTACCCTACTTTGAAGATATTCATGCCTTGTTTTTATTCTGAATTAGATATCTGTGGTCTAATTAATCCCATACCAAAACCATAAAGTAATGTACAGGGGTTTTTTGGTTCGTTTGTTTTTTTTTTAATTGTGACATCAGTAATTGTACTAGTATGTTTTCCATCCTGGTATATTCTATGGTAATATACTGAAGTAGCATGTTTGTGGAAATTTATGCTACATTTATTTGATGTTTTACCACGTACTAGTGATAGCCACTTGGGATTATGTTGTTCTTTGACTGTGTTCTGACACGGAAGACTGTTCCAAGTATCCCGAAACATTATTTCTGTAGGTAAATACTGGTGGTGCGCTCACCTGGGATGATGAAGGAAGGTGTACTGGGAGGCAGGGCTCTAGCGCCCGCACCTCCAGCTGCACCCCTTTCCAGTGGTCATGGCAGGATTTGTTGGGGCAGGTGGCCGTGGGGTGGCCGTTTATACCAGAATAAAACCACGCTCCCTCCCTGTGCCTGTGCTCTTGATCTCCAGGTGGGGAGGGAGAGCAGCGCCCACCTAAGCGGGCCCCCCATTACGAGTGGTGGGGAAGGTGGTGTAGAGCTCGTTCACGGGTTTGGGAACGCTGTCTCGATGCTCTGGCAGGTGTCACTCCAGGGTGACGGCCGCGTCTGGCAGCCACCCTATGTTCCTGCGTGGGCCCTCTCTGTGGGCCAGAGCCAGCCCCGGGAGGCAGCCATACGGGCCGCGGCTCCCCAAGAGCGGCTCCAGAGCAGCGAAGAGAGCACGGAGGTCTGGAGCGCAGGGGCACTGCCGGGCTGGCCCCGTGAGCGCTGGCCCCGTGAGCGCTGGCCCCGAGAGTCGGGAGACGACCAGTAACTCCCGTGGGGGGCCAGGGGAGGACACGGCGGGGGCCAGAGCGGGCCCGGTGGGGTCAGGGGAGCCCACGGCCAACGCAGAGCTGGGGCCGAGGGCCGGGGCTCTCAGGCGGCTTCTGAGCGCGGAGGGAGGCCCCTGCCGAGGGCTCTCCCGGCCCCCTCCCGCTGGGCGCCTGCCTGGCAGCTGCAGCCCGGGTCCCGCTGCGGCACCCAGCTGGGCCGGGGGGAGCACGGGGCGCAGGCCCCAACACGGGCTGGGCGCGCAGGGCCCTCTGGTGCGCTCGGGTCTCAGGCTGTTAGCTGGGAGAGGAAAAACGATGATCAGTCCTAAAGGGAGAAACGCCTAAGATAAATTCACGTGACAAAAGCGTCTGCAGAGGTCCTGATTTCGGTGTAAGATGGTTGCCTTGGTGGAAGGCAGTTCTGAACGTTAAGCTGTGTAAACTTTTTATGTCCCAACAATAATTAACTACTTTGGTTATTTCATAGCACGAACCATAGGTTACTCCCTTTTCCATGTTCATTTCAAACCTGAAAAATGTGTTTACTTCTGTAACAACTCTGTTGTGTATGTTGTGTGAATCCTTATGATATATGAAATGATACAGTACTGTAGAGACTGTATTTCTTTTCATTTAATTATTAAAAAGAAAACCATCTCCTAGTGTTAGTCTTATTTTTCTAAAGGAAGCACAGAAGCAACTTTTGGCATTAACCAGAAATTTTGAATAGATAGATAGGTGGTTGAGGTGATTGCTGTAACGAAACACAGGAGTTCAAAAAATGAATGTCTTATGTCTTCAACTGAACACTTTCAAATAGTAAGCAAAGAATAACCAATGTTTAGTGCTTTTTTTGATGTGGAAGAGATCGTGTGTTAATCCTTCTTCACCTTACTCTTTATCCTATTTCTATTTCCTGCTTTTCACTTTTTATTTCATATGGAGTGACATCTGAGTCCAAGACGACTTACCATGTTAAAAGAGTCTCTGAGTTTGGAAAAATGAATTCAAGTCATAGGCCAAATTTATTCAAACTTTTCCATTTAATTTTTAAAAATTTTTTAGATACATCCTTTCCCATTAGACATTTTGCAGTCTTCCCTTTGTAAGTCTTTGATCAAACCATTTAAGAATGTGCTTAATGTTTAGATCCCATGAAATTCTATAAAATTCCTTAAGTACTTAAGAATAATAGCTAAACATGTGCTGAACTGTTGCATTGAAGTGAGATTTAGCATTTTTCTAGGATCAATTTCTATCTGAAAATGAGAGCTGTGAAGTAGATAATTTTTAATGGCATTCCAAAGTTCTTCTGAAAAGGATGGAAAGTTTATTATTTAAATTTAGTGTATTTTTGTGTGTGCTATTAGTAGGATAAAAAAAGGTTGCACCTAAATATTACTTGAAAAAAGAAAGTACTATCTCAGTTTTTCTTGCTGTTAATATTTCTTTCTCCCTGTGATTTTAATACTGCAATCATCATATATTTTTAGTATGTCCCTTAGCTAGTTTGCCAAAAACTGAAAAAATCCATTTCCAAGTTTCAAGGCATTTTTTATTATTGGAGTCAAGCGGTAGCGTACAACAGAATTTGTATCTCATGTGAGACTCAACACCAGATCCACTCTTCTGCACGATGAATGGTGTCATAAGTGTTTCATAGTTTCAAGGAAACATATATGTCCTATGATATCATACCCATCACCTTGCAAACTTACTACTACCGTTAAAACTAGTTCAGATTACTCAATTATCTCAGTATGTTCACCAGTAAAATTCCTGGTGTGAGGTGTTAGGAGAGATCTAGTGGTTTAAAGGGCTTTCAGCATCAACTGTTGCTCCAGCTGGAAAATGCATTTTATTTCATCATCTCTCTTCCATGGAATGCCAACTAATACAATGAATTTGCATTCATTTCCTTGACCCTCCCTTGTATAGAAGAAATCAGGAGAAAATATCACCACTATAATTAGTTTTTACAACAGCTTTTCTGGCTGTTATTTGGCCTCCATGATAGAGGTGGGGTTTTTTCCCTCTGCATATTCATTCACATTCTCAATGAAATGGCATTGCTCTTAATTTACATTGGCTAATCAGAAGATTTTTGCAGTTTTTACCATGCATAATACAGCAGGCAAGATACTAACCATATCTCTACTAAAAAGCCTGTACCATGAGTTTAATCATGCTATTTAATTGCT
The DNA here is from genome assembly GCF_000737465.1 of Haliaeetus leucocephalus. Taxonomy (NCBI): domain Eukaryota; kingdom Metazoa; phylum Chordata; class Aves; order Accipitriformes; family Accipitridae; genus Haliaeetus; species Haliaeetus leucocephalus. The sequence continues at coordinate 7,722,593 of NW_010972764.1, read as the reverse complement.
AGGCTTAATTTGAAAATAATTGTTCACAGCAATTAAGTAAATGCCCCAATTTCATTAACAGACTTCCTAATTAGAAAGTACAACATAAAAGTGCTAATGTTGCTTCATTAGGCTTGAATTACTGTTTCTAATACTACTTTTTTACCATCTATACAATTTCTTTCTGCAGTAGAATATCAGCCTAATAACTGGTACTAGATTAGTAACAAATTTCCCGGTGTAACACATTCATGTCCCAGCCAAGTGTGCAATGATTTATTAAAAGGGAGATTTAAATCTATATTTTAAATTTTAAGTTTAGTCTGAAACGTAAAGAAATCTGAGATATAGCAGTATTTAATCAAGCATGTAGGAGTTAATTGCTCTGAAGAATAATAAAACAGTTTTTCCAAAATTTAATGTCTCAACACATGTTGGCCACTTGCTATATAACTGGAATGAGAAGTAAAAAGATAGTAAAAGTGGCTGCTAATAAGATATAGTGATGGCAGAAGTAATTACAGCAGTGTCACAAGATTATGAGATTAGTCATTAATAGTCTTTAACTGTCAGAGCTATTGTTTCTTTAAAACATTGAGGAATCATTTCACTTTTTTACCATATTAATATAACTGTGCACTAGAAGGAAGAAGGATATTTCTATTTCAATCAAGATGTTCCAGTCTTTGGTGTTAACACAATTGCTGGAAAGCTTAAGAGCGATGAGAAAAAGTGATCACATTAAGACAATTAAGAATAATGATGATAATACCAATAAAACGAAATTTTTTTTTTTTAATGTATAAGATTCAAGTGATGTATGAATCCTTGTGGGGTTTTTGTAGAAGGTATTAAATAGTGCCTTCTGGCCCGGACTGTCATCCCTCACTTGAGGACATTGCATTCCTTTCTGCATATAAAAATTTCAGTATTCAGCAGCTTCATCATGTTATGGAGTGGATAAAGGAAAATGTAGAAGAAAAAGTCACACATAAAAGCAGTAAGGAGAGAATTAAAAGGATGTAGCAGTACATAAAAGCAAGAAATAAAATAACGCTTGTTTCTGAGTTAGCTTCAAGCTTTCTCTCAGTTTCCTTTATTTTTTCTCATACTGCCTCTTGCTTAAAATATAAGGATGACTAAAAATAGGTTAGAAGAAGAACATATTGATGTATTGTGAAAAAACAGCCAGCTGTCTCGTGCTGATCATTAGTAGATAATATGTAGCATTGACAACTTTTATGTAATTATGGATTTTAATATTGGTAAATATATACATATAGTTAGGGTTTGGGATTTTTAGTTTTGGATTGCAACGTCTTGTCTCATTCATGCACGTTTATGTATATAGAAATAGTAAAGCTCATAAATAGGCAAAGAATAATTTTGATGTACTACTCTCCATCCAAAAATAAAAAATCCTGATTATATGTATGGAATATGGCTATGGAGGAAAAGTTACAAATAGACAGAAATGTTGCAAATAGACTGTGGATGCTCATCTCATGAGTCAAGAGGAGGTGGAGACAATTTTCTGTATTGAATGATGGAATCAAATTCTTCTCGGCACTGAAAGACGATACAGCAAAGACTAAATCTCTCCAATTGCAACTTGGCTTGTTCATCTGGGCATTAGGAAAATTATTTTCAGTAGTAGAGTAGGGCAAGTTACCCAGGGAGGATAAGGCTCATCCTGGATGAGCTGGATGAGCTTCAAGGCTCATCAAGACAAAGCCACAGCTATCTTGATTTTACAGGTTTAGGTTTATTATTTCAACATAGTTATCTTTATCCATGGTTTGACATTCTGACATGTGAACATGCTGATCCCTCTCATTCACATCAGGTTATATGACATTCATAGTCCCACCTCAGGACACCATAATACCTAAATGCAGGACTCTGGAAATACTGCTTATATTCAACTCCGCTGCACTGGAGCTACAGCTTTTTTTCTGAATCTGTGTAAGTTCACAGGACCTTCTGAGGTGCTTCAGAGAAGGTATGGCACTGGTATGGGAAGGTGTGAATTCCCAGTTGTGTGATACGTGAGTGGGAAAAGGGAGATCTTGAATGGAGAGCTAAGTTTCACGGAACACAAATCCATAGCTGTCTTTTTCAACTAAGCATCTAAGTACAGTATATAACACCCATTTTGTACCAAAAGACCTATTTTCCATAGACCCATAAATTTTGCTAATATTCTTCAATTCCTTTCTGATAATACCTGCTGTGGTCGGACCCTCTGCCGTTGTCTGCCCCATGAAGGAATGAGGCTCCCAGTCCGAGGCACAAGGTGACATTGATTAGGATAAGGCACTTGCTAAGGAGACAGCAGCTACACTGCCCGGCCGGGGGGGATCTTCTGCTTCTGGGCCGCATTCCTTGTCACCTGCCCAGCCGGTACCTCTTCGTTCCCAGGGAAGTACCCGGACCCACCATCCCAAGCCAGGGCCAGCCGCTCCTCAAGAGCACTCGAATGGGTCTCAGGCAGCGGCTGATGCGCCCTGCCTCGGGGGGTTCTGGCCTCACCGCCCAGCGGCGGCAGGACGCTGTTGCCGGCCAAGCTCGGGCCCAGCACAGCGAGAGGTCAGACCCAGCACAATGCGGGGTCATACCCAGCACAACGCAAGGTCAGACCCCTGGCCCACGCAGTGCCGCTCGCTCTGGGTCGTCTCCCCATGGCATTCTATACCAGCCTTTCTGTGGTTTTGCCTAGGATCAGTGTAAGCCCACACACAGGCAATAGCTATGAGAGCAATGAAGTCTGTATTCACTTTTAAAAAATACTAACACAATTAGTTTTATGTGTGTATACACATTTACGCATATACATGCTGAAATAATGTCACCCTGATTCAACAAAGCAATAAAGTCAACCTTTATCTCTTTCCTGATTTTCGAAACTCAGCAAAGTACTTCAGAATTTACTCTGAGATTCTATTAGTCCACTGTATTTAAACAGAATTTAAAAAAAAAAAAAAAGTAAATGGGTACAACTTTGAACAATATCCTACCTGTACAGGAGCTAAATTTATACAAGGAGTATTTGTAACCATAGTTTAGTCAGATGTGATTCCAGCTTCCAGAAATGCCAAACCTGGGTTTGAATTAATTACCACAATGTACAACAATTCCATTCTTTACTGCTTTTTGTGCAGTTGATCCTTCCTCCATTGCACAATATATGTAAGTTCAACTGCTACCTCATCTGCATCTGTCACCATCTTCCTTCAGATGCTTGACATTCCATTTTCTTCAGTAGCTGGAACTTTTGCTATTTTATTTTATTTTATTTTATTTTATTTTATTTTAACTTCAGTCTTTATTTACAAATGATTTAAGGCTTGTACTATAAAGAAAGATAAAAAGCTGTTGCTGTACAGAACTTAGGTTAGGTCTGTGGTGGGACCTGTAGACAACTTCATTTTTCTCTGGGTTTGAATTTCTGAGAACCATGTAATAACTTAGGGATATGTTAAAAAAAAACCCAAACCAAACTTTATCAAGAAAAGAGGAAAAAAAAAAATCCCCATTTTTCTAATTGTTATCTAGTTATGTTACTTCAACTCAAGATATAATCAATGCAAAACAGTGGGCGTATCATCTTTTAGAATAGAATAGAATATTTCAGTTGGAAGGGACCTACAACGATCATCTAGTCCAACTGCGTGACCAATTCAGGACTGACCAAAACCTAAAGCATGTTGATAAGGGCATTGTCCAAATGCCTCTTTAAAACTGACAATCATGGGGCATCAACCACCTCTCTAGGAAGCCTGTTCCAGTGTTTGACCACCCTCTTGATAAAGAAATAATTCCTCATGTCCAGTCTAAACCTCCCCCAATGCAGCTTTGAACCATTCCCATGCATCCTATCAGTGGATCCCAGGGAGAAGAGCTCAGCACCTCCCTCTCCCCTTCCCCTCCTCAGGAACCTGTAGAGAGCAATGCAGTCGCACCTCAGCCTCCTTTCCTCCAAACTAGACAAGAATAATTATCATCTTGAGTAATGTGAAAACAGGAAACATTCTGAGGTTCATACTAACTAATATGAAGCATGCTGAGAATTCTGCTAATGGAAACACATCCTGAATTTCATTAGGGTACTGTCTCTGCTTCATAATACTTTAAGACTGAATTAAGACTGACCAATTTGTCTCCATCTTCCTAATGAGTTTGACAGTTTCTTCCTTGGTTATCATTTCAGGGGACTGTCTTGACTAAATATTTTCCTGATCATACAATATTTTATTCTGAAGTTTGCATGCCATTTTAGTAGCCATAAATGGCTTAATCACTTATAAAGCCACAGAGTTTCTGCAGCATATCTTCTGTGTAGCAAAATAAACTCTGGTTTAGCACTACTGTTGCTATTTTAGAACTCATCCTTTCATTCTGAGAGGATGCTAGCTGTTATGTTGGGCTGCTGCTGTAGATATAAATCCTACAAGCATTTTCAGAGGCATGGTCTACCAAAATTTGATTTCAGGTGGAATTGCAGTAAAAATGCCCCTAAAATTAAGGGTCCTAATTCCTCAAAGCTGAAGAGCTGCATTTACTTCAGTGTGTCATTTAACCTCCTCTCATCATTCCTCTGTAGAAAAAGAATGTTTTGGAACCATTTCAACTCTTTAACTGTACACAAGGGTAGTCTACTTGCATGTAGATAGGTCCCATTACTGTTGTATATGAATATCTATTTCTTTCAGTTACTTAAGAATATTCACATGGGTTTTTTTCCTTATATTAATATGCCTTTTTGTACAGACACTTATGGAAAAAGTGGTTTGGTTTGGTTTGCTCTAATAATTTATTGGGTTCTTGGCATAAGGTAATGATCATACAGGAAATCACATCTCTTGAATAGCACAGTCAGTTGTTTGTAAATCAGACAACTTACCTGTTGTAAGTGTTCTTGCACAAGTGTAGTAAGCAGGATCGGATGAGTTTCTCCAGACTGCTGTTCTGCTCAGTTCTTGTAATCTACAGTCCTGTGTGAATGCTCCAGCACATGCATAGTCCATTGCTATTGATTATCTTAACTACATACAAAAATATCTTAAATAGACTATTTACAAGTGTCTTATCTATGTAAAATTTGATCACTTCACCAGCAGGAACTGCCTGGGAATCTTGGGGTCACACTGCACAGGATGTTAATAAACACTTAGGCATACAAGTTGGACTAGGCACAGTAGGAGTTTCCTGAAGAAATCTCCAGCACCATCCAAAATTCCTCATGAAGTGCTTCTGTAACTGTCAGTCAAATACTTCTACTTTGTGAAGGTGGCTTGGAGTTCAGTCGATCACCCACTTTCAGGTCAGTTCATTGTTTCAAAGGAGTCCATTATTTTCTCTATGCTGAAGATTAGCAGCATCACCCAGGAAATTAATGACTTAAGTCCGTAAGTCCACAGGGCATATGCACAAGCACAGCCCTGATACCCTGCTATGCATATTAAGATCATAGAACAAATTTGTTTTTCATGCTCATGATTCATATATAACTTAAATTCCATAGCTCCATAGCTGCCATAAACTACAAATAGTAGTGACATTGAATACAACAATGAGGTCCTAAGTGAAACCCGTAAGATACTAAAAATTATATTCAAAATAGGTTCATAATCTATTCTTAGATAATATGCCTATAAAGAGGATCAGGCGGAGTGAAAGACTTTTTTGTAACTCCATTGCTTGGAGAGCTACGAGCAAAGTGTATTGCATATCCTTTGAATGTCCTCATCAAAGCTAAACAGCAAAACAGTGAGGAGGGATGGATCTAGCATCATGTCTGGTCTATCTTTCGTCCACATAAATTAAGAAATGTCTAAGAGGAGCTGTAACATCAGTTGCTGAGGACCTATGAAGATGAAAGCAAAAAAGGACTTACAAGTTCTATAAAAGGTGGAGGTATGTGCCACCGGGCTGCTGATGGGCAGTTGTAACTGGTTTGAGAGGTGTCGTGGATGGTATCTATTTCCTGTGTTTGTTCTCACTTTGTATATTACATTCTTTAAAAAAACCCTAATTGACAGTGTCACAAAGAGACGAGAGATCATATCTTTCCTTGCATATATTTGAGCATGCTCAGGAGAGAAAAGCTTTCAGATTGCTAGTTGACTGAGAGAGGAGAAAAGAGCATACAGAATAATAGGAAATGAAGAAATTGCAGAGAGGAGCAGGGAGCAGCCACATTTTCAGGACTGTATAGTGATGGAAAGAGAAAATGTCTGCAGACCAATGAGAACTGAAGAGTTTATTGCAAACCAGAAAGCCATTATCTTAACTCAAACCAACCCTGGAATCAAAAATTTAAAAGTGGGAAAATTTGTTCATAAGCCTTTTTTTCTCCATTTCCAGTTCCATTCTTCCTATTTATGGCTATTCTGTCTTACCCAGTCATTTTTAATAAATCATTTGTGTTTACATTTTAATAAAACATGCTTTTTGCCTTTAGAAATCCTTTTGATCTTCCTGAAGAGGTCTGGACAGAGACACTCAAACTTCTGGCTAGTTTGGGTCCAACAAGAAGCATATCCTGGCCAGTGTCAAAGCATATACAATTCCTGTTGGCTTCCCTGCATGATAGGTACTCTACACCATGAAAAAATAAGGCCCCGAGAATCTTCGCCTTACAAATACATACTCTGATCATCTACCACAGAAACAAAGAGAATGTCACTCTGGCTCAGATTTTGTTCAGTTCATGTGACATACCACTTTGGCAGTATCTATTTGAAATATGAGCTGATGTTTTTACTGGCATTGAAATTAGTATATACCTTTCCTTGCCTGCAAGGGTTTCTTACTAGATAAATGTATTGTTTATCTATAAAATTATTCCAATGTCTTCTGGGCTTAAGAGGAATGAGTAACACAAATTATTTTTGTTAATTCCCTTTAACTGTTGTTAATTAATACTAATCTATGCAAGACTAAATATCAGCTGGGGTACACACACCATTGCTTATATATGAGAAAGGAAGTTTATTTTTAGCCTTTGCTTCTGGTGAAATGCTGCATGCTCATCAGCAACTTGTTTTGATAGTTGTTTGTAGTTAGTAATTTCCACTAATAAAAATATAAAACATGGAGGGTTACTCAACTTATTTTTTTCTCTTCCAGGCTAGATTAAGAAAATATTTATACACTAAAAAAGTTTTCGATGCTACAGTCCATCTTTTCTAACATTTTAGAGTAAAAACAGAAAGCTGCATAATTTATTCTTCTCATGTTACTGAGTGTTGACAGCCTTCAAGGTTTGACCTTTCTGGAGGTCCTAGAGTGTTGCTATTCTTTTGTTTCTGTTTGCTGTTATTCATAACAGGCAAGAAATTTCTTTCAGAAGTCCATCAGCCAGAGTTTAGTTTTATCCATATAATTGTTGAAATCTTTATATCGTGACAGAAAACTTAAGATAATTATCGTAGCTTAAAGTGTCTCTCTTTCTGCCCCCGTTTGTGCATTTTCATTTACTTATTCATTATTTCCTTGTCTTGAAACTTTTAAAATATGGGTCTTACAGTGTCTCTGTAGTCGGTCGGTGATTGCAGCTAAGATTCCATGTGAACAGACACCACTATAATAACCCTTTCAGTGACCCCTACAGAACTAAAATTACAGCTTTTATATTTCTTTTAGGCAGTTTACAATGTTGTTTTCTCCCATCTTCTCTTAGGCCTGAGTCCATAGATTCTTTCTTACATGATTAACATTAGCTGCGTAAGGGGGGAGTTGTAGAATCAGGCCTTGTATATGTGTACATGCACTCACACATCGAGTTTAAATTGCTATGTTCTCTGTAATTGTTGACAATTCAGTCAAGGTGAACAACATCGCAAGACAAAGAAAGGGAAATAATAAAAATAAGCCAGATGTTACTTCAGTGTTCAATGGGAAATGTAGAGTTTAATATTTTCTCCTGTTCATGAATAAAAAAGAAAGAAAAGGAAAGAACCTTTCTTGGAAAAAAGATGGAAGTAGAATATTACATAATATTTAAACATACATTTATAGGAAATGCATCAGAATGTAATCAGGTTTTACTACTTCTTATTTGCATTAAATTTCAATTTGGGTGCCAGAAAGCTATTTTATGATTACCATTTTTTATGGTACATGTTATTTGTCGTCTGTGTTACAAAGAGTTCTTTCTTTAGTGGTTTTTTTTCCTCGTTGAAATCTGATATTGTTAAATGAGAAATTTTGGAGGGAAGGAGAACATATCAATCTTTTGGCAAGTGACAGAGTTGTTCATTTTAAAGTTTGCTTTGAAACGGGAATGAAAACCAAATTAAAAGTAATGTGTGTCTTCCCAGGAAAATCAGTGAAAAGCCATTGAACATGAAAATGTTTTCTCCAGCAGGGGGGACTTTCTGAAGTCACACGTGCTTATATGTTAAACTGAAAATCAGCCAGCTTTCTTGGACCCCTCTTCTCTCTCATAACCGTATCCCATGAAATTCTTCCTAGCAGATCCCTGAACAGGCCAAAGTCTGCTCTCATGAAATCTAGAATTGTGATCCTGCTTTTTTGTCTTGTTCCCTTCTCTTGGGATCTTAAACTCCACCATCTCACAGTTACTGCTGTCAAGGCTGTCCCTGACCTTCACATCCCCAGCCAGTTCTTTCTTGTTTGTAAGTATCAGGTCCAGCAGAGCATCTTTGCTTATCAGCTTCTCAGTCACCTTTGTCAGAAAGTTATCATCAGTGCACACAGGAATCTCATGTACGGCTTCTGCCCTGCTGTGTTGCCACTTCAACAGATACTGAAGCAACATAGCTAATTTGATTTCAGAATTATACGAGGTACTTTGACAGTCTGACAAAATTTGAGATTTTGTCATTTTCTTTCTTGTGGTGCACAATGGGAAGCATAATGGGAGCCAGACAGTTATGTGACTTTTCAGTCACATACTTCATCAACAGCTCAGCAGGCAGAAGGTGCCACTTGCAACTTATGACTAACCTAAAGAAAAAGTACTCTATGCCACTAAATGGTCACGATATGAAGCAGTTCAAGAAGACATATTAATTATGTCATCTTCAGTTGGCTTCACATTCCAAATTACCATTTTGCTATAAAAAAATTTTTATAGCAGTTTCAGTAGATGTTCTAGTAACTGACCTGCCAGTATCACTAGTAGCAGGGTGTGAAGGACTTGCTCTTCCTGGGTGAAATTTGTTTAGATTCAGTGCTGTTGCTGTGAGAAGACTCTGCTGCAGACTTTGGTCATCTAGCAATGTCTGTGGAGTGTCAGGATGACAGACAGTTTACTTGAGAATTTATCTGATGCATCACCATCAAACCAATATGAAAATTTCTATTGTCCCTCATTGCTACCATACAGAAACATCATTATTTGACTTTACCATACAGATTAACAGGCCTGTTGAGAGAATCATCACTTTTTAAAACATGCAATGGTACAGATTACATAATTTTCCATGCTCAAGTTGTGCATTACTTTGCTCACATAGGCTTCCCAACCATACAGAAAGGAGGAAACCTAATTCCTGTTTTTCACCCTTTGTTTTGGCACTGTTTGTAGACAGTGCTTTCTCTGATTAAGGATGTATTGTGGAACTCACATCTTTATGTTTATTTTTTCCTTTGTTTAGTCCTGTAATTATTAATGGTGTTGGTGCTCTTCTTGTTTGGGGAGATCAGTATACCCTCTGCAGCTTTGGCTGATGAAGTCTTTCCTTGAGCACTAAGCATTGCTGCAAATAGTTATTTAATCGGCACCTACATATTGCAAGATAAAAGCTGAAAGCATGTTTTCGGAAGGTGGAAAACATGGTGGTAGTGCCATGTACCAAGCCAGCATTTTCTGTGCAGTCTCTACCCTGAATTATAGTTGAATATTATGTTTTCCTCACTACCCTTAAGACCAAAGAGTTTGGAAGAAATCTGAGGTCCCTCCAAAGTCCTCTGTAGGCAGAACTTCAGGATAGGCAGCTGGATGTCACCCTCAAGATCTTGCTTAAGTTATGGGTGCTAGTATTTCTACTTTCAAGATAGGGTCTACTGTTGATATTTTTATCTTACATCTTATTGAACTTGCAAGGTATGGTATTTTGCATGTAGGAGGTTTGACTTTGTATAACTTTAAATAAACTTTTATTAGTCACAATTCTTTTACATTTTAATGAATTCAATAAAAAATTTAAGTGCATCTTACAGGAAAAATTGTCAATGATTTAAAATACTGTATTTTTATAACAGAAATTGGTGAAAAACGAGTTCCTAAAACAGGCGTAAACTAAACAAATTTTGTTTGAAACTTGCCTTGCCTCTAAAAGTTTTGTTTTTTGGCTTATATAAATATGTAAATGTGGCTTTCTGCATGGTTACTCTTTTAATGTGTAGATTGATATGCCACTTTAGAAAGATTCTGTCTGGGAGTTTGATGGACTTCTAGAAATAGTTGCTCTCAGAGATCACTGTCCTGATATGTGGGGGAAAATAATGTTGTTCGTTCAGCACTATGTTGTTATGCCACCTCCAATATGCTTTGTTATCCAATAGTAATTGTAAACGAGCTGTCTTTAGTGGCTTTTTTGTGCTGTAAAAGCTTTGCTGAGTTGGGTTTTTAAGTCATTTTTCCTACCAAGTCATATCAAGATTTTGTTAAGTCATAAGCTGCAGATCATGTCATTTCTCTGCTCTTCTTTTCAGACCAAAGAAACCCTTTCTAACCCTTCCTAGCCTCCCTTTAAATTCTCCAAACATAACCACTTTGTCTTCCCTATTTCCTCTTCATATTTGGCAGGTGTTGGAAGACTGATAATGATTCTATTCTTCATGGTCACCCTGGCAAATATGCTGGGCCTGTAAGAAATACAGAAAACCCCAGAAGTTATTGGTTTGGGGTTTTTTTAGTTTCCATGGCAGCAAATACAAAAAAATCTCAATTTTGTGTTTCCTTCCTTCTGGCTTCTTCCCACTACTGGGGAAACTGTATGTATGTTACTCCTTTTACTTCTTCCGTAATTTGGTACCCTACTTGTTTGTCTTATGTCTGAGTTAATTTTGTGGACTTTGCCCAGAGAGCTTGGCTGCAGACAGTCTTTGAATGTTGCAGCAGTCCACTGATAGCAGGAAGCTTAGATGAGTCAGGATAGGGACTATGCTTCTGCAGGAGTGTCTTATGTCAGAGGACTTGGAACTGATTTGTGAGAACAGAAAGCATAAAATATACCAGAAAAGAGTGAGAATACATTAGTAGGATATACAGCAATATTATGTTAAAAGTACTACTGGACTGAAAAGACACCTGTGAGACGGCAGCTCTATCATGTAAGAACCAAAGCAGAACTCTGTGCCTCCATGTTACATTTCCTTGTATGAAAGATATACTGTATAGTAAGTTGAGTTTTGCAATTATTTTCTTCAGAATAGTAAGAGTTAACATTGTTCTTTACCTCTTCTCTCTCTGTTTCTATGCATTTATATTTGTAGGCAACTGTATGCCATGAAAAGTGCCCTAAAAGTTTACTGCTAAAATGCTATTCATGCTGTCTGGTAAAGTGGCTACATAAAATGCTATCAAATATATCTTATAAAATGCTATGATAAAAAGCTGTGGAATATACCTCATACAGTGCTGATACAATGCTATGAAATGTACTTCATAAAGTGCTATGAAACCCATAACATCTAGGGCACTGGTCAAACTGTGAAGCAAATTAATTTCAATGGTACCTAGTTTTACAGTACTTAAATATGTTTACTTAGAAAGTAGTGTAATTCTGATCTCCCAGGTGGAAGTGAAAGAGGAAGGACAGCTCAAAGTCATCATTTTGAGCACATTAAGAGAAGAAAAGGCATGACAAGGTGATTGCCCAGGAGTGAGCTGGACCAGGAATTAAAAATAGATAGGCAGAGTCAGAGAACATTATAAAACACATTGTTCCTGTGACAAAATAAATCAGTTCCTCAGGCTGACCTAAATGCTGTTTATCCTCTTCAGGCAGGAGGAGAAATCTGTATCAGTACATCATGGATGTTTCATTTGGCAAAAAAGCACAGTTTAGCCAGTTATTCTGTATTATTCATATTACACATAAACAGGAAAAATTATGGTTACCTTAACACAAAAGACACTATTTCAGACTTTCTTCACAAAACACAGTGCCTGTGTAGCTTCCTTAAAGGCTGTTTTTAGAATCTGAAGTTGAGGAAAAAAATGATGACTTTTGAGGTCTCATTGTCAGAATGATAATGGTATTCATCTCTTTGGATTTTATTATTCCTATGTGCACTGCTCACAATAAGATATGTCTTGGTGGTTGCATTCCATTTCAAAATTTATCCTTGCTTCTTTTTATATGGACATGTGATATAAGCATTTTCCTGAAGTCCAGATTTTATTGTTGGCTTCTGAGGACCTTTCTCTCCCTTGTTCTTGTTCCAGCATTGCCAGGTATCCTAGGTGTCACTCCTCTGTACCCTTCCATTGTAAGTGGCTTCATTATTCAAGCAGTTACTTACAAAGGTTCCTAAGTATTTTTCTTTCCCCAGAAAGAAAGGTGATCCAGGGCCTCTGCTGATCTCCAAGGAGTTGCACGATACATGGCATAAAACTCATTATTACTGCTGTCACAGGGAAAAACTGCTCAGTTCACATGATTTAAGCTAAATCAGGGTTGAAGCATTTGTTAGCAACAAGTAATTAATCAGTAGTGAGTGAATTATACCTTCAGGATCAGTGTCAGCAATACAACAGATAGACCACAATAGTAGGCATTTATGAGATGTTTAAAAAGACCTACAAATTTCTAAGCACACTTCTATACCTAATTCCCCCCCCAAATTGTCACATACTCGGAGCAGTACAAGCATACCGCTGTGTTGGGTAATTAGCATAAACTAGCCTCAACCTTAGCTGACCCCATGAGCTGGTGTACTACCACAGGGGTGCTGAACACCAGCTGGGGCACCACTTAGGTCAGTAGAGCTCTCCATGTTAATGTTCAGTTATATGTTTGTTATAATCTCATAAGAATATCTAAACTGTAGTAGGCCTTAAGCCTGTTAGCCAGTGTAAGCAAATTTCAGTTAACTAGGTACATTAACCCAGTAATGAACCTTTAGCTAAAAAACCCTTTCGCTTAAAAGCCTGTCCTCCATAAAATAGTCAGATTCCCCAGGCTTTGAAGATGTGGGAGGAAGTACAGCTTTGCGGTATTTTATACTGGGGACAAAAAGACTATATCATGTAGAGAAGTAGAAAGCTTATAGGCAATATCATGAGATACATCAAGTCAAATACCCAGAATGCATTTACATAATACTTAGATTTAGTTTGATGATTGTCTGGGTTATCTTAGGAAGGCTTATATGTTTTGTTTTCTGTTCTTTGAATTTACTATTTCAAAGGGAGTAGCTTTGGGAAAGCCGGAGAATGAAATCCCTTTATCTGTCCACTGAATTAGTTCAACTCTGGCAGCAGCTGTACTTATCTGTTGGGCTTTAACCAAGAGGAAAGAGCTATTCAGGAGAGAAGGTGGTTCTGTCTGCTGAGACCACTGACAAGAATGCCAACTGGGATGCAACTTTCTGAGCCAGTAACTTCAAAGAGAACTGTGCTTTCATTTCAGCACAAGTTAAGGATGTATAGCCAGCAATTTTGCAAAAGGCCTGTGCCTTGGCAGTACCCTAAACTATCTTCTGCCAAGTGTTGTCAGCAGCAAAAAGGTTCAAATGTGTAAGGGGTTCTTTAAGCAATCAAGAGACATTTCTGGCACAAATTCCCACCCAGAAATCTGAAAAAGCTAGATGCTTCCCTTGAGGGCCCTTATTAGCCTAGGCTTCTAGACTCACAAGTGCTGAATCAGTGTACAATACCAAAAGTCAACTGTCTGTCAGAAAAGATACAGAATAGACATGTGTAAGCTCATAAGATACATCAAACTGCCATCTGAAGATGAGGGAGTATATAACAAAGAAATATGCACTTGATTTGTGGGAATATGGTGTGGAATTACAGCCCTTCTAATAGAAAACATGACATAGATTTAAGGCTGTCCAGTCTGAATGAAAGATTGGATGACACCAGGTAATGAAATATGCATATGCAGTTAATTTCCTTACAGTGGATGAAGTTCTTTAAAATGCTACTGCCCCCAAGCTCTACCTGTTACTTATTTGTTGATTCTCTGAGGATGGACTGTAGAAAGGCTTTTGTGCTTGAAATCTTGTGCTTTTTTTTTCCCCTGACTATATCAGCATGTCTATCGAAAAGATACTTGCCTCCCAAACAACCTTGTCCTTTGTATCACAGTAATACATAAATAGTCAATCAGCGATCAAGGCACCATTGTGCCAGACAAAAAATGGAAGGCAATCCATGCCCTGAGGAGCAATTCTTGGGATACAACAGTGGTCTTACTCTGTGTCAGGACATAAAAAAACATTATTCAGTATCGTAGGTGTTATATACAGCAGTCACTGAAAAATCTGCTTTAACCAGGGCCAAGCTTTTTACCTTGTTGTCTTCTCTCCTCAAAGAACATGAAATTTAGATCAGACAATCCATACAGGCTCTGTGCCTATGGCTTCAGGAGATGATCTATGGATGTGAAAAATCCAAGAGAAGAGATGCATAAGCAAGAGAGCAACATTTTTGCTATACGTATAAATGAAATGCTTTAAAAGTGCTGAATGAATATAAAAATATATGATAAATGCTTAGGCATTAAAACACATTTTTAAGCTCTGAAGCTAGTGTTTCAAGTGAAAAATATATTTCAGAATATTATACTTGAAAAAAAAAATCATAGCATGTTGAAACAGATGCAGTCATGCTGTTAGTTTTTGTGTGTTTCTACATGACAAAAGCTAGTTATATTCCATAAATATTAATGTCTAACAAAATTATATTCTATTGATAAGTAGCAGAATATATTTGACACAATGAATAAGAACAAAAAGGAAAGTATAACAATTAACATTGCTTAATGCATTACTAGTCATCATTTATTCTTTTATTGTTAATAACTATAACTTCACAAATTCAGGACCAAACAACTTTACATGAATTAAATGCAAAATTCAAAAAAAGACACATTTTTAGATTAATTTGTCAACTCTTGTATGACTAGGGAATAGCAAAGTACAATTTTGTGGCCTGTTGTCTTAAGAAATTCCCTGAAGTCTGAAGGGCCTTCTCCTGATGTGCCATGTCAAGAATGTATGTATGATTCTGGAGCTCTTACACAAATTAGTAAATGTAATGGAAACAAATTTAACAGAATATTGCCTAAAAATCTCTACTGTGGTAGACCAAATATACAAGCATAAGTACACTCTCAGTGGTTTCTATGGCAGAAGTTGAAAATTATTAAAGAAATCATGAAATATGAAAGAAATTAAAGCTACATAATGTGATGAAAGCAAAAGTATGTGATAAAAACCAGTTTGCCACTGTCAAAGACAGCATTCAGATTTCTGGATAAATTTACTAGGTATTACCTAGATAAATTCATTTATATAAAATCTAGTATCAAAGTGGAACATAGCTTGTCCTGCGTGAAAGTGATGCCTATGTCTGGCCAATGTTCTCACTTTATTCCCCCAAAGATTTGTGTATTAGGTAAACTGCATGCACTTTGCATTGACTCATTTCAGTGAGTCAAAATTCACTGCAACACTTAAGTGTAACAGAGAAAGCTAATGACTTTTCAAGTTGCTGTGGGACTCAGGCAGTAATGACTAATAAAAAGAATGCACATAAAAATAGTTATGTTGATTTCAGGAAAAAAGTCTCATCTAGGAAATGTAGATCTTGTCTAAGGAGCTGTGACAAATCAATTTTACTCAAATAGGGTTGCAGAAGGCAAACATAATAAAAAATAAGAAATCTACTACGAATGCTATACTTTTAAAAACTATATAGCATGAAAACTGTGATATTCCTTGGAGAACAAATTCTCTTTCTTTCACTACTAGACCTGCTGTGGTAAATGGGATTCCCGTGTTCTTCTTATGGATGTTGGAAACTTAGGAGTGTTGATTCAGTACGAAGTCTCTTCCACTTACCCATGCTGTGTCATCTCACACCCACGCACCTGCCCAAGCTGAGAAGTGACATATGACATCAGGCATTAGGTATCTCCATGGCTCCTCTGTTATACATCTTGAGCTTCAGCATCACGGAGACTCTAATGTTGTGTACCCTTGTGTACTCCTGCTAAATCTGGAGTGAAGCAAAGGGGTAGCATTTGACTCCTCATGCAGGAAAAGCTGTTGGATAGACAAGACCAGAACCAAGGCATTAACAAACTGTAGCAGATTATGAAATAGTAAATGCTGAAATAATTATGAATAATGGCTGATATTGTGAGTAGCAATTAAGAAAATCAAACCTGTCATCAATCCATGCCATTTAGTCACCTTTCTATTACATAGACAACTACCTGTATACCATCAAAGCAATGGTCTGTGAATCCTAACTTGGAATGCTAGAAACTAGCAAAAAGACATACAAATGTTACATTTGGCCAAGTAGCTGTGACCTGATTCAGCCCCAAATCTCTGAAAGTAATTAATCCTAGCATCAATGAAAGGTAGATCATGGCATATCACAGCCAGTCTACATTGTGCGGGATCCATCCTGGTTTTCTCCACCCATACCCCAAGTGTTCTAGCCACCCATGGTTTCATCACTCTCACGCTTCCTAAAGCCATGGCAAGACTGCCAGAATTAGAAGGGAATGTTGAGTCTCAGCTCCCAGAAGGAAAAGAGATGTATTTGGAATGGGAAAGTAAGTACACAAGATGTTGTTAAACAGGAAGATTTCAGTGAATTGCAAAGAAAAGAATTTGAGACAAAAAAGACCATGTGCCTGAGATATATTGGAAGCTGAATGTTTCTGAAGCCAGTTAGGTTTGCTTGAGGCAAATGCAGCTTTCTCATTGCAAGCAAATGAAGTCTGGTCATCAAAAGCTTGAGTGAGGACTCCTGCTTCAAGAACTATAAATTTCCTTAAAAGTCACTGTGGTTATAAATTTGAAGACCTGAGTCAAAGAAACACAGAATATACATATTTGGATACATATTATCTATATTAAAAGACATAATATATATATACAAATTTTCATCAAACAGGAACAGATGGCTACATCAAAACATGCTATGGCCTCTGGGAAAGCAGAACATGTTCAGACACCTAGTAAAAGTGCTAGCATAGTCTCCAGAGCTGCAAGCAATGGTCCCTGCATAGAGTCATTAATAGTGTTATAATGATCCTGAATAATTTTTACTTTAATAGTTGTCGTGGTTTAAACCCAGCCGGTAACAAAGCACCACGAAGCCGCTCACTCACTACTCCCCTCCCCGGCCACGGTGGGATGAGGATGAGAAAATATAAAGAAAAGCTCGTGGGTTGAGACAAGGACAGGGAGGGATCACTCACCACTTATGGTCATGGGGCAAAGAAGCAGACTCAACTTGGGGAAGAAACAAAATCTATTTTATTGACTACCAATCAAATCAAAACAAAGATAACGGGAAGCAAACCCCAGCCTTCGAACACCTCCCCTCCAACCCCCTCTCCTTCCCGCCTCAGCCCCACTCCCAGTTCTCTCTCCCTCCTCCCCACCAGTGGCGCAGGGGGACGGGGAATGGCGGTTGGGGGCAGCTCGCCACACGCCGTCTCTGCTGTTCCTTCCTCCTCAGGGGGAGGAGGACTCCGCACTTGTCCCCTGCTCTGCCGTGGGGTGTCTCCCGCAGGAGACAGTCCTCTACAACTCCTCCTCTGTGAGTCCTTTCCGCAGGCTGCCGGTCCTCACAAACTTCCCTGGCATGGGTCCTTCCCACAGGCCGATCTTCAGTCCCAGCCTGCCCCAGCGCGGGCTTCCCCAGTGAGCGGCGGCCATCTTGGGGGGCCTCCACCCCCTGCTCCGGCGTGGGCTCCTCTCTCCCTGGGCTGCAGGTGGGCATCTGCTCCCCCGCTCCCCTCCGTGGGCTGGGGGGGACAGCCTGCCGCCTCACCGCGGGCTGCGGGGGCATCCCCTCCTCCTCACTGACCTCGGGACCCGCAGAGGGGTTCCTCTCACATCCCAATCCCCCGACTCGCTGGGGGTTCCCCTCCGAAATCTGTTCTCCCAGAGGTGCTACCGCCGTCGTGATGGGCTCGGCCTGGGCCTGACTTGGAGCTGAGGAAGCTTCTGGCAGCTTCTGACAGGAGCCACCCCTGCGGCCCCTCCCCCGCTACCAAACCCCCACCACACAAACCCAAACCAATAGTACTCGCTCAAATAAATAGCGAACCAATGGATGTGGTTACTAAATTTTTGTGAAGTACTGAACTCTAACGTTTACTTTTAAAACAAAATATTGATTCCAGTTTTCACCTACCCCTCCAGATTATTTTGTTATGCCAATATATCCATTATTAAAACATTAAAGCATTATTGAAATGCTTTATGTGCATCTTTTCTTTGTCCTTTTTTGTTTGAATCTGGAAGTCTTACCCCATTCTTTCACAGTAAGTGTCTGTATAAATGGTCTAAGTACTTTATTTTTTCTGTCTTTTCTTCAAAATGTGCCTCCTGTATTCTTTACTCTGTTTCATTCTGGGAGTTTTTCACACATCGCCACTGGTCTCCATCTATTTCCTGTGTGTTTCTTTGATCCCCTATTAACTGTCTTTTAGGTCTGAATCTTGATCATGGAGTGAATCAATACTTACACATGTCAGAAATTGAGGCTACAGATACGTCTAAGCCTAGATCTTTGTTGCTTCTTGTTTTTAAGGCACACCTGTTTTTGTAGGCAGTACAAATGGGAAGCAGCATACCCAGATTTATATCCACTAGCCTTAGGTGCTCCAGTCTAATAATTGGGTACCCTGCTGGATATGAATCAACTGAAGATAACTTTCAGCACATGCTCAGAGCAGACAGATGTGCTTTCTCATTAGACTGCTGTGGGAATTTGCACTATGGCTGTGGCTCTAGTGGTGTACATGTTTTATTTTAATAGAAGAGTTTTGTTAGAGGACTGAGGCTTCAGTTTCTGCATTCTCTGTAAAACAGCAAATCACATACATGTAGCTTTGCAGTGAGATGGAAGATAGATGAAGAATAGGCTAAAGAAGGGTTTTCTGCTGGTCCACAGGTATACAGCAGAGAAACAGCTAGGCCAACTCCATTCTGTTGTGTTTATTAAATAATCCATCTCTGCATATGACCAAAAAATTAACATATTTCTGGAATAGAGTAACACTTTAAACACTGGGCTGTTAACTATATTTTGTATGAAACCGTACCTCTCACGCCCCCAAATCCTCTCCCATTTCTATAGCAGTACTCAGAGACTAACAAATATCAGCAGTTAGGATACCAATTATTGCCTCAGCTTTCACACAGCTGTACAGGGGAAGGTGATGATGTACACATGTGCCCAATCAGACATGTTTAGGAAAATCAAGCAACTCCATAAAATGTCCTCCCAGGAAATGCATAGGTGAGTGAAATGTTTGTGCTTAAGGAGTGAGGATTCCTTCTCTCTCTAGTAAGTTGATGACTTTCTTTTTTTTCCTTTTTAGTATTTGTTTGGTGGTATTGTTTGGGTTTTGGTTTTGTGGGTTGGTTTGTTTGTTTGTTGGTTGGGTTTTTTTTCTCATATTTATATGTATTGTCTGGCTGTCTCAGGCCACCTGTATTTTTATTTTCATTTTTAAATTTGGTTTTACTGCAGAAAGTAGTGAAGGACAATGCATATTTGTGGCAGGGTTTTTTTTCCCCCCACATTATTCAACAAGCAAGCTTATAATGATCTTTTGGCTACAAAGGCCTTAAAACCTGTTTGTAGTTTGATAGGTGAATAACTGAGTGCCAAAATAACTGTTCTGGTGAAGAAAGGATATTTCTTTGCTTTAGAGAGCTGTGTAAATTAAGGTTTTGCTAGAAAACAGATGAAAAGAAGGTGCTTTATAGCCAAAGGCATTGAAGATCTTAGCTATAAGATCTAGTGAAATAGAGAAGGAAACTAGATTTTTGTACAAGGTCAAACTTGTACCCCTGTGTTGGGTGTACCTGATCTCGTGAAAGAAAGAAAATGGATGTCTGAATTTCTTTTTAAGAATTATCAACTTTAACTTGTTGCAAAGCCTAATCTTGGAAGAAATGGTTGTATAAGATAAGACTATGTTTCTAATATGCTTAGTTATCATGTTCAAGAGTTGAAGTCCTTTTGATTGAAACTTAGTTATATGACCGTTACAAGAACTTTTTTGATATTGTTTCTGACACTATACAATTTTACTACAGATAATGATACTGAAGTACTGAAAGTGGAAGAAATGTCTGGTGACCTATACAACTAAATTCCTGAAAACTTAGAAGAAGCAGAGGCAGATGGGAGAAATACCTGGACAGGTGAGATATTTTCTTTGACTACTTCTGTGCAGTTTTCAGTTAGCTGATGGTCTGTATTAAATTCTAGGAAAGGTATGCTAGGGTTTCTGAGGGAAAGGGTGATACGGTTATATGTGGATCATACTGACTGGCTTACAGACATTTTTTGTTAAAGTATTTAGATATCTAAAAACTAGGTTTTTTAATGTATCTGGATACGTACATGGAATTAAGCTTTTAGATACTTTTCAGTATCTCTCTAGGCCTCGCTTGTATGAATAACTGGTGAGATCTTTTTTTAGTTCTTTCTGTGTGTTGAGGAGATTAACCTCCTTGGTAAAAGGAGATAAAGCGAGGGCCCAAACAGTAGGGAAGACTGCTTATATATAGCTGTAGCCATTTCCTTTAGTAAACGTGTTTGAAATTACACCTCAGTTCTATAGTGTAACTTAAGGGCTGTGTCCTTTTTTGTACTCAGTTGTCTTCTGGAGATGCGTGAGGTATATTCTGTTGTGTTGGTATGGTCTCCATTAACTGTGGAGTACTAACTAGCCTAAATATAGCTGTTACCTAGAAACCCCATTATACCCAGGTAACATCAGAAAACCTAAATTATATCTGACACTAGTGCAATCATGTCAGGCCTGTGTACACACATGAAAACTGAAAGATGCTAGTGCTTTAAGTATGTAATGTACATTGTATTTGTACTTTCAGTGTATGTTTCCTCACTGTATTAAGTAAATGCTAATAACTGGATGCTTAGTTTTTATGCATTTACAGTATCCTTGTAGAAACATCTTATTTCTGCCTTTGATTTGTATTATCTGTAATAGTAGTTATTTTCCATTCTGTTCTTTATAAGGAAAGAAGTGTTATTGTTTACTTACTTCCTACACTTCAAGGTGTTTGCTTTACGCTTTTTTCCCTTGAAGCAGAAAAGGCATGAAGATGCATTTGTAGTTGTTGGGAGGGCAAGGGAGAAAACAAGGGAAATGCTGAGGCAGGAAGAACCCTTGTGCTGTTAGTCACCAGTGGTGTAACTTCTCTTTTTAAAAAGTCAACATTGTGTATGTTGTTTGCAAGTGACAGTTTACAACTGTTTTGCTTCTACATGGAGGAGGAGGCTTGTGATCTTCCAGCTGATTTGTACTTATGTGATTTCTAATGAGGAAGAGTGCTCCTTTGCTATAGAACCTTGTTTAGAAACTTTTTGTTATAGAATGATAAGACACAATTATTATTTAACACAGTGTGTGTCTTAGCCTTTTTTTAACTGATGGTGTTTTACTGTTTCACAGGGTCATGATACAAAATACTTCCTATGTAATGTGTTATGTGCTCTTTAAACAAACTGCTTAGCATGCTCATTAGAATAAAGTGTCTATAATTTTCATTCTCCTTGTTAATGAACTTCTACATATTTATTTAGTACTTACAGGAGCTTAACAAGTCTGTATTCTTGGTCAGATTACTGTTTTCTGGGGTAGGCAATTAGTCACCTTAATGTCATGATGTTTCTTCACTATTTAGTGGCTGTTACCCTCAACAGAGGATTTAGCAGTGATATTGCTGGTTGAATAGTAATGTTCTTGCCTATATACGGAAACAACATTGTGTTGAGATCTGACACTTATAAAACATTTGACTGAAAACTCAATTGAAAGCAAACATGTATACTGTGTCAAAACCATAGCTAGACTGAACAGCTTTCAGAACAGAATTTTTTGGAATACAGCTTTTATGGTATTTTTAGCACCTCCAAAATTTTTACTGTTAAATCTGGAACACAGCCTGGACTGTCTGGATTACATTCCCTTGTGCTAGGTAAACATGTGGCTTATTTTCTAAAAGTGTTAATGTGACTACATAATATGGTTTTGTTGGGGTTTTTTTCCTACCTGCTAGGCCTAAAAGAGTATAAGCAACTCTTGGGAAGACTGGCTTACACAATAGAGGCCTACAAACTAAAGGGAAGGCACTGAAATATTTTTTTTTTTAGTTTGCCACTTTTCAGCTGCTGAAACTTGGATGAAAGTATATTAGGACTTAGCATCCTATAATTAAACTTGAACTCTTATCTCAGTCATAACTGCTTATTGCAGATGACTGGCGATGCTCTAGATTCTGGCCTAAGTTATACATTGGAGGTGGAATTGAATGAGTTTAATATTAGTTTCTGGAGCAGTGTCTTCAATACTTAAGAGTTAGACTTAAATCCAGTATTGTGGATACCCTCTAGAGCTGTTGCAAAAGCTTCAAGAAACCTTTTATTTTGTGGTACAAGTGCTAGAAATGCAGAAATAGTTTATTTTTTCCTGTTTGCTTATTTCAGTAAGTACTGGTTTGTGAAAAGTGTTGTGATACTACTGGCTACACTAGTTTACAGCCTAATTAGTATTTGAAGTGGGGCAGTGGTGGCGGGGGGGAATGCATCACTTTCAAGGCAGTCATATCAACACATCAAAAATGGCAGAAAAGGAAAGCACTCTTTACTCAATATAGCCCATGTGGCTTTAAAGATGCATTTGAATTCAGTGATTTAATTTCTAGAAAGAAGTGCATGTGCTATCCTATGGAAACCTGTACTTTCTCAATATTGACAAGACTTTCCATCTATGTTTAATGCAAAAGCCTGACTATTCTTACACAGTGGTAACTACAATGACATACTATTTAGGGGGTGGGGGAAATACCTTCTAATATAAAAAAAACATGGTTACACATAGCAGGTCCCTTGGTTTACTAAGGCTGAGGCTCTTTACTAAGGCAGCACTGCAGCCTTTCACAGAAGCTGTTGAGGTAGTGTTTTCCAGGGTCTCTGTGGCAGTATCTTTCTTTCAGTTTTTTTTCATGTTGTTATTCCCAGATTGTTGTGCTCTGCACCTGCAAACCCCAATAGTATTGTTGTGGCAGGTTCATAAGGCAAGTGACTGCTACTGATAGGAGATTTATCTCTTTCACCTCTAGTCCTTTTTCTTATTTTGTAGCTTTGAGTTTATACTACTTAGTGCACGATAAAGTTAGATAGCTCTTTAAATGACCTATCATTGTATAATATTTATTAAGTCCCTGTATGCATAGATTAAGGTGCAACATTTACACCTGGTCAGCATACTCCAATCAGAGCTAACAGCATTGTTAAGCAGGGACAGCTGGTAGGGAGTTTGCACAAGTCCTCAAGAGAAGGATATAATAATGTGGGGAAAAAGGATAGTGAAAAATAATCCTTTTTCATTATTAGAATCTAATGCTTAGTGTACTGTTATTTGAGGCAGTGAGTGTGAAGCAGGTACACTCAGGATAAGCTAAGAATTAACTGTTTTTCCTTGTTCTCACTACTGCAACTTATTCCTTAAGTAGTTATGTAAGCATTTAAAAGAAAAAGGTATTATCTCTCTGTCAATGTCTGGACAGCTTCTGATGACCTGAAATCCTAGAATCTTGGTCAATTAGTTATTTGCTTGGGGGGGGGCGGAATCTCCATTCTAATTAGCACACATTACACTTGCTTGGTGAAATTTATGAGCATTCTCTGCAGTGACCCTTATAAGGGGAAGATGATCCCTTTTGGGGAGGGATAGGAGACCTGTATAGCTGTTTCTTGTCTAAGCTTGCGATTTTCTACAGGCTTTTAAGTCAGAGATGCCTGAATTTGTCACAGAATCTACTTCTCACTTTTTATGTCAAATAAAAATGTGAACTTCAGTGTGCTAGGCTTAATGCATCCTGTCAAAGTACATGCAGAGGTTCAACGAGGAAAGTCCTTCTCTGCCACTGCATAGAGATATTTAATGTTCTAAATATTTAATGGATAAGAAAAAAACGTTCTTTTCCAGGAAAGGGTGGGAGGAAATCACATATTAAATCTTTTACTGGTACAGAAAGCCAGCCAAGGACTAAGTTGGTTTGTTTTTTTTAATTGAAGCAGTGGGGGGAGCGGGGGTGTGTGCAGGAAGGAAAGATTCATGTGGCTATTCTTTCTGCAGGTTGAAATTCCTCATGAGTTCTCAAGTGGCTTTGTACTGAATTGGCGTTGCTGTGCCACCATGCTGCTGCAATGAGATTCCACAAGCCGTGTCCCCACTGAAGGTGGGGTTTGCTCTTGCACAGGCATGGAAGAAACACTGTCTTGGTCATAGTGTCTTACCTTCCCTGCACAGCAGCTGCTTCAGGGTCAGGTTGTGGATCTCAAATGTGCTACAGGCTGTCTGTAGAGTTAAGTTACCCCATAGGATGGAACAGTCATTCTTCAACTGACTGGATGAATATGTATTGTAGTCTAATCATAGTTATAGCTGGAGTGCAATGTAAATGTAACATCTCTTTTCAGCCTTGAGCCTTCAACAAATAGATGTTGGTAAATGTTACTACACTTCCTTTAAAAAACAAGTATTAAGCTTTTAAAGATGTTTTTACTTCAGTATTCTTCTAACAGTATTGCAAGCCTGTTAGTAACAAATTCAAGGAAAAGTTCCATATTTAGAACAAGGCTTTTCTCACTGAAGTCTATAATGAGGTGTATAACCCAGTGACTCTCATTACTTATGTGACCTGTCATCTTTATTGGAAGAGTTTCAATAGTTTTTAAAGCTAGGCTGCTGACCAAAATTGATGATTAGTGACCTAGATTTGAAAATTTTTGCAAGACTTACCAAGCGTTAGGTTATTTAATAAAAGACTTGTCTCCACACACAGAAGAGCGCAGAGGCCCAGTGCTAGGCAGGGTAACCCCAACAACCCAAATGGAGAAAGGGAGCCCCTGCCTGACTCCTCCAAGGGCTGTCACTGGAGGGCTGTAAGCCACGTGGTCTGGGGGCTGAAACACATCAAGATGAGTCAATGGAATGGTTGTTCCTGTCACCTTTCAGACTGAGGGGTTCCTGTGTAGAAGGGTATGGGACTCATGGTGGGATACAGGGTGTTGTGATTGCACAGGACTTATTGTGAAATATTTAGGGGAAGGAAAAAGGTGGGGGAAAGGGAGGGCTTCAGGTAGTTTTGGGAGGGGCAAGCACGGGAGAAGAGGGGTAAGGGAATGAGAGGCCCGTTGATTGTAAGCAGGCCACTGGTCAGTATGCTTGTCTGGCCATGCACCGCACCAGATCAGCACAATGCATCCTGTACTTCTAAACTTTATTTCAATTATTTCCCTGAGTGAGGGGGCTCTCTGTGTGCATGTTTGTTTGCAGGTCTGAGTGCCAGCAACTGGAGTGGGAGCATGGATCACAAGGGCTTATGTGTCTGTGGTGCCAGCAGTTGGAGTGAGGGTGTGTATGTCAATGTTTGATCGCTGTATGAAGCTGGACCAGCTACTGAGTAGGTTAAGTGTCTTAGGAGCCATGTATCAAAGCAGTCACAAGTCTGGGCTGGACATGTACATGTCCTACAACTGTACGAATTGTCTTCTGGAGGGACCAGGAGCTCTAGTCAAGCTACCGGAGAGATCCTAAGGCCTGGGAATTGATAGACCTGTGCCTGAGTGTGTCTGCCTGAGCCACCGGGAGACAAGAGGCTCTACAGATTGGCTACTGGGTAGGCAGTATCCAAGGTCAGTTACTGGAGGGATCTACTCTGTGTTTGTGTGTATACTTATCCACTAATGGACTTTTATCCCAATCAGCTAGAGAAGGGAACAGATGAGATCATTGGTGCATGAGAGTTGAGTGTTTATCTGTGTGGACAGCCATGTATATGTTGTACACATACGTTTGTGTGTGTGCCCTTGCTATGGGTTGGACGGGGAGTTGGGGAGCTGCAGCAGCCTTCCTTCTGTTGGGCTGTCAGATTTGACAACCCCTAACATCAAAGCCAAATGGTTATTGTACTTGTTGAAGGTCTAGTTCCTTGCTGTGCTAGGAAGTGATATACAGCTACAGGTTACATTGTATCTCTGTTTCTCTGGAAGAAAACTTAATATGAATGCTGAAAGGCTCAAACCTGGAAGATGTATGTAAATGGAACTTGGTTCAAAATATGAGTTTTAAGTTATGTAACTCTCAAGTGAATGTAGTTTTCTGAACCTGCGTTATTTTCCAATTCTGGCACTATTTTTGACAAATATGAAATCTTGTGACACTTGCAAAATTCATCAGTTTTCATCTGCTTTAAACAACAGCTTTCTCTGAAGTGGTTCCTTAGTGCAGTATATGGTCTTCTAGAAACACTAAGGAGGTAGCAAGACAATAGTAATGGAACTTCAAAGAAAGCAATGGAGTATCCAGACTGGGAAACATAGTCAAATCCTAACCAGGCGCACAGCTGCTCTTGACTTTCATTGAGGGTGTTTTCACTAAAACATACTGAATTTGTTTCTTAGGCTTTTTGACCTTGTATTTATGTACCTCTTCTCAGGTTTACTTTAAATGTGGGGTTTTCTTCTAGTTGATTGTTTGTTCCTTTAGCATAGGTGTACTTATACTTTTATTTTTGACTAGCTTACAGAGCTTTGTAAGGCACAAAACTAAATATAATACTTATTACAGTATGAAAAAAACAATCTTCATGTGACCAAAAAAAGCTGATCAGTTGGACAAACAAAAAGCAGTACAAAATATTTAAATGTAGGGATTACCCAAATTCATTGCCATGTATGTCTTTAGGGAAATAATGGTTTGTTGGGATAGTATCAGAGGAAAATATTAACAGGAAAATGAAGCACAGAAGTTTGAATTACAGGTCGTGCTCTTCAATTGAAAAAATAGCTGGCAGATCTATTATTTAGACTTGTGACTTGAAGGTTGAGCTTTAGAAGAAATATGGGCAAATTAAAAGGGGTATCTAAAGGATAGCCTCCATGATGTGTAGAGCATCGCATATCTAAACACTTATTTTGGAACACAACCCTCTATGCTTTACATACTATTAGGCCTTTCAGGGAAAAATATCTTCATTAAGCTTTTAAAATTGCTTAAAAACTAGTGCCAATATGTAGAAGCTTATACTGGACATCTTGCCATAGCCCTCTGTG
Source organism: Haliaeetus leucocephalus (assembly GCF_000737465.1). NCBI lineage: Eukaryota > Metazoa > Chordata > Aves > Accipitriformes > Accipitridae > Haliaeetus > Haliaeetus leucocephalus. The sequence continues at coordinate 7,695,271 of NW_010972764.1, read as the reverse complement.
GAAACAGCCCTACAGTAGTAGTAATCGTATCACTTGATTGATGGACTATTGACATCTTCATTAGCACTTATTTTCTTATGCTTCCCATGAGATAAGGGGAGCCAGAACTAGGTTTTCCCACAATTCACATGCAAATAATAGAACGTATACCTGTAGCTGAGTGCTGTTGAAATGTATTGAATGTATAGTATTTTCCTTTACATCCCATTCTATTTGGTATTTTCCCTCCCCTTACAGCAATTTTTAACTCCAAGCTGCTCTTATTAAATATTCACCTGAAACTGTGAAGAAAAAACACGTCTGCTGAAGGGAGACATCATGCATTAAGCTACGATTGTTAGTCAGGGTTAGAGGATGGAGGCAGATACCTAAAAGGATATAAAATTAATTCTTATCGTGACTGTTTTGGCATCAAGAAATTTTATTGGTTTTACCTCTCAGTCAGTGGGGAGAGAGGAATGCTACTTTAAAAGACTATTTATAACACCTAGGTTAATACACTACACTGCTTCAATTGGAAGATGTTAAAGGTGTAAATATTTTTTAAATGGAACATTAAAAAAGCACTGAAACCAATAAAGTTGTTTCCTAGTTCTTTCAGGAGGCTTATTTTCAAGAGTTCTCAGCTGTATTACTCCTCAAGGGGAGTAATACAGCTCCAAATTACTTCAAAAAAGGGAGAGACTTACTATTAGTCTATACGTTGGCTGACGTGTTACTTACACACGCTGTTTTTCTGAAAGTCTCAGCATTATGGAAGTAGTCAATATTTGAAGACACTTTAGGGTCTGGGACTTTTTATGTTTAGGTAGATTTATCAACTTCTTTTAAAAAGTCATTATGCAAGGGTGTCCTTAAGCAGTTTAGTTCCTTTAAAATTTATTGTTTAGGAAAGTGGCTTTCTCTTATTCAGTCTACTTCTATCACCTATCCTAAGATGACTGCGCTGTCATTCTTTAGGATTAATCAACATGTATCTTATACAATTGTAAGAGGGGTACCTTTTTGCTAGTTAGGATGAAATATGACTTTTCCAAACACAGCTTTTTTTCTCCTGTGCTGCAGATGAAAAATAAGAACAAATCTAAAATTGAGATTCTCTTCATGCAGTAGAACAGGTCTGCAATTCTGGCCTCTGTCCTTCATTGCATAATCTTTTTATGAATAGCCTTGGAAGACTTGTCAAATTTCTGATTCTTAGGGTATATAAAAGATTTTAGTTATCTGAGTGATGCCAAACTTTTGGCATCTGAGTTTTGTGGTATTTGTGCTTTGAGATGTATTGTTTTGGCTGTGCCTTGGGATGTTGTGCTTATGCCTATATTGGTAAATTAAACATGTCTAAGACTACCTCATGAATACAGCCATACTGTGTCAGCTAGCCTTAATGCCAGAAAGTTAAACTCTTAGCCTTTAAAAATAAAATTGCTGTGTCCAAATTGTCTTTTGGGAGTAGTTTCTGAACATTGCCAACTCCTGAATCCTGCCCAGGAATAGTTTGGGAGAGCACTGGTTAGTCCAGGCCAAAAACTATGCCAGGCAGGGCTGTTGTAACAATTAAAAGGATAGATAATTGAATTCCAATGCTGTGGAACACTTCCTAGCGCTTTTTAATTAAATGATATAGGGCTAGCCAATGTAATAAGATAGAAAGTTGGGGGTGGTTTTTTGTTCTGTTAATAACACTAGGTTTCAACTTGTCAGTTAACTTAAAAATTGGCACTTAGGGCCACACACACAAACTTTGCTTTAGAAGGGAAAAAATGTAATGAATTTGCCTTGGACTGTAGAAAGCATAATTAATTGACACAGCCTTGAACAGTTCAGCAAGTCTCTTCTGTTGCAAGTTAACTAGTGATTTTATGAAATATCACATTTCCTTTGTTTTCATTTGTCTTTTATTTGTTTTCTGTTAATATCACTGCCTTAGCTGCTGGATGAGACTCTTTCAAATGTCAGAGTGCTAGACTAAGAGTTGGAGAAAAGTAGCTCTAGACTCAGGATTAACCAATGGAGATAGTATTGCAGATATAATCTTCCTATTAATTGGTCTCCCCTCTTGTGCAGGCTGTAGATCTTTTGAGCATCTTCAGTAGGAGCAGGAACTGACATCAGAACTTATGGCTTTCACCTACCTACATCAACATACATCCTCTCTAAACCAGTGATCAAACGTGTTTCCCCACTTTTGTACAAATTTCAAGTTTTTATATAGCATGTGTTCATATTCAGTCTTTAAATGTTCATTGTTGTTTCTTGATCACCTAATTGGTGCAATTCCAGCAAAAAATTTATAGTGCAAAGTCTAGAAAAAGAGCTGTGGTAAAAACTTCACTGTACTATGAAATTATAGAGAAGGAGAGCTGGTGTAATTGATATACTTGTAGCATATGTACTTTGTGGAAAATGGGAAAAATATTTGCTGTAGGACTTCGCTGTTAGTACTACAGAAGCTTGTCATCCCTTCTGTGCATATTACACAGATGCTATTTTTTTTTGTTTTCAAGGGGATAATGTGAGATTATTATGTTGAATTTTTCTGAATATTTGATATACCTGAGAGTCCCAAAATTTCTGTGAAAAGTTTATAAACAAGAATTGTCTAAAAGCAATGTGGGCCGATTAAATTCAGTTAGCTCTTCAGTGGATCATCAACTACGAGAAGCAGACTATTTCGAGGGAGGGTAGATTTACAATGCAATGAAAACCTCAGCCACCAATATTGTTTTCTAACAAAGGATTTCTGATGTGATAAAGAACCACTCAGGTAGAGAGCTATTTAAGAAAAGCAGTGAGAAAGGAAAGATTTGGGTATGGTTTTATGAATTACTTAAATATGCTGTTAAAAGAGGCATTCAGTTGCATCCCTAGTGTCAGCACCAGCACTCCTTGATCTGGCTGAAAGCTAGTTGTATGAAATGAAACAGCTCAAGCTTTGTTTTCTTGACCAAAAGCAACTGTACAAGGGATAGTATTATGAATCCCTTTTGCACAAGCAAGGAGATTGGAAAAATGAGACCAACAGTGAGCTTGAGGGGAAAGGTGGGGCCTCTGTTTCTAACAGCAATCCTAATTGGTTTGTGAAACTGCACTTTTTGGACATTGCTTTGAAAAACATGGAATCTGCCAGAAACAGGTTGCTGCAGAGCTCTTTTAAAAAAAAAAAAAAAAAAAAAAAGGGGAAAAAAAAAAAAACAAACAGAACCCCTCAGGCACTTAAAGTTATTTTGCAGGTACAGATCAATCCATGTATCTGCAATAGCTCTCTATAATAGACTTACGTATGTACTTGTCATGTATCAGTGCTTCCCTGCTTGCTGTCAAAATCTTTTTAAACTTGCCCTGCATGCCTTGACCTCAGGATTCTTGCCTTCTGTATTCCAAATGCATAAGCAATGCATAGAAATCACTTAACCACAGCTGATCTCCTCCTTAGAGACTGACAGAAAGGTGAGGGAAGGGAGGACATCCTTGGATAACAGACAGATCTGTTTGACACCCAGGATTCACAGCTTACTACTACATGAAAGCTACATCAGGGACTGGCTGGACAGAGTATTCAAGGAGATATTCACAGCAAGGGTCTGGAGAAATAATTTTAACCTATCCCCTCAAAGGAATTTTAGTGTTGCATTAACATCCTGTGGAGAGATACAGGAACAGCCCAGAGAAATTACTTGAGGATTTCTGCATTTAAAATAGCTTATATGCAACTACAGGGGATAAATACCTAATTATTTTACTGGTGGTGGGATTTTATTCAGCAGAATTTGACTGTCATTAGAATGCTTCAAATTCAAGAAGCAGGAAAGATGACAAAGGAAATGGTATTTTGCAGCATTCTTGTATTGAAACTACAGTACTAAAATAGAAAGTTGTAACATATCAGCAAGTAGTATCACAGTTTATTACTGTATATCCTGTTTAAAATGTGTTGGCAGTTTCCTAGTCAGACTTGTCAGCAAGATATTCAACACTTCATGTGAGGCCTTCATTTTATCAGGGTATATAACATAATGATTTAAGGAGTAGTGGCATTCAGCATCACTGATCTTAGAATCACTTTAATAATTCTCTTTATGTCATGGTAGGAAATTTGTTAACTTTATTAATATATTCTCTTGCAGGTCCTTACTGATGATCTGGACATTTTGTGCAAAGTAATTCATTAGAATTGCCCATTTTCATTTTTTCCCCCTTCTGGGTGTATTAGGTATAAACTATAAAATCATTTTTAATGCTGGAGGTTGATTAAATGAGAATTGTCTTTAAGACTCTATTCATTAGTGTCTTATTAACATACTGTTTTTTCAGGTATATCTATTTCTTATTCCAGCAGCCAGTAGATGGGGATAAATAGACTGAAAGTCCAACAGGATAAATGATGTTTAAATGAAATAATCCTGTGTCAGAGGAATGAAGGATGATGTCTTGAATTATAATGTGAACTCTTTCTGTATGAGAGTGTCACTTAATGGAAATGTGATATTTGATAAGCCAAACCGTCTTTGATTTGTAATGGCTAGCTTTAGGGTGATTCAGACTTATTCTCTAGTATAGGAAGGTGTGGTGTTTTTTTTCCTAGAGAAGCATTATCTAACAAACCTATATGAAATAGGTCAGACAAATTCTATAGACATTATCATCAGTTGGAAATAACTGAGAAGCCTTTCACAATTCATTTTTGAGTAACGAAGTGTAGTTAGGGTGTTACTTCAATAACACATAAAATTACAGGTGTCTACTTGTTTCATTACAATTTGGGGCTATGTTATGGAATAAAAGAGAACACCAAATTGTCTTCTGTACACATCCAGCCTGTTAAAATGCATCAACTCTCCTTCAGCCTTTTGTTCTGGACACATCCCCCACGGGGGACACAGAGTGGGATGGGTGAAGAAGGGTTGGGCAGTTGGTAACACTTTCATACAGGATGGTGTTTGACTGAAGACAAATAATGTGATACTTGATCCCAATTTAAGACCGTTATGTGGCTAGATTCTTGTATATTGTGCTACTATACCTGCAGCACTTTTTGGCTCTATTAAGAGTAGAGATCCTGTGCTCTTTCTCAGGGGGCAGAGGGTAAACAGCAAATGCATCTTGCCAGCTACATCAGCTCTTGCAAGAGGAGAAAGTGTCCCATCTTTGAAGCCCCTAATAGTAAAATCTTTCTTGCATCCCGGTCTTGTCAGTTCTTCCCCTCTGCAGTAAGAAATTATCTTGGAGGAAATTGTCCTTGCTGTGGAGGCCCAAACAACAAATATGTCTAAGGGGTAAAGAAGCAAAGCAAAAAGGAAGCGTGACAGAAGAACATCTCTGAACTTAAATAATCTTGGCTTTTCCCTTGTTACAATATTAGGTTGTAACTGCAAGCACTACAAATCATGCTACAAGCATGACAAGCAATGCCACTCAAAACCTGACAACAAAGAAACTTACTCTACAGTTGAAGAAGCAGGTGTGTTCTCAAAGAATGGAATTTATGCACAGTATTCAGAAAATGTACAAAAGTGATTCAAAATCATTCTGGCTTTCTGTTTGCTTTTTTGAAGAGTTCTCCCATGATAGATGCATCTAGTTCATTAACTTCTCCTTGCAGCAGGCAAGTTGTGTTCTTTTCTTTACCTGTAACATCTTTTTTGCAACATTAGGGGAGCAAATTGCATTTTTTAAAATAATTAGTGCTGTATTCTATACAACCCAATGGGAGTATAATTCCTACTGGTGTTACTGAATGCTTGTAATTTGGGGGATGGAGAGGGGATGTGGAGAAGAAACAAACTGTCTGCTAGCAGAGGCTGGAGAGAAGGCAGGAAGCCTGCCTTTGAGAAGCCTTCACTAATTCTCACTACAGTTACCAGCCCATATATTTAATTGCCAGCTCAATAGCAGGAGGAGGGGGCTGCAAAGCCAGGAATTAGCTTTTTCAAGCAGTACACCTTGCTGGAACAGCTGGTTGCTGTCTCCCTTGATGCAGGTAAAGGAGACAGTCTGCAGCCCTAGCAGCTTTTTACCTTTTGTTTTAAACAAAAAGAAAAAAATCTAAATACACTGCAATCTGCAGGTTGTAAGATTTGTCATGTATGTCAATCCAACTTCTATTCAGACCATGATTGTGGAACAGGAAACACCTGCATACAAATGGTTTGACATGTTAAGCTGCGAAGCCAGCAGGAATTGGATTGGCTCAACACTACTGAAATTATTACCTAGCACAGAATCATGTCCTTAGCCAGATTGGCCTCTCTTGTGATGTCTATCAGGAAGTTATCTTAGCCCTTAAAGCAGAAGTGGAAATCTTCCTTAGGACAGAATTAGCATGATGTCTACACATACAGGAATATGTTCTGTTATGTCTTATAGACAGATTGCACATCTTCCTAAAATTCTGCAGTTTAAGTAATCTGAAAGGTATATTTCCATATATAACAAGAACATGATACTTACATTGCCATTCCATGTGATTAGTAGCAGTACTGAGCATTTTGCCCATATGAGATTTGTTCTAATTATGCAGTATTTCAAAGCAGGAAGACCACCAGCAACTAGAATTCTCAGAACCTCTAAGTCAAGTGTTTTTCCTCAGTCTCCTTCTGCTTCCTATATCTCCTCCTTTTTGTGAATAACAAATTTTAGTAATTCCATAGTTAATATGGTCTTTAATTGAAATAGTTTAGTGGAAATTTAGAAACAGCTTGATGTGAAGTGAATCTTATTTCAGTAGATTTTTAGTGGCATACAATGAAAACATAGCTGAACTTCCTCTGTGATTAGCCCATCTGAAAGTTAGTTCTGAGGCACCAAGAGAGCAAAAATCCCTAAGGTTTACTTCCCAGACATATTCAAATTTCTGGTTTGTGTTCCTTCCATGTTCAGATTCTGCAGAATGCTTAGCTAAAATCACGGTGTTATGTTGGTGTTTTGGCCAGCTTCTGATGTCTTCAGGTCTACTGAAGATGAGTCGGACCTTTTCCATTAGTTTACTTTCAAGCATAATTCAATGAAAATAATCTTGTTTCTGTTAAGTCTTGCATGTCTTTCCCATTCCTATCCAGTAAAGCTGATATAGGACAAAAAGCAAAACTCAGTGTCAAAGCATGTGGTTGTACTGGTCTGATAAGGTGATCCAAATAGATCTAAACAAATTAAATTAACAGGAAAATAAAATATGCTAGCTGGCACTTGAGACAAGTACTGAGGGCTCAGGTACAAAGGCAATCATGCACTTGATTTAAAATCATCAAGGAAGAGGTGCACTCATCTGTCTCCTGGGATCAACTTTAAAAAGTCCTGAAATAGTTAACTAACTTGAAAAAAACAACAGTAGCTTTGTAAAACTGTGTAATACGCTGATTTTATAAATGCTGGGAAACTGTATTAGTGATTGATTTTTTTATGGAGCGGTTTTTAACTCTTTAAACTGAATGTAGTTGTGAATTTACCACAACAAAAAGGGAAGAGGAAACACTGAAGGGAGTCAAATACCAAATCATGTGAAGTACTAAAATACATCAATGCTGCCTGCTTTTCCTGGTATGATGTGGCAGTCCTGGACATGCAGCAAAGTTGCTTGTGCATTATACACATCGCTCCTCTACTCCCATTCAGTGTATGTTTGAATTTGACTCTAGGTTTGATACTTGTTCTTCACGTCTTGTATTATGTAATGTCTTGTGACAGAAGTAATTCTAATTTGTAATATTTGAATTGCAGTAGAGGTTTGTGAAATGAGTTCTAGCCCTTCATTTCAGGTAGGTAGTAACCAAAACCTCACTTATTCTGTTTTTTTTGAATAGCTTTAAGCCCCTGGTTACTCTTACAAGTTACTAGTTATTTAGAGTTACATAAGAATTTAGATTTTTTTCCTGCTTTATATTCATAGTTCAACAAATCTGTGTCCTGAGAGGAAGATAAACTTATTAAGTATTTAGGCATTATAGTGAGAAAAGCTACTGGAGTATGCAAATTGGAAATAAAGGTTCTCAAGTAGGTAAGAAACAGGTCACTGCTTCACATTTAGTCTAAGAAATACTACTTAAACTATAGCCCCAGAGAAGGAAAAGGAAGAGAGGAAAACAATGCATATTGAATAGTAAAGGAAACATTTCTTTTTATGTTTTGTGGGAGAAATTTCTTAACTTTTGAAATTATCAACTTACCTTTCCAGCTGGTAAGTTCAATTAGCTTCCAAAGTTGTCATGTTCTGTCCAGTGAAGAAAGGGAAAACAGAGTCCTCTTATCTAACTAAGAATGAAAAAACATGGTAGTATATAAGGGAAAAGATTAAATCAGTGACCATTGGACGGGAACTTTTTCTTCTTTAATCTGATGCATAGTGATTTCATTTGGCTGTGTATTAAGTCTGAAACGGTTGGACTTGATCTGAAAGGTCTTTTCCAACCTAAATGGTTCTATGATTCTATAAAATAATTTTTGATGTACAGTTCAGGCATAGGAAGAAGTGAGTGAAATTGTTAAAAAAATAAAAAGCAAGACCACAGTGAAAGCTAACCTTAATGGGCTTTGAAAGGGACAAAAGAGAAGAAATTATCTTGGTAATAGGGGAAAGTAATTTTTGTTGTTTTTTTTTTTTTAAAAAAACCCAACACCCTCCCACCCCCCCAAGAGAGACTGTTTCATGTAGAACAGCAAGATTAGGTGAGGTAGATGGTCATCTTTCTGTGCCACATACTGTCTCCTAGGAAAATTATTATTAAAAATGTTGCTGTAGTTACTGTACTTCTGTCTTTTCACAGCATCTTGAATTTGCGATGTTCTCAGAATATTAGCATCTAACACTCAACTTTTCCAGTCAGTGTATCAGTAGTAAACAGCTGAATAATGCTGACATGCCATATGAATGAGACCAGATACCTGGAATTTAGTCAAATGCACTCAGTCAGATGCAAGTTAACTGTCCTGTCCACCACAATGACTTACATGGGGTGTCTGAATACTGATAGCACTAGTGATACGAACTAGTTTGTTATACTCATGACACTCATTTGATGCTCATTCAACACACTTTTAAGCAACCCCAAGATATTTTCTAGTTTGGGTCTTAACTATTAATCAGACACCACTTAACTGTGTCCGGGTCTTCATGTTGGCTCTTGGAGCAATTACACTTGATAGATCACTTATTCGTATAAGCCATATAGAACTATTGTTTAAGGTAAATTTATCAGGGGAAAAAATAATACTCTAGGCTTAAGTGTAAAATACTTATTTACATGTTTCACTCTTACTGCTTATATGGAAATCTTTAGATGAGCTCAGGTAGCCAAGTAAACTGTTGTGAGGTGACAATTAGCTCAGTTGTTACAACTACCTGTGTGTACACTATGACAACACAGAAGTTGCAAGACTAACCAAGCTCACTTATCTTAGGTTCTGAAAAAGGAGTGCTAACAGAAATGCATGTATTTTAACATGAGAGAGGTAATTTGTGTTTGCACTCAATTTTATTGCCAAAAAGAGGGAACAAGACAATTCCTTTGCAAGTCAGGCACTTGTGTATGCAATATTGAACTACAGAATTTCTCTAAAGAGTAAAAAATAATGATGTATTTTAGAGCTAGATGTAGCAAAATGGATAAAGTTAAAAACTTTACTCATGTTTATCATTCTACAGGAAAATAATTTGTCTCTTTTTTCCAAAATAAAAAAAATAGGGTTTAGTTTTATTTTGGGATTTATTTTTCTAATTTTTGTCTTTTTATTTTAGGCTTTCTTTTTAGCCCATCTTTTGTTTGGATGATTCTTGTTGATGCGAATGTAACACGTTAATCAGATCAAAGAGGAAGCATTCTCTTGATACAACTATCAATACTATATCCTTATTAATCACAGAACATGTTTAAGATACAGAATTCTTGCACTGTCTTAAGTTCAACATCTTTGCCACTAACTATGGAAAAGGGTGACCTTTATTTTTTTTTGTGCATATATTAACATGTATGTATCCCACTTATATTTATAAACCATGGATCCATAATGACCAAAAGAATTCTGGACAGTGTCTTGAGGTTTGAATATGAAGGAAAAAGCTCTGATTTTAGTGGTGTTACTCCTCAATTATTGAGCTCTTGAGCACTAGTAGTAAAAAAAAAAAAAAAAAAAAAAAAAAATCCATTTCCAAGAGGTTTTTTTAATCTATGAATACTTAATTATTCACCAAGGATAAATTTTCAAATTAGAGTAAGTCACACAATTTTAAATTATGATACAGGTACTTATGGCTTGTCCCTGGGCAGATAGTTCATAGAATGTTTCTCCATAGAAAAATCTTATTAATTTACTAAAAGGTGAAGTGGCAGAATGAAAACTGGATACTTGCACTGTTGCTGAGACTGGAGGCACTGAAGAGTATGGTGTAATGAGGCCATGAACACTCAGCAACAAAAACAACAAAAAAAACCCCAACACACAACATGCCCTCCGCCCCCCCAAACCCCCCAAATACCAGATGTAACCAGCATGTAAAGTCTTAACCTGACAATCTTAACTAACATTGAAGATCAAATTAATAATGCATAACAGCTTAATATTACCAAAAGAGAAAAAAATGGATATCTTGATGACTTAGAGGTGACATTGAGCCTATCCAGAACTGTAGCCTAGAGTATTTAAACATTAATGTGTGACCAATTCTGCAGCTTTTAATTCTCTGATGCTTTCAATTCTTCAGTGCTTTGCTAGTGATCTAGGTGATGGAATACAGCATAAAATGTAATGTCACTGAACTGAGACACTTGAGAATTGAAATTGCAGTTGCTGAAAAAAAGTAGGATGCAAAATTTGGGAGGAAATATATTAAAGCCAGAATTAAAGAATTGCACAAGTATAGTATGTCAAACAAATGTTCAGGAGGCAGCTATTCCAAAAAGCTCAAAAGTGGATCTCTAGCTGAGCAGTAACCAGGGAGATCCTGCTGTTCTAGAAAAAGGTAAAAGCTGTATTCTGCTATAAGTGAGCCTACAGTCTGTAAGGTCTTTTGAAGTAATCCTTCTCTACTGAGTACTAGCAAGATCTTGGCTTCTGTCCAGTTCTGAGCTTTGCACTGCACAATTGGAGAAAGCTCAGAGGGGATAATAGGAATGATCGTAGGTCTACTAAACATGGCTTACACGAAAAATATGATTTAATTCATGTTATTCTATTTAAGAAGAGTCTTGAGTATGTAAAACCCTGTTGCAAAGAGGGCTGGAATAATCCTTTGCTATGTCCATGATAAGATAAAAGATAATGAATTCATGAAATGGTAAGGAAGATTAAGGTTAGATATTTTAAAACTTTTCAAAATGCTTAAGTAGGGAAACACTGAAATTAATTTCTTGGATGTAGTTTCTAACAGTGGAGGACAAGTAGATAAGCAGGTCTCAGAAACAGTGCAGATAGAATGATGTCTGAAGGTAAGGCAAGAGAGTTAAATGATCATGCAACACGTCTTTAAGCCCTGTAATTCCATGGTAAATGAAGAATATGTCAGAACTTTAGCTTTAAATAAAAGAAAAGTCTTCACTTATCTTCCTCCCACACTTGTCAAGGGTATGAAATCCTGCACCTTTCCTTTTCTCTCACTCCCTAGTTGCTTATAATCTTCTCTAGCTGTTATTTCAGTCTCAAGCTCCTATATTCCTTGTTTTGTAACAAGGTAGCAGTCCTAATACTTCGGTCTTGCTCATACTTTTCATCTTGGGATGCAGGCATTAGAGAAGCTATCCCTTGCTATCACAGTAGAGAATTTCCCCTGGAAATTCCCCACTGGTGAAGGTAAGGTTGTTGGGTATTTTGTTGGGCTTTTTGTTTGCTTTTTGCCCTGATTCTTTTGTGTCTTCCTTGACCATGAAATTAGGATGAACATTCATATATGATAGTAATTGATTTGGTTAACCTGTCTCTATCCTTCATGTACTGTTAAATGTTTGTGACAGATTTTAAGGATTTTTGTGGCCTTTAACTCTAGGCCTTCATCTTTCTTATCTGGAAATTGTTCTCTGCCAGCAATATAAAGTGTTCATCCTGCTGATTTGAGAAATTTAGCTGCAATGTGCAGAAAACAAATGAGCTTCTAAGGCAGAAGATGGTGTTTGTCATAAGGTATATAGTGTTATCAGTCCAGATGATCTAACTGATCTCTTGCTCTTAAGAAAACTGATTGTGTGGACCAGGCTAAGGTTCAGTTACTTTTCACTTGATATATGTACTGCTGCATTTGTTTTTATTAATTCAGTACTGCTTTGAACTGTACCCCAGTGTTGTATACCAGAAACACACAGATCTTCTTAAGATCTGTAACCATTGGAGGTTAAAAATATATTTGCAATATAACAGGTGAAGGAAACAAATGTTACACTTCCTAAGGATCTGATAGCTTATATATCTGCCAGTTACAACCTTTGCTGTCTTTCAATGACAAAGGCTCTGATTCTGCCATTGATAGGTATTGAGTGGTGCCTTATTGTGCAAGTATTTCTGCTGACTCTCACAATTCCTTTGGTTCTTAAGAGAATCTTGGCTTCTGTGAATTTTATGCCCTGTTGTCTTCCCTTACTTTCATAAAACTTCTTTTGACCACTTCAATCTGTTAGACTACTGAATGACTAATGAGCAAAATGCTGTCTTTCATAACTACTTATTATGAAATGAAGCTTAAAAAAAAGTACTTTCTAGTGGACTTAGGGAACCTTGTAATATGTATAAAACATTTTTAGTCCTGAGATGAAGGTAATCATGAGCAATCATCATGTTTACTGAGGATCTGTGCTTATGTATTAAAGTATTTGCGTGCTAGGGAAATTTCATTCATTGAAATGTGAGTCAGGTCCCTCTCCTGGATCTCGAAAATATTTTTTCTTTCTGAATTTAACTTGCATGCAGTTCAGGCCAAAAAACTGATTGAAATTTTTATTTTTTGTGATACTAAATTGGTCCCAGGATAGCTTATAATTCTTAGGAACTAGTTATAAAGTAGAATTGCTGTGGTTTTGATTAGCTGGAAAAACATCAGACTTGTATTCCGCACTTCCTTTTTTCATGGAGAACACCGCCACCAATATTTGAGTTCAGCTTGCATGTCCAACATCCTTACTTGCAGCAGTAACATTTGTATTCCAGGCAATGCATGGGACCTGTCGCTATTTGGAAGTGGTTCTGATTAACTTATTCTCCAGCTTCAGGATCATATTAAGTAAACAAAAACTAATTATAAACTTGTAACAGAATTAATCTCACTCCTTTCATTGAGTTACTGTTTGAAGGAAGAGGACTTCTTTTTTTTTTTTTTTTTTTTTTCCAGGCAACAAAGATATTCCAGTAAAGATCAATCTCCTGAATAATTTTTTTAAATAAAGTATGATAAAACACCTTGGTAAACACATAATTCTATGAAAAAGACAACCCTAGCATTTCATAGATATGGGCTGGTTTTGCTTCTAACTTCAGCTGCTTTTATTCCAAGATATTTGTGTAATGTATTTACATTTAAACAAAATGTATGTCATATAGGTTAATTGAGACATAATTTTGAGTTTTAATAGTTAGATTATTTGTACTGTGATTAATAAATGATACCTGGATGTTTTTTTGGTGGCCTCTTCCTGACTTTTTTTTCTGCATAGAAATTACATATACAACATACCTACACACTCCAAGCTTCAAACACAAATGTACTGGCTTTGTTTTAGAAATGAATAGAGTATTTCCTGCCTTTCCATGGAGACTTTGCAGATGTCCAAAAATTAAAATACATTTTTAATTTTGTACTGTAAAAAAATACATAATCTTCTCCAGACTGTGAACATCGGGTCATTATTTCTGAGTCTTCTAGTCTTCGTCAGCCCTAGCATTTACCACATTTCTTTCACTGTAGTGACATTTGAAGGTAGGTTTCAGATCCTGTTCTGTTCTTTCATCTCTTGCTCCCCTATATTAACTTCCCCATAGCAATGATTCCGAGGCTACAAGCTCATCTATGTTTCATTCTTCAGGGAGGACACCAGCAGGAGACAAACTAGTGTCATCAGTCTGCCTCTTGCCAGTGTGTGGTTGCAAAAAAAAAAAAAAAAAAAAAATTGACATCTGCAGCTCCAGAGGATACTCTGGAGAACCAGTGAGGATCTTTCTCTTGACACAGTGCTTGGAGAACTTTGTCAGTCTTGTATGCTGTTGCAGAGCATTGGAAAGTGGTAGTTTTCAGAAAATTATATTATTTTCCTAGGAAGTGGAAAAGAAATCACCCTGACACGAAGTGACTCCTTTCTGTAGCTTTGCTCCAAAAGCATTTAGTATCTGGAGCTTCTCAAGGGAATGTATGAAATCATTATTTAACACTAACGTCATTCTTACTGGTGTAGGGCTTCAGACTTGTTCTTCTGCTTTTGTTGTTTATGACAATTCAACCACACTGAAGGTCATGGGTGGGGGGGAAATCACTGTCAAAACTGACTTTTTTCTTTGTAATGCCAAAAGTGTCAGAAAACCTGTTCTATAGGTAGTGATTTCAGCTTAACTTATAAAATTACATTTCTTAAATCTCATTTATAAATATTCCTGTTCATTTCTGGTGGTGTTCCTAGGATTCCTGATGTTTTGAAACTAATTTCTCAGTTAAGGAAGAGAGGATTAAGTATTACACAATTTATTTACCTGGAACAGCAAAGCAAGAACATTATTCTACTTCTCTGGAGGTCTTTCAGTGCTCTCTTCCCTCTCCCTCCCTGACTCCACTTTTGAAATTATGCAAGTGCTTGAATGCAATGCTGTTTCACAGCCAGATGTCTCATAAGGAGGATTGTATGAATTATAATCACTGGTTCACTTCAAATTTTCCATTTTATTTCACTTGCTGTTGCTTTGTTCTTATATCTGGGCTATGTATATCCTACCTGCTGCCTTGTTCTGTATGTAACACTCAAATCATGTCCCTGTAAATTAACTGACAGCTGTTTCTTCTCATTTTCTTAATTGTGGTTCTAGTTATCAGAATATTTTAAATGTGGGAAAGGTTGTCTGGTTTTTTTTTTCTTCCCCACTGATTTCACTTTCATTTGTTCTGTAAATATGCCAACAGGGATAAAAATCAGTTTGTGAAATTCCAGAAACATGTGGTTAGGAATAGTTGCATCCCTAAAGGGCTTGTAATTACTAAACAAAACTTTAGGAGGAAAGAGTGATGTTCATTATGAACTGGAGGATTGAAACACAAGAGTCAAGTATACATACTCATACATAGCAGTGACTGGCAGCATAGGAATTTAACCAAGATCTTCAGAGAATCAGACATATCTATCCTTTTACTTTTAAAGTCATTAAACTGCACCCAAGAATTCAACTACAAATTATAACATTTTTCCAAACTGATACATAAAAATTCGTCATTATCCATGAGTGATTTGATGGATGGTTGAAGTGGGGAACTTGATGTTTATTGCAGGGGTTAATAAGGCTTGTGTTCCAAAAAGCTTGCCTTTAATGTCTGGCCAGTTAGAAAATAATTTTGGAAAAGGAAAATATAAAAATAGCACACTTTGTAAGGGTTATATTTTATTATCTTATTGGCATATATTAAACCAATGTTTCTCTGGGAATGTTAAAAATACAAAGAAGTAACAATTGCAGGTGAGAAAGTATCACTTCTTAGCACTGCCGTCTGGCTAGATATGAAATGCCAAGTATGCATGTGTAGAAATCCTACCTATGTTTGAGATGCTTTATTAAGCACCTGATAAGCAGCTTTGATCTCTGCAGATAAAACCACTGGTGACGCTAACCCTTATTAGATAAAAGCTGCTGCCTTGCTCTATACCTACCAGTGTATTTGTTGTGTATCAATGACTTGCAAGACAGTGTGAAAAATATGAAAGTACGAGTCATTGTTAGCTCTTTCATTATCTATTAGCAACATATTTCAGATCAAGAGGCTGTATCACATCCTCTTTCAACAAATGGCTTTGCAGCTGAAACTCATTTTGAGATGAAGTCCTAAGTACCACAGAATTAAATGTAATGCCAACCATGAAATTGTCATCTCGGTAATTCAACTTTCATGCAACATGGATGACTACCTTGAATATTCAGTGTTGTGTGCTGTAGATTTTGTGCTGTATTGCAAATGCATAGGTCATAAAATAGAGGCTATCCAATAAGTCTCCCAATTTTTTGTGATAAAATGTAGTTAAAATAATTAAATCTTATGAAATTGAATTCTTCATATTAAGCACTATCAAAGGTAAGTTTACTGATATAACTTACCTTTTCATGATCCTTCCATGAGACCACCTCTTCTTCTGTTGGTCTGAAGAAGGGATGAACACCTACTGATTACTAGCAATTTTGCAACAGATGCTGTTTCTAGGGCTAAGTAGGGTTTTGCATCAGCAGGCACCCTTTTCAGTTAAAAGTCCTAGTTTTTTTCTGAAAGGGTTGTGAACTGAGATATAATTTCAAACATGCATTGCTTTTATTAGCCTTTTGATGGTGCTTTAAGAAATGACCTTCCAGCAAATAATATTTTCAACTAGGTTTAAAAAACTTGCCAAGCCTGAAAAAGGAATTTTAAGAATGGAAACATTTAGGTGGTAGTAATAAAACTTTTGATGCATGCTGCTGCTATCTTGAAATAAACCCAATGTATAAACACTGTTACACTTAACATTTACTGTAGCAAATAAATTTACTCATTTCTAGTTCAATTCTCTACTTGAAATTTATTCTCTGTGACAAAATTAATTGTCCGTGTTGTTTACTAGAAGAAAATAATGTACTGATATTCTAAGCCTAAAACAGAAGCTGAAGGTCAGTTACCCCAAATTCATTTGCACACCACCTAGTTTTTACTGATAATGAACTAATAATAATTACTTAGGATGCTTGCATCATTTTTAATGTCCCAATTCATACAGAGTATAAGATCCAGTGAAACATGTTTTCCCTAAAGTGTTCCAAGCAACCATGAAAAGGAGGGGAGTTTGACCCTTCTTTAAATATGGTTTTGCTAGTTTAATCCAAGGGGATTGCCAGCCTTACAAAACCTTTTCTGTAACTAAAGCCCTCTCATTTTAATTAGGAGTGTGAGCAGACTATGTTGCATGTGAAAGGAAAAAATGTTTTAAGGTGGAAGATTTAATCTGCAAGGAGCCCTAGGTAGAAGAATCCAAGGGAAAGCTCAGCTCTAGAACCAACATCACTGCTGTTGCCACCCCCACCCAAGAGATCTGAGAAGGGAGCTCCTTTGCACTTTCCCTGTGTGAATATCTTGAAGGTCTCTAAAAGCAGCTAATTGGTTTGTTGCCTTACATAGTCTGCTTTATGCTACAGGTGATATTTCCTTAGGAAACCCAAAGCCCACAATCCTGATTTTGTCTGTGCACATTGGATAAGGAAAGAAAAGGAATGGGACTGAGGATGTTGAATGACATGTTAGTGCAAGGATGCTATGCATAGTCTCTTATCTGTGTTTTATAAGTATTTATAATAGTTTTCTGTTTCTTGTTAAACAACTGCTTTTATTTGCATTTTTCTTATTTTAGATTAAGCTGAATATTTTTTAAAGTTGCTTGAAAAAACAAGACCCTTCTGACGTAAGGGTGTGCTGAATTTATAAATTATGATCCTCAAACACTTTATGAAGTACCACATGTCACTAGCACACACCCCACCCCCCCATTGTATCCAAATAGTAAAGGAGACCCTTTTTGAGTGGTAGGAGCCTGGTGGAGGACTGGCTCAAAAGGATCTGTGGGGCAAGCTTACTACTGACTTCTAATAACACTAAAGGCTTTGCGGCGTGCAGTGAAATATTGGACTATGTACTTGAACCTCAAAGTCACAAAGACAATATCACTCTCACAGCAGATAATTAATAATTATTTTTTTAAAAAAGGACTGTTAATTTACTAGTCACCTGTCTATATTTACTTTTTATGAAGTACATAATCCACACTTCAAAACTTATATTTGTATTTTAAAATACAATTAGTACAATCCTATCTTATTTTTTTGTTTTCATAAGTGGACCATTTCCCTTTCTCCTAACAATCATTTTTCTTTTGTCCTAGTGAAGTCTAGTGCAATCATATCCAAAATGCATAAAAACATAAGAATTGAATCTCTGAACTGAACTTGGGGTTCATCTGCTGATGTCTGACTTCAGTAGTGCTCAACAAAGGACAAAAGAGCTTGTAATTGCAATTAAATAGGATGTGGTGAATGAAGCCTGAATCATCAGATATAGCAGCTCTTCTAATATGCTTTGAATTAATAAGAGTACTTTGTCCTTTTTCAATATCTATTAACTTTTTTGGAGTTCTGTGGCAATCATGGCTTTATTCTGCCATCCTGTGACAATGTGCAATAAGGTGGTGGTACATGGAAAAATTCAGTCACTTGTTCTAAATTTGACGGCCCTTGCTCTCAAAGGATATAGAAGTTCTTGTTCAACCAGAACTAATACCATTGCTACAGTACTTGTGCATTCATTCTATTTGGCTTTTTAAAAAACAAAACAAACCCATCTTTTGAAAACTATGTTACTAGCAGACTATCTCAGAGCATTCTATATTTTTGAAATTTGTTAAACAATAGTTTTTTTAGCTAGCTGGACAATGGAACCATTATCCTTTTTTTCTTTTAATCATGTTATAGCATGCCCTTAATGTTTACTGTCATCTGATGCCAGAATCAGCTTTGTTTAGAAAGTCAGCTTAAATAAGGAATCATGACTCAAACCAATAAAAAAACAACAGTTTGTAGATATAGAGGAGTTCATGTTGTTGCTAACAAAAAGCAAGAGTATTCATAATCTGTTGTGGTTTAACCCTAGCCAGCAACTAAGCACCACGCAGCTGCTCAATTGCTCCCCCCTCCTCTCTGTGTGATGGGGGAGAGAATCAGAAAGAAGGTAAAACCTGTGGCTTGAGACAAGAACGGTTTAATAGAACAGAAAGGAAGAAACTAATAATGATAATAACGACAACAATAAAATGACAATAATAATAAAAGGATTGGAATATACAAAACAAGTGATGAATGATGCAATTGCTCACAACTTGCTGACTGGTGCTCAGTTAGTTCCTGAGCAGTGATCTCCCCCCTGCCCCCGACCAACTCCCCCCAGTTTATATACTGGGCATGATGTCACATGGTCTGGAATACCCCTTTGGCCAGTTTGGGTCAGCTGTCCTGGCTGTGTCCCCTCCCAACTTCTTGTGCCCCTCCAGCCTTCTTGCTGCCTGGGCAGGAGAAGCTGAAAAATCCCTGACTTTAGGCTAAACACTACTTAGCAACAACTCAACCTTCAGCATGTTATCAACCTTCTTCTCATACTGAACCCAAAACATAACACTGTACCAACTACTAGAAAGAAAATTAACTCTATCCCAGCTAAAACCAGGACATAATCCTACCTCTTCTGAGAAACTGTAACATCCTCACTGTATAATTTAAATAGTAGGATAAAGTTTTGAAAGGCTTATATCTCTCTTCAGCTGGCTGGGGGGGAGCCTTGGGAGTATGTCACAGTTACTTTTGATGAGCTGTCACTGATCATAGGACCTGACACTATGAATATGCTGAAATCAATGAAAATGTTGCTGATAGCAAATGCTGTGCAGCTTGTGCAGTGCAGTCAGTACAATACAGGATTATGTGTTCATGTGGAGATTTATTTGCTTCCTGACATTAGAGAACACTGTTATTATCAAACTGCAGCAAGATGTGACTTTTGTAACAAGGCTGAAAGCTGAATCTCCATTGCTTAATTAACTGGAAGATTAATATAGGCTAAGGTCCTGATCATTTCTTGGGAGATGATTTAAGAAATGGTAGGTGCTGATTCCTGCTGATTAACCTCATATGGTTGATAATCCTTAGGCCAGTCCCCCTTTGAAATTTCATTTCTGTTTTTAATTACTTTTAAAAATTATTAACTACCTCATATGAGTTTAAAAACACTTTCAGTCATTCCATGCCACATACCAGGCTATGCCAGATCTTTTAACATAAGTTACTAGTTTTATCAGGCAAATTAAATGATCATTTCTTAGTATTTATTTTAAAGACAACTCATCTCCAAACCTAAGTAAAGGCAGCTGGATCTACCCAGCTATGTGAGTTTTGAATGCATCGGCACACAATTTACTATTGTATTTAAACTTTGAAATTTCATAATACATTAAAATCTTTTCTTCCCCATTACTGAAGAACTTGGCAAGGATCTGAAATAGAAATAAACTAAACACCACACATCTATGGAGTACAACTAGCAGAAGCAGGAACTGAACTTGTTTCTCTGTTTTGGTTTCTTTCATGAGTTTTATTTGCTGCTTTGCATGAGGGTCGTAAAGACATTACACTAACAAAACTTGATTTCAGAGTGAACTATTAATAACTTTTAGTTTATTTCCAGCCATATATAGTTACAGCACCGATTGTCATATGTATGGCTAACCCTTGCAAGGCCCTGGAGAGTTGAAACAGTTTTAGATTTATGTAAAACAGTATATGATAAGGATGAACAGATAGTGTTGTTAGTAGGAAACTTTAACACTCATTTTCACATTGAGTGTGCTACATCACACCAGTTTCCTGTTAGGAAAATTGTTACTGGTAACAACCTACATCTAAAATTAGACTTTTACACAGTGACAACAGAGAAAACCAATATTTTCTTCTAGCCATTCTGACTTGAATAAGTAAAAATTCAGTGAGATCTCAATTTCGAGGTTTGTAAATAAAAGACAAAAAAATTTATTTACATGTGTTACCCTTAGAACTGCAGAATTGTTTAGATTGGAAAAGACCTTTAAGATCATCAAGTTCAACCATAAACCTAACACTGCTAAGTCCACCACTAAACCATGTCCCTAAAAACAACATCTATGTATATTTTAAATACCTCCAGGGATAGTGACTCAACCACTTCCCTGGGTAGTCTGTTCCAATGCTTCACAACCCTTTCAATGAAGAAATTTTCCCTAATATCCAACCAAAACCTCCCCCTTGCGCAACTTGAACTTTTCCTCTCATCCTATCACTTGTTACTTGGGAGGAGAGGCTGACCCCCACCTCACTACAACCTCCTCTCAGGTAGTTGTAGAGAGCGATAAGGTTCCCCCCTCAGCCTCTTTTTCTCCAGGCTAAACAACCCCAGTTCCCTCAGCTGCCCTTCATAAGACTTGTGCTCCAGACCCTTCACCAGCTTCATTGCCCTTCTCTGGACACGCTCCAGCACCTCAATGTCTGTATTGTAATGAGGGGCCCAAAACTGAATGTGGTATTCAAGGTGCGGCCTCACCAGTGCCAAGGGATGATCTCTTCCTTGCTCCTGCTGGCCACACTATTTCCAATACAAGCCAGGATGCTAGTGGTTGTCTTGGCCACCTGGGCACACTGCTGGCTCATATTCAGCCAGCTGTTGACCAGCACCCCCAGGTCCTTTTTTGCCAGGCTGCTTTCCAGCCACTCTT